>NC_137823.1:58341011-58933511 GCF_963921795.1 Nannobrachium achirus
TGATACTGCAGGAAACATGGAGTAGAGGTGAGTCCACTGGCTGTCCCACAGGATACAGAGAGATCATTGTGCCATCTACTAAACTGAAGGGAGTCACCCAAGGCAGAGACTCAGGAGGGATGCTGATTTGGTATAAAACACACCTCATACATTCCATTCAACTCATTAAAAAGGGAGATTTTTTCATTTGGCTCAAAATAAAAAAGGAAACTATTACAACTGAAGAAGATGTGTATGTATGTGCAGCATATATCCCTCCATCAGAATCCCCTTATTACAATGAAAACAGTTTCACCATACTAGAGGACGAGATCAGTCATTTTCAGGGGCAGGGAAACATCCTGATCTGTGGAGACCTCAATGCAAGGACAGGCACAGAGCCTGACAACATCTGTAATGAGAATAATAAACACCTACCAGACATCAGCATCCCTCTGCCCTCATACCCCCCCAGGAACAACTATGACAAAACAACCAACCAGAATGGAAGACAACTCCTTCAGCTCTGTCGGTCACTGGGTCTGTACATAGTCAACGGCCGGCTACGAGGGGACTCATATGGCAGGTACACGTATTGTTCCCCTCTTGGCAGTAGCACTGTCGATTATATGATAACAGACATAGATCCGGTGCACCTCAGGGCATTCACTGTCAGTCCCTTGACACCTCAATCTGATCACAGCAAAATCACCCTGTATTTAAATCAGACACAAACACACCTTAACGGAGTTGAAAACAGTCCATTATACATACTAGAACAGCCCTACAGATGGAATAAAAACAGCCTAGAGGATTATCAGCATGCAATTGCCAATCACAAAATTCAATCTCTACTAAATACATTTCTTATCCACTCTTATCCTCAAAACAAAGAAGGCGTAAACATGGCAGTGCAAGATCTTAATCATGTATTTGAGAAATTGGCAACCTTATCAAACTTAACCAAAGGACCAAAATCTAAAAACAAAAAAATGAATAATGAAAAATGGTTTGATTCTGAATGTAAGAATCTACGGAAAGCACTGAGGACGCTATCCAACCAGAAACACAGAGAACCGGAGAATCAGGAGTTACGACTTCAATATTGGCACACTCTAAAACAATACCATCATACCATCAGATCAAAGAAAACCCAACACATCAAACATCAACTCACTGTAATTGAGGAATCTATTGATAAAAATCAATTTTGGGATAATTGGAACCAATTGAACAAACCATACAGAGAAGAATTGGCAATCCAAAATGGAGACGTGTGGAAGAGCCACTTTGAGAATTTATATGCTAAAATCACACCTAATTTGGAACAAAAAGACATATACAACAAACTTGAACTACTCGAATCCATCATTAAAGATCAGCAAAACCCATTAGATTTCCCAATCACAGAAAGAGAATTACTAGACAAAATCCAAACCCTACAAACCAAAAAGGCTTGTGGTGTAGATGCAATATTAAATGAAATGATCAAGCATGCTGACCATAACATTCACACTGCCTTGTTGAAACTATTTAACATAATTCTGAGTGTAGGTTATTTCCCTGACACCTGGAACCAAGGACTAATAACACCCATCTTTAAAAATGGTGATAAATTTGACCCAAATAATTATAGAGGCATTTGTGTCAGCAGCAACCTGGGTAAGGTTTTCTGTTCAATCATCAACAACCGATTACAGAACTTTCTCAGTGATCATAGTGTCCTGAGAAAAAGCCAAATTGGTTTCCTACCAAAACATCGAACCACCGACCACATTTATACACTTCATAACCTTGTAGAAAAACATGTGAATCAAAACAAATCTAAAGTTTTCGCCTGCTTTGTAGATTTTGAAAAAGCATTTGACTCAATTTGGCATGAGGGCCTGCTATTCCAAATTTTAAACAGTGGTGTGGGGGGGAAAACATATGATATCATTAAAACAATGTACCAAAATAATACATGTGCAGTAAAAATTGGCAATAAAAGAACAGATTTCTTCCCCCAAAGTCGGGGAGTAATGCAAGGCAATAATTTAAGTCCAACCCTATTCAATATTTATATAAATGAATTGGCTAAATCACTGGAGGACTCATCAGCACCTGGCCTTACCCTCGGCAACACAGAAATCAAATGCTTGCTGTTTGCAGATGATCTAGTGCTGTTGTCCAACTGTAAAGAAGGACTACAGCAGCTCCTAGATCATCTGCAACACTTCTGTCAGACCTGGGCCCTGAGAGTCAACATGAAAAAGACAAAAGTCATGGTGTTCCAGAAACGGTCCAGATGTCAGGGAAATAGGTATCCATTTGTACTGGGCTGCACCAACATAGAACACACACATACATACACATACCTGGGATTAAAAATTAGTTCCACAGGGAATTTTAATATGGCCGTGAATGACCTGAGAGAAAAGGCAAGAAGGGCTTTCTATATAATCAGGAAATCTGTAAAAATGTATATTCCAATTCGAATTTGGCTGAAGATTTTCAAATCCATTATTGAACCAATAGCCCTGTATGGTAGTGAAGTGTGGGGTCCCCTGGCAAACCAGGAATTTTCAAAATGGGACAAACACCCAATTGAAACTGTTCACACTGAATTTTGTAAATACATATTAAAAACTCAAAGAAAAACCCCAAACAATGCATGCAGAGCGGAACTTGGCCAATTCCCTCTCCTAATTAACATTCAGAAAAGAGCACTCAAATTTCACAAGCACCTTCAAAAGAGTGACCCAACCTCCTACCATCACCAAGCCTTAAAATGCCAAGAGGAGAACATAAACAAGAGTCCCCTCAGTCAGTTGGTCCTGAGACTGACCTCCACCAACCCTCCCCTGACTAAAACAACCTCCACCAACCAGCTTATCAAAATGCAACAAGAAAACTATATCACCTATTGGAAAAATACAACAAAAACACAAAGCAAACTGGAATGCTATTTGGCCCTAAACCGAGAATACACAGTTGCAGAGTACCTGTCCACTGTTACTGATCCCAAACTGAGGAAGACTTTGACTATGTACAGACTCAGTGACCACCACCTGGCCATAGAAACAGGCAGACACAAACAGAGCTGGCTGCCTAGAGAAGACAGACTGTGTTCACTCTGTTCTCAAGGAGAGGTGGAGACAGAGCTACACTTCCTGTTACACTGTGACAAATATAAAGACATAAGAGCTTCATTCTTCCCTAAAATTAAAGAAAAATATAACGAATTTGATTCCACCATTAATACATCGTCACTTCGATATGTTCTGGGAGAACAGTCGAAATGCACCTTTTTGGCTGCACAATATGTGAGGAGTTGTCATCAACTGAGGGACAGCCAGTGGACAGAAGAACCAAGTACATCTGGATAAAAATGTGTCATATTGTTATCTTTGTATCTTGCTTGCTTGTTATTTACTTATTTTCATTATTATTTATTGTTGTTAGGATGTTTATAATTCACTTGTGTCCAATGTTATGCTTTGTTTTATGTTATATGTATGCTTTGGCAATGTAAGAAATATTTTATCATGCCAATAAAGCTTTTGAAATTGAATTGAGAGAGAGAGGGACAGAGAGAGAGAGAGAGAGAGAGAGAGAGAGAGAGAGAGAGAGAGAGAGAGAGAGAGAGGAGAGGGACAGAGAGAGAGAGAGAGAGAGAGAGAGAGAGAGAGAGAGAGAGAGAGAGGGACAGAGACAGAGAGAGAGAGGGGGCGGGGCTGTGTTTCCACAGCAAAGTACCTCCCTGTTGACCTGTATTGATGAACCATCAGGGCTTCGGTGCTGTTTGATAGTGGTGAGGAAGGAAGGTATCATTATCTATTCAGCTCTGTCAACAGTCTGTCCCAGTGCACCTCAGGGCATCTGAGGTGTCCATACTGTACAGGTCTCTGAGGTGGACATACTGTACAGGTCTCTGAGGTGGACATACTGTACAGGTCTCTGAGGTGGACATACTGTACAGGTCTCTGAGGTGGACATACTGTACAGGTCTCTGTATGCAGACGTACAGTGACATGGAACTGGCCTCTCTGACCCTACTATACCAGGGGTCTTCAACAGGGGGTCCGGGACCCCTAGGGGGTCCTCAGAGTTACTACAGGGGGTCCTCCAAATCCTTTGTGTGATAAGAACTTTTTTTTGTTGTACCACTACCACTTGAACCCTAGTATCCCTATTAAGCGTGGAACATTAGCCAAGAATAACCAATATACAAGAATAGCCGATCTACAAGCTCACACCGCCTCGGATAACTTTATTTTGCCGCGCTACTCCTCCCACAGCCGCGTCACAGCAAACACATTTGCAACTTCTGTCTCTCTCTCTCTTGTAAACAAACACTAGCCCTTTTCACATTGCTGCAGTGATTGAGATTCCAGCATCCCATAGCCTGAAGGGATGGGACCTTCTGATTGGTTGAGACCAGGTTGAGACAACATTTTAGATTGAAACTTAAAAATAAAATGATCGAAAAAGACATTGCACCCGACCTTTAACTAGAAACACTGCTGCTTTGCTTGTTTGCGTATTGTATCCCTGTAAAAAAGGCATGGTCCTGGGTCACAGTCATAGAGTATATAAACAATAGAGAGCGGACCGGCCCCGCCCCCACTATCATTTCAATGCAAGTGCTCAGTGGCGTTTTGAAGCAACGGCTACGTGCTAGCATGTAGCTAATCCAGGTGCATTCTGGGGGAAATTGGTCTCTATTAGAGACCACAAATGACGTCACGCTGCTCTCCGCTCAGAGGAAGGATTGTCTGGAGTGGAGGGGGCGGGGCCAAAATGTGCGTTTAGGCTGCAGTTCCAACTTTGGCCACCATCGGGGTTGCTTCAAATCTAGCCCTGGGTTCTGGGGGCTTGGTCACAGTGCATGGCCTGTCGCTGTCCATTGGTGGTGGTGGTGGAGTCATTGGGGATAGGGAATCAATAGGGAATCAATGGGATAGGGAATCAATAGGGAATCAATGGGATAGGGAATCAATAGGGAATCAATGGGATAGGGAATCAATAGGGAATCAATGGGAGTGGGAATCAATTGGTCGAGTTTCACATGACAGTTAAAGGAGTAGTTCACCACTTTTCAACCTGTCTTCATATAATAGGTCCTCACTAATGTTCATGATAAAATATCACAATTTTTTTCTACTCAGTCCGGGTCTCATAGGAGAGCTGTGGGAAGTTCCGAATCCATCGTCTTGTGACATCATCATTTTCCAAAAAAAAAATGTAATCAATATTTTTGAAAAAAATATTTTGATTTTTATTATCGCGAGAACAATGGCTTCCACTTTAAAATTGCAACTTTTCAGGAATAGAAAGCCTGCAGTTTCTATAAGCTGGATTGGCAATCGATGATGTCACAAGACGATGGGTTTCTGACCTGCCCACAGCCCTCCTCTGAGAAAAAAAAAAGAAAAAAAGCTATTTTTGAGTGAGGACCAATTATATGAACATAGGTTGAAAAGTGGTGGAGTGCCCCTTTAAGCTTACTGTAGAATATAGTCACGTCAGCAACCACACTTGCAATTTCCAATTGCATCTCTTCTAGCTTTCTTATATTATGGCAAAAAAAACATACCATGAAAGATGTAACACATGATATATATTATTATTATTATTGAAAATAAAACAATAGTGCAAAGAAAAGAAAGAAAGGAAACACGAATGCATGTTGCTGAATGAAGTCTGTTCTCATCTGTACCTGTTGTGTGTGTGTTCTCATCAGGGGTGTCACACCAAATTGTGGGCCCTGTGGGTACAAGGATTCACTGCGGGCCCCCCATGAATGTTAACTATTGAAAAATAGCAGATATACAAGATATCACGGCGCTGCAAGCTTGTAGATGTGCTATTTTTGAAAAAGTGTGCAAGAAACCCATGTTTCCATGTCAGTGATGCTCAAACTTTTTCATGTGAAGGACCCCCCAAAAAAATGATACGAATTTGGCCACGGACCCCCATCTCAAAATATTTAGTTCCAGGGACCCCCCCCCCCGGAAGCAAAATTTGAGTTACAAATGTCCGCTTAACCCTTAAGTTCTGTTCAGATTCACTACACCTTCGTTATGTTCGGGTCATTTTGACCCGGGGGATATTTGGTTTAAAAAAAACAACACTAATATAATTTTTAACTTAACAAATCATCATGATACATTGACTTTGACTCAATACCAAACAATTCATATGATATATATGGTAAATGTTCGCATTTCTGCTTTGCTATATCACATTAAACACTGAAAGAGCTAGGCGATTTTACTGATTTAGCTGAAATTCTCGTAAAAAAAAATACTTTATTTAATACTGGGCAATATTGCTCATGCTTATAGGAAAAAATGTAAATCAATGTTTTTATGAACTCCCCCCCCATAAAACCTGTTCATTCTGGACTGAAATGACCATATATGGACATGAGGTGACAGACATTTTGTTTTTGATAGAACCTGTTCATTCTGGACTGAAATGACCATATATGGACATGAGACATACATTTTGTTTTTGATAAAACCTGTTCATTCTGGACTGAAATGACCATATATGGACATGGGACACACATTTTGTTTTTGATAAAACCTGTTCATTCTGGACTGAAAGGACCATATATGGACATGGGACACACAAAGCCACTCCTTGGAAGCGGCTTTCACCGCTTCAAAAAACAACCCCGTAGATTAAAGTAGACTAAAGTGCAGTTCCTGGTTAAAGTTTGGGGCCTTTCCTAGTAAGGGTGTGCAACTTGACCTTCGGGCCCTGTTGCGTTTGTTATGTTAGTTTGTTATTTTCGTGTATAATTTGCCTAATTGTGGGAACGGCCTTGGGTACAAGTGCACTGACGGTCTGGTGAGTAACGGCATAGCCGGGCTTAACCACGTCAGTGAGAGTGTGTTTAAAACACCCGTTGTGGTATCGATGACATCAGGGATCTTCATATATGGGCATAAAAGGGATTCTGGGGAATACCCATATTATGGACTTTTACATAGGTGATGTCACCTGTGATATCACCTGTGATGTCACAGTGATGTGTCAAGGGAACCAACCAATAGAATGTAACTAGACCAGGTCAACCTGGTTGTGCCAGACCCCGGTTCTGCCAACCCTCTGGGCCTATAAATTTAATGGTACATTTATAGGCTGTCTGTCCCTTTATAGGCTGTCTGTCCCTCCCTCATGTCATCATCATTTGTGACATCATTGTGACCAAATATGGAGAAAAGAGGGAGGGACAGACCGACAGACAAAGCCTTTTGCTTTGTCTGTCGGTCTGTCCCTCCCTCATGTCATTGTGATGACATGAAGGCTTTGTCTGTCGGTCTATCCCTCCCTCATGTCATCATCATGTCATCATCATGACCATCTATGGAGAAAACCCGGACAGACCGACATTTGCTTATGTAGGCCTACCCATTTCATGGGTCTGGCAAAAATGTGTACACACACGTCTACACGGACGCGTCGCAGCGCGACGCGTTGTGAGCTTGGAGGTCTGCTATTTTTGATATTTTCGGTAAAAGGCCCTTTTAGAAATTTCAGCCCCTGCCTCTCTAACATTCTCGCATGGGCACCTAGGCTGCACGTATTCAAAACAAATAAAGTAGTATCCAAATAACTTGTTTAATTTCTACTTTTGAAAAAGGTCATTCATCGATGTATATAATTTCCTGCTGGCAGTGAATGATTCCCCATTCCATACTAATAATAATAAAGTAATGAATCCTGTATTCAGCTCTGAAGCTAAAGGTGTCTTCCTGTCCTGAGTGTGTGTCTTGCAATCGAGAAAGGACGTCACAGGCATACCTGGCTCCCTAGAGAAAACAGACTTTGCACCCACTGCACACAAAATGAAGTGGAAACTGAGCTACACTTTCTAACCACCTGTCCACTGTACCAAGACATCAGAGACACATACTTCCCACAGATCATAACCACCCAAGGAGAGTTTCAAAATATGACCAATGATAAAAAACTCACATACCTGCTGGGGGAAGTAAAACAATGTGCAAACACAGCAGCAAGATTCGTGAGCTGCTGTGATAAGAGAAGGATATCAAATGGAACCCAACCACCTTAAAAACCATTGTATATATATCACTGCTCTGCCTGCACGTTACCGTGATGCATGAAAACTGTTTTCACCTGTACATATTTTGTTCTGATTGTATTGTATTGTATTGTGTACACTTCTGCTTTGGCAATGTAAACGTATGTTTTCTCATGCCAATAAAGCCCTTTGAATTGAAATTGAATTGTGTGTTTAATTGGAACTGGAATGTAAATTGGGTGACTGTGAAGATGTAGGCCGAACACTGATCTCACGATATCTATTTTGTCCTTTCAGGGTCCCGAGCTCATGTAAAGAGTGAATGAGGGAGAGAGGGGTTTACCATAATCCCTTGAAGATATCCACACAGCGTTGGAAGTTCAAAACCTCCACCCACCATTGTCCTGCCAGCCAATATCCCTACAGTATTTACCAAACAGATGCAATGTATGGAGAGCTCACAACACGGCTCATCGAGACGCCTTGTTTGCTTGTAGATCAGCTATTTTCACTCATTTCACTATTTTCAGTATAAAATACAACTTAATAAGTACTTAATCAGACACATCGATATAGTTGATTCGTTGAAAAATTAAAGAAACATTTATATTATTTTTAAAATGTGCTTCTCAAGTATTTGATTAATCAAAAAGATAATCAATAGAATCATAGCTAAGAAGATAATCAATAGTTCTTCAAGCCCTATTCAGCATAACCAGGGTACTGTGTGTACATCATGCTATGCATAGCTCAGGGGGATATAGTATACTACCACACAGGGACGTGCTGGCCATTGGGAAAAGCGAGACAACTCCCGAACGGCCGGTTCATTCCCGGCCGGCCCAGGCCGGCCATTAGGAAAAAATAAAAAATAAAATGTCGGCCTTCGTTCCATTTTGGGGGTTGGGGCGGCCAACAAAGTAAATCGTCACTGTCGGGCAGAAACCTTGTATCTCCAAGTTTCAAATCAATTTTTTCGCAAAGCAAAGCCCTGCTTCATCATACAAGGCCGTTGCACAAAAGTAGTGAAAACACAACGCCTCGCACCGCGAGGCGTTGTGTTCTGAATCAGGGGCCTGTTGTGTAGTTTAAAACATTTTTAAAATGATAAATACAAAACAAACGGTTTTGGACATACAAGGTTTCCACCCGACAACGACGAAATATAACTCATGTACAATAATTGGCCCACTGGCTTGTCACGATCTGAAATGGCAAATCTTTGAGTAGCAGCAGCGCTATAGAGAGAGATCTCTCTCTATAGCGCCCAATGAGGGCCTCTCCAACTCTTTTTCCCGGGCTGAATCAGGGGCCCAGCACGTCCCTGCTACCACTCTGGACTGCATGCTGCGTAGTGGGAGGAGAGGAAGAAAGATTTTGTCCGTGAATGCCTTTTGCTTTGGGATTAAGATCCCTTATATAGATTGCACGCCATAATACCTTCTGACGCCATTCATATCTAGAACAGCAATACTTTGTGCATTTTGCCTGTGTCTCTGACAACCATATCTAAACTGTTGTAGGAGGGTGGGGGGAAATCTAAATAAATCCATGTTTTTAAAAGTGGCAATGTGTATTTCGACCCGCACGTATTTAAGTAGGGCTGACTAAGAGTTACAGTACACAGTACACAAACTCTGTCCAGAACCAGCGCCAAGCTGTTGACCACAAAGCATGTGCGGTGATACGCTGGAAACGGGTTTTGCTGAGAGTCTGTTTATCTGGGAGTCCATTGTGTGATTACCACTGTAGTCAGGGGAAGTGTCATATTAGATATGGGGTATAGATAAGGGTACATTATTAACTCTTATTCTGCTTTGAACGTTCCTGTTCGCCCCAATTTTTCAGGTCGCGGCGCGCCAATACGGCGCTCGTTCGTTTACCTCGTCTGATGACTGTAAGCTGATGAGGGGTCGCGCCGCTGTGTACTGTAAACACATTTTCCGCGGTGATGGTGTAAAAAATCCATTAGGCGTTAACATCAACGGAGACCAATTCACTTCCTTGTTTATTCCCTCTGGCTGTGAGGCTCTGTCAAAGATATTTAATTAATGAAGATGGCTCATCCTCATTGGATCCACTAGAGTGCGACATGGTACACAAATCCTACAAATTGACTCCTAAGTGGGCGCTGGCTCTGACTGCAAATCTCGCGCACGTCCTGTTTACTGGTGCTATAGATCCCGCGAGAGTGTGTTGCTGGGACAGCTAAAGAGCAATAATAAAGTTGATTTTCTCCTTTGTTGTGTCGATGAAAAAAGCCACTTTAGTATGACAATTTTGTTAATATTTTGTGGCTTGTGATGATCGGGTCCAATATTTAGTTCAGTGACCATAGCTTCTGAACTATTATTTTGATCTGTGTTCACGTTAGCTCTCTCATTGTAAATGAATAGACTCCAACCTGCTTCTGCCTCCTAAAAAGGTGTCCCCCCTACGTCATGCAGAAACGGGAAGTATGGGTCTTTTGCACTCTCTTGCTATCGCCCTCTTGGGCTCTGTGGCCCGTGACTGCACTGAATGTACGGCAACACATAACAGGCAAATTCACATTCATTCTTGCATGACGCCGCCCTCTGCTGCCTGGCAGACCAAAGTGCACTATTGCACAATAAAAAAAAATAAAAAAAAAATGAATAAATAAATGTCTATCTACTATAACGTCGCAAAGGTAAGCCGCTTTTTGATGGCACCAGACCCAATAAATAAATAAATAATCTGGCAGTAGTAGAGTTAAGACACATTCTGTGTATTCTCTTCTTATTATTTTGGTTGAGCCATGTTAAGGCTGTGGCTTGCAACTTTTTAGCCACTCAAATCCCCCCTTAGAGCTCTCTTAGACAGACATGTCCTCAACAATTTATCACCACACAAAATAGAATATCTAATACTAATATAAGAGTAATATTTTTTACTTTAACTATGGCATTGTGCCACTGAGGCTTCTGGAGCAATGTCTTTTTTTATATATATAATTTTTATCCCACGATTTTGCAACCCATTTTCACCCAGTGCCAATTGCCTATGTAATCCTGGGCTCTGCTCTCCCTCTGCCCCGCGCCTGGGGAGACAACGGACTGACCTAATGCTTCCTTCAATGCATGAGTAGTCCAAGTTGTTTCTTTTCACCTGACAGGGGGGATTTCCCCGTGATGGACGTAGCGCGTGGAAGGAACACGTTATTCCAACCAGTTCCTTTCCCCTCCATCAAGCGCCCCGGCTGGCCAGGGTCTACAAGCTCGCAGCGCGGCACTCGGTGCCGCGCTGTGAGCTTGTATATCTGCTATTTTTCAATAGCTAAAGTTATTAGGGCCCCTCCACCTTGGGCCCTGGTAACTCAGTCCCACTTTCCTACCCCTTGTGACGCCCCTGCCTCCAGAATTCACTTGATTATGCTTAGTTCAGTGTGGTATCAAGCAGTGAAAATAGACGAACTCCAAGCTCACAACACGTCGCGGCGCGTTGTTGTGAGCTTGGAGGTCTGCTATTTTTTATATTTCCACTAAAAGGCCCTTTTTAGAAATGTCAGCCCCTGCCTCTCTAACATTCTCTGCACGTCCCTGATAAGTAACACAACAAACAGTACATAATATTGTTTGGTTCTTCACCCCAGAAAAGGAGAAACCAGGAAATGGCTCCATCCAAGATTTTATCTTTTTTCAGATTTCAGATAATCAGAAGTATTTTGCACATCTGCATATCTTTGTGACAGGTGAGTTGGTGGAGTAGACACGTAGAACATTGTCTGCACTCAATAATATAGGCAACATTTTGGTCAAGGACATGTTGCCTATTAAATCGTATCTTTATTAAGTGAGTGCAGACAGTGTGCTTTTATTCCTTAAATCATTTTTACATCTGTATCATTTAGTTGACAGTCTTATTCAGAGTGGAGAGTTTAGTGAGCACTAAGGTGCCGGCTTCACGGAGCTGGATATTTCTGAAGCTAAACATTTTTTTGTGCTTTTGGGGCTTGCAGCAACACGAAGCTGGATATTTCGGCTGTGAAACTGGATATTTTTTAAACCGGATAAATAGACATTGAAAGACATTGAAAATTATCCGATTCACTGGATCCGTGTAGACAGGGAACCCGGATATCTCTGAAGACTTTACTGTGTGTGTGCTTGTTAGACCTAGATATCTTTGTCGTGTGGACCTAGATATTTGGATATCTGAAAAACCGGGATATATGAAATATCCAGCTCCGTGTGGACCTAGATATTTTTCTATGTGGATATCTGAAAAACCTGGATATATGAAAAATCCAGCTCCGTGTAGCCATGGCCTAAGTGGCTGTAATGAGGATTAAACCTGGAACACAACCTTTTCATCTTTGGTGCACCTGGAATCTTGATCCAACCAAGCAAGCATAGTCAGGACCTGGACCAATCAGTGATGTCTCCATTGGGGCCAGATCAAGTCAAACCATGACTAGTCAGATCTGGCCTAGAATATCACCTGATTTCAACCAACATAAATCCTGCCCACCAAAACGGACGTCCTGGATTAATCAGAGAGGGTCCGATCGAGGCCAGATAAATATTACATTAGTCAGATATGTCCCAGAATATAAACTTACATGCTCATTTTTCAACTAACATTACAAACAATAACAATAATTCTACAGTATAGTCCATATGACGTCCTGGTAATGACGTCAAGATCATCCCCATATGGGCTGTGATCTGGCCTATAGTTCTGAACGTCACCGGAGTCACCAGAGGACGTTATCATAACGTCATCATGACGTCATTTGGCTTGCAGGGAATCATTAAGGGCTTCCGGGCTTAATGATTGGGCTTTGTCTGTCCTTATCATCTTTCCTGACTGATCTGTGATGTTGATGCTCCCTGTCAGTCTGTGGGCTCCATTAGTCCTTGTAGGTCAAACTAGAGGGGAGGAAGATCCTGTCGCCTAGGGACGTGCTGGGCCCCTGATTCAGCCCGGGAATAAGAGTTGGAGAGGCCCTCATTGTTATATTTCGTCGTTGTCAGGTGGAAACCTTGTATGTCCAAAACCGTTTGTTTTGTATTTATCATTTTAAAAATGATTTAAACTAGTGAAAACAGCCGATCTACAAGCACACAACGCCTCGCACCGCGAGGCGTTGTGTGCTTGTAGATCTGCTTTTTTCACTACTTTTGTGCAACGGCCTTGTATGATGAAGCAGGGCTTTGCTTTGCGAAAAAATGTATACATTTGAAACTTGGAGATACGAGGTTTCTGCCCGACAGTGACGATTTACTTTGTTGGCCGCCTAGCCCCCAAAATGGAACAAAGGCCGACTTTTTATTTTTTCCTAATGGCCGGCCTGGACCGGCTGTTAATGAACCAGCCGTTCGGGAGTTGTCTCGCTTTTCCCAATGGCCAGCACGTCCCTGCAGGGAGAGGTGTGTGTTTGGGAGCGAGAGAAAGAGAGAGATACGTCTGGAGGGTAATCTGGAGGTATTCTGTCACCCTGGTGCCACCGCAGTGTTTGTTGCGACCGTCAGGGAGCAGTTTACTATGAAAACCTCCACCGGCCGTCCGTCGGTCGGTCGGTCACACGTCACACGTCACACCTTTGCCCTGCTCATATCTCCGCATCAGTATATAGGGCTTGTTTGTTTATTGTATGACATCACGCCACATCATCAGCTGTGGACTCTGTGATGTCATCGTATCGCATCAGTATATAGGGCTTGTTTGTTTATTGTATGACATCACGCCACATCATCAGCTGTGGACTCTGTGATGTCATCGTATCTCCATATATGGCCATCTCCGTATATGGAGATATAAGTCGTCCATGCCCAAGTATGGGCTGGTGAGAGAAAGGTTATCTCCATATATGGAGATTCAACATTCCAGGTGTAACTATGGCTACCCGTATGACGTGAGAGGTGGAGGTTGTGATATTTGTGGAGATAAGCGACCAACGGTCGCTTATCTCCCGATTAGGGAGTCTTACTGGTTTATGTCTATGATTATCACCTCATGTTCTGTGCAGCACTTCGGTCAACGACAGTTGTTTTTACTTTATTGCAACCGTCAGGTCACTGTTACTATCAAAACCTCCACCACCTGTCAGTCAGTCTGTCTGTCTGTCTGTCCATCACGTCACACTTTCCCCTACTCATATCTCTGCCACCGTGGCCCCTATCCATGCCAGACTTTGCACAAACACTCCTTGGCTGCCAAACCACAACCTCCACCTCCACTCATTTCTCACATGGCCCTCTTCTAGCGCCACCATGAGGCAGATTCTTGCAAAACACATTTTTGGACACTGCTACAGATTTTGCCCTAAAATCACGCAGAGCGGTACACAGTATCTCTAAAGTCATGTCATCAACATGGATCTGTCCCATTTACCATATTCCCACCCGATTGGCCACCATTGCCTTCTAAAGTTTGTGTATGCGAACTGACGGTCGCTTATCTCCCGATTAGGGAGTCTTACTGGTAAATACATACATTTTGGATCGTATTTAAATCTGTCAGTCATTGTGACCGCAGGGAGCAGTTTAGTGTGAAAACCTGCAGTAGTTGTGTCACGCTGTCACACTAAGCTGTAACCCTTGCCTGTCACACTGTGTTACCCTAAGCCAGGGGTCGAAGGAGCGTACTGGAGCAATCACGGACTTTTAAAGCCTTTTTATTGATACAAGGTACAGACAAAAGTGACAACGTTTCGATGTCAATACATCTTCGTCAGGTCATGACCTGACGAAGATGTATTGACATCGAAACGTTGTCACTTTTGTCTGTACCCTGTATCAATAAAAAGGCTTTAAAAGTCCGTGATTGCTCCAGTACGCTCCTTCTACACATTCAAGTCCTATTTCTGAGATGCACCGGACCGGCCTGAACTAGGCTAGAGGCGCGATGGATACTCCTCTTGCCTAAGCCTAAGCTGTTACTCTTGCCTGTCACACCCACACACTATGCTCTTTTACACCTCCTACAGGCAGCTTGCTGTAACTACACCTGTAATCAGTGTTAAGCCTGTTCAGTTGTGGTAGATCAGCTCATTTGATGTCCAGCACACCTGAAACTCTGATCAGTTTGGTTGAGTGTCTCAAAGTGTACAGATCTCCTCTGCCCTTTTCCTCCTCACGGGTGCTTTGAAGAGCCTTTGCTTGTAAGTTTACATGCAATTATGCTCGCCTGCACGCAATATTTATTGTCAATTAATGTCCGCCCCCACCATGTCTTATATGCATATGTATATGTTTTGCCATTTAAAAAAAAAAACTTTAGGTAATAATGATGAAAAAAACATCACTAGGATGCAACTGGGACGTATCATCAGTGATGTAGCCTGGGGTCGACGGGTGTTTCGGGTCTCGCAACATCATACACCCTCGCCCAGGTGACCCAGCCGGGGTTGATCAAGTCCCAACTTACGTCCCAGTAGCTATCCACGATCAGTCCTATTAGGGAAAGACCAGGGTCACTCAATGTGCTGCACCGGAACTACTCTGCCGGAATTGGGGGCAGCGCCACTCTGGCGCATGGAAGAACTAGGCTCTATGGGTTGACTCCTGGCCGGGCTCCTCCTACGTCTCACCAGGTCCTCTCCTGCTCTCACCAGGTCCGTAAGTCTAAATAGTCAAATTAGCTGGTACCCTCTGCGGTCGCTACTCGACCTTAGGGAGTGTTACTTGTACTTAAAAAAATAGATGTCAGTATGTTTTGTGGCAGGCTCTGTGGTGTTACACTGTGACAGCTATAGCTGTTATCTCAGCACCTTTTTAGCACGTCTTTCTAGGAAGAGACTTTCTGAATGTGCTCAAATATTTGATATTACATTACAAAATACAAGTATCAGTGGTAGGTATCAGCAGGGGCGTCACAAGGGGTAGGAAAGTGGGACTGAGTTACTGGGGCCCAAGGTGGAGGGGCCCTAATAACTCTATCTATTGAAAAATAGCAGATATACAAGCTCACAGCGCGGCACCAAGTGCCGCGCTGCGAGCTTGTAGATCTGCTATTTTTGAAAAGTTGTGAAAATGTGTGAAAGTCTTTGAATATATGTATTTTTTAAGCGAACATTTCTAACTCAAATTTTGCTTCTGGGGGTCCCTGGAACTAAATATTTTGAGATCGGGGTCCGTGGCCAAATACATATCATCTTGGGGGTCCTTGACATAGGTTTCTTGCATACATTTTCACGATTTTTCAAAAATAGCAGATCTTACAAGCTCACAGCGCGGCACTCTGTCCGCGCTGTGATCTGCTATTTTTCAATAGTTAACATTCATGGGGGGCCCGCAGTGAATCCTTGTACCCAGGGCCCAGAATTTGGTGTGACGCCCCTGGGTATCAGTATCATGTCAGTATCAAGTATCATTACAGTATCATCATGGATAGTATTATGTCAGTATCATGGTCAATATCATGGTCAGTATCATGTCAATATCATGGTCAGTATCATGGTCAGTATCATGTCAATATCATGGTCAGTATTATGTAAGTGTCATATTGGTCAGTATCATGACGGTATCACGGTCAGTATCATGGTCAATATCATGGTCAGTATCATGGTCAATATCATGGTCAGTATCATGGTCAATATCATGGTCAGTATTATGTAAGTGTCATATTGGTCAGTATCATGACGGTATCACGGTCAGTATCATGGTCAATATCATGGTCAGTATCATGGTCAATATCATGGTCAGTATTATGTAAGTGTCATATTGGTCAGTATCATGTCAGTATCACGCTCAGCATCATGGTCAATATCAGGTCACATATACTGTGCACATCGGCAAGTTGTTCGCGTGTAGATGTGCTCTTCTCTGCAAGCGATACTGCTGCACAATGAGTATTAATGATCTGTCTTTAGTAGCCTTTCCAGGCATGATTCCACCCGTACAAACCCCGTTCAATGCTTACAAATCTAGACAATCTTCCATCATCAATCATCCCAATAGGTGAATAAATAGA
The DNA here is from genome assembly GCF_963921795.1 of Nannobrachium achirus. Taxonomy (NCBI): domain Eukaryota; kingdom Metazoa; phylum Chordata; class Actinopteri; order Myctophiformes; family Myctophidae; genus Nannobrachium; species Nannobrachium achirus. The sequence goes on from NC_137823.1 coordinate 58,357,969, forward strand.
CAATAGTGCCCAGGACTTTGTGTTTTTGCATTACTGTATAATTGTACCTCTGTACTATTTTGCAAACTGTTAATTAAGTATTCAATCAATCAATCAATCAAAAATAGACAATAGTGTCTGATGATGAAATAAATCAAACACACTGTGTCCTGTCTGTAATGATGTCCCTCCTAAGGACACACATTTGATTTTCTCCATGGATTTACGTCCCAGTGAATGTAATGTAGCACCCGATACACACAGTGATTGTAGGCTGTAAAAGTACACTGTTAGTCGAATTAACACTCCAGATTACCATGTTACCCCCCGGCTCCACCGGGCGCGTCGAGCGTCGCGTCAACGTCAACGTTGGGAACGCTCCCGTTTTAATCAATGAAGGGTGGCTCCACTGCCGACGTCGACGTCCGCGTCGGACGCTCCCTTGACGGCGTCCAAACTCAAAAATCGCCCCGGTTCAATTTTTTGACGGCGTCCACAACGTCCAGTCATGTATAAATTATGATTAAATGTAATTGCATTGCATATTAAATGTACCGTACGTGCCTTTCTGCTGTTGGATATCCATTCACGTCATTCACAAGGGTGACTAGATGTCCCAAAATTCCTCGCATATTCTTTTATGTAATTACAGTGGTCTTCCCACTTGATATAGGCTAATCACAAGTTCACAACAGGCAACAACTTTCTCAATTCTTCCTCCTAAAAACAGGCCAGCAGTGAGTGACTGAGTCTGATTTTAGGCTATACATTTATATAGTGGCTGCGCTGGACTGGTGTACCGAAAATAGCCAATCTACAAGCTCAGACACAGTCACAACAGCATGATGACAGATTCATGCATGATGCACTCGACATGTTGTGAGCTTGTATATCTGCTATTTTTTTCCGGCACTTTACACAGCATAAATTATTATAATTAGGCATATATAACTACAGTTGATAATGCGAATATCCTATGATCTTTGATTGAAATATCAACACATTCACGTTCAGTGGAGCCAGTCGGACGGCAACGTGTCTGCGTCAATGACGCCGTCAAGACGCAGAGCAACGCGACGCAGCCAGTGGAGCCCTAGAGTTAAACATTGTTCCTTTAAGTTGTTTGTGGTTCACGAGTCTATCACGACCCTGCAATGGGCTTAGGAAATGATCTATATTAACCTGCATTTGCCTCACAGCCCACTGCGTGAGAGAGAAACATTCTTACAGATTCAGAGGATAGCTTGACCATACACAGTATGAGAACATGTCTTCCCTGCAAGCAAGCCAGGGGTGGGCCTCTGCAGGCTATGTGTGGGCAGTGAGGGCAATGCCAGCCCGCACTTAACCTGCACAGGCCCATAGTGGGATTGCCTAAATGAGGCCCACAGCTGTTGACTCATCATGGGCTAACCATGGGCGTACTGTGGGCAGCCTGTACGTGTGAAAAGAGCGGCAAATGATGTGGGCTGCCCACACAAAAACTGCATTGGGCCCAAAGGTAGAACTATGCTATGGGCCTAAACGGGCGTACTGAGGGCAGCCCTCAAAATTTGCCGCTCTTTTCACCTTTTTTTATGTATTTATTTATTGTTCCCGCCTTTTCATTCACTACCACCATGACTACCACTGGACAGCAGCTAATGACAGGAGGAGATGAACCAGTGATTTGGACATGACTGCTATTTAATGGTGAAATGGTACAGTAAGGACCTGCTTTTCACATTAATATAAGATAATAGCCAATAAGATAAAGCATTTTCTGTTCTTTCATTTCTCTTAGCATTGTTCACACAAACCACAAAGGGTGGATATTGGCATTAGCTAACTTAGCTAACTCAACTTGTTAACTTTGGCCATAGCTGGCCAGCTGTTAACACCAAGTTATTATTGTAAACTTTGTGAGCTTGTAGATCTGCTATTTTCAGGTACCAAATACATTGTGCAATGGAGCATAAATACATATCTAGCTAAATTAGCAATTAATAAAACAGTGTAAATTATATGTGAATTATTTCTTAGTAGCTATAGGTTGGTTTGTGTCAAAACTAGTGAGAAATGGCTAACAATTTGTGCACACTCACACACCATCATAATGTTGCCCTAAATATTTTTCTGTTCCTTACTTATTTTCCTAAAGTTGGATGAGTTTGTCAAAGATAACCATATAGCCTACATGGAATCTGACTGAGTGGGTCATGTCTTTTGAAAGTATGTACTGTAATATGAATTTTACTACACATGACTGTTGTTGGTATTTATCTCATATTAGATAACCACATTATCCCTTTGAAACAGGCAGCCTTTAAAAACAGCTTGTAAAAACAGTTTGTGTCTCTGTTAAAACAATATTTTGCAGAGCAACGGATTGACACAGAGTGCTTCTTTCTCCTGGAATGGAGAATGCATTCTTCATACTGTATGAAGCCACGGCTGAAATTTCAACGACACCTGCTTGAGGTACACCAGAGTAGGTCTAAAGAGACAAAATGTGTTATGTGTGTTTCAAAATGTAGTTATTAGTTAAGGTATTTGGGGATAAAGGATTTTTTTCTTTTTTTCCTTAAAAACTGGGAATTGCTCCTTTCATTGCATATCAGGAAACTGGGGCCTGTAGTTAACTTCTGGTCTAAATTGTGACATGCATTTTAAACCCCACTTTGAACTGGGGACCCCAACAAAATAATCACATTTGAATTGATGACCCCCTAAAAATATTATATTTGAATTGGGGACCCCCAAACCCTGACAAGCACATGGACTGTTTGATTCGGTTCCATTGGTAAAATTGTGAAAGTGGCAGATCTACAAGCTCAGAAGTTCAACCGCAAACTGGTGTTGTGAGCTTGTAGATCCCCTGGGGGTCCTGACCCACACATTGAGAACCACTGGATTAACCACTGGGGTAAACTATACTGTATAGTAAGTGTATGCAGTGTTTTGTGTAATTTTTTCTTTTTTTTTCTCCTTTATTTTTTATCATTTAAACAATGTAGCTCTGACCCTGGTGCTAATAAATTTCTTTTCATACTTTTATACTTTTCTATTATTCTAGCCCCACACCAGAGCCTACTATTTTGCTGCAGCCCATACCAGCACCAGAAGACTCACCACAACCAGTATTGCCTACAGACCAGCAAAAAGCTTTGGTGGAAGATGGAGCAACATTCGTAAGTTCACTTTGTCTGTGCGAGCAGCTTTGCAGCCTTGCTTCATTGACCGTAGGGAGGGGAGGGTGGTCTAGTCTACATTTTGAAATTAATGTTATGTAGTTTTAATTTATTTTGCCTTCTCTTTTTTATTAAAAAAATATCTGTTAGATCTTCAGCAAAATATATAATGGGAAATGTTTGTTTTGTGGTCTTCAGAAGAAGCTCTCCTGATCAATCTCTATATCAATGGTCCATATACTGTATGCCCACCTGATGGAGGAGCGCTTTGGAGAGAAGTGAGTATTCTCAATCAAGATTAAGCCATTTTTTAAATATATATATAGCCTGATTTAGCCAGACTATATACTCATGCCGCTAACTGCAGTATATATCCCCACCTTGTTTTAACATGGGTGGATTGTCTAGCTGAGCTAGACTAACTACTATACACTATATCCTATAAAATGCACAAAGCAAATTATGAACACACATTGTCAACTTGGTGTTGCTGCCTGTTGTGTAACGTGTGTGTGTGTTCCTTTCTGCTTATTTCCTTTACTTTAAGATGAATGGTTCACCCCGGGGAGGAGTCATACATAAACCAGCATCAGGGTATCTGGAGGAGCACCTCCACAATGTCTGGAAAAGGTGCCGACAGCGCTAGGGCAGGCAGTTGAATTCACCACAAGAGGGAAGAGACCCTAGTCATCCTGCCAGGTACAGCAAGATCAAGGTGTCAATACAATGTAGTATATTCAACTCACTTGCATTTCGAAGTGGATGACTGTATGCTCTTTGCAACAAAGAACTCTACATTGTAAACTCGGATGTCTTCATCTACCACTATTTTCTAAGTGAGAATGTATTATTTTCTCTGCTCATCACAGAATCAGATGTAACTGCAGAGCAAGTCCTGCAAATGTCAGAGTGGCTGAAAAACAACATAAGTCCGGCCGATACATTTTGCAGACCTCCATTTATAGGGTACAGTGGATACGAGAAAATGGGACAAAGCCAATCCAAGCCATAGTTGAAGAGTTCCTGCGTCACAGTTCCAAGGACACGGCATGGTGAGCTTTTGAATTAAATTGATTATTGTTTGTTCCTTAGGGCATGGTCAACCAAAGTTTAATTCTACCTGTGGATTCTGTGAAAGCTTTTCAATGGGAATGAAGTATAAAAATGTTAGCACAATGTGTGTGTCTCACACACACACACACACACACACACACACACACACACACACACACACACACACACACATATGCAGATAATCTAATAATTATGTTTTTATATATTTCCAGATGAATACAGCCACGAGAAAGGACAAGCCTGGGTAATGTTTGTGAGCAGTACAAGAAGAAACATCCTGGAAAATTGACTCATGGCTCAAGTCACAAGGTGGGCTGGTGGTATAGGGGACTTACCGTTGACGGCTGACTGGAGGTTGGTTGTTTTGTTGTTGTTGTTTATAGTTTGTTTAAAAAAACTATTTGTTAAAAATGTGTGTGTTTTTGTTTGAAATCAATCACACAATCTTAATATTCTGGGTCCTTCGTTCCACAATCCACCCCACCCAGATCAACACTTGACAATAAGCTGCAAAGTTAGTCTGTGCTATTGTGGACACTTCTGCTTAGTAGTCAGTTCCTGACATTTTATTTTCTCTTTTTTTTCTTCTTTTTTATTACCCACAGTTGCATGTAGTGCTGAGGTCTGGGTATAAGGAGTAGTTATAAGGGATTTAATTAAGAGATGAATGTAAATAATGTTATCCTAATCCCTGAATACTCAACAAAGTAAAAGTACAAAAGTATTGGTATCAACATTTACTTAAAGTACCAGAAGTAGAAAGTACTCATTATGCTGGATGTCCCATTTCACAAGTTTTCAAATGTATAAGATCTTGAAAATTGCAGATCTATTAGCTCACTATGCGTCACATCACAGGCTTGTAGAGCTCTTTTTTCAAATGGCCGAAATGTATAGGCTGAGGTGGTCAATGTATGTTTTTTATAATAATCAATTTTCAATTTAAAATGATTGTAGTGGAATAAAAGTATAATGTCTGCCTTTTAAGATATAGTGAAGTAAAAGTATTGAAAATTGGAAACCCCAATGTTCTACTGAATGTATGTTGTGTTGTTTTATATTTGTTTTGTATTTAATAAATACATTGATTTTAATCCCTTTGACTATTGTTATTTATTGTTTATACATTTTAGATGAATAATAGTTATTTTTTTTTCCTAAAGTGAACTTAAGTTACAGTAGTTGAAATGGTTTAAACATAATTATTGCTACAATAGAAGAAATAGACTACAAAACCATTGTGGGCATAGTCAGGGCCTAGTTAGGGCAGTAAATAGGGCTTCCTGAGGGCCAAGTGAGGGCTGCCTATTCAGGGCCCCCAAGTGGGCCTATGCCGGCCCAGTGTAGGCTTGTGAGGGCAGCCCTTACTTAGCCCTCACAATGTGAGGGCTAAGTAAGGGCTGCCCACGCAGGCCCAGCACTTTGGGGCCAACACTTTGCCGATGTTCAAAACCTCTCGGGCCCAGTGTGGGCCGCCTACAGGGGGCCCTTTGGCCAGTCCTAAGTGGGCCTGGACAGGGCCAGTGCAGGCTTGCTTGCAGGGTTGATACTTAGAGGTCAGTGTTTCTCAACCTTTTTTCTGCATGGGCACACTTTTCATGTCCCAAGAATCCATGGGCACACCAACATAATACGGGGGTGTAAATATCATCACTGTCGGGAAGAAACCTTGTATCTCCAAGTTTCAAATTTGTAAGTTTCTTCACAAAGTAAAGCCCTGCTTCATCATACAAGGCTGTCGCACAACAGTAGTGAAAATAGCAGATCTACAAGCACACAACGCCTCGCGTCGCGAGGCGTTGTGTGCTTGTAGATCGGCTGTTTTCATTAGTTTGAAGCATTTTTAAAATGATAAATACAATACTGGCTTTCAAGCAGGTTCAAGGGGAACACTTGACCCTTCTCAGGGGCACACCAAAGGTCCCCACTAACCTCTATTTTGGTGTTCTTTACCGTTCCAGTTTATGCTGATATTGTCTCTAAAACCCTAATCTTCTTCCTCTCAATATAGTTTATAGAGGAATGTGTTCTTTCACAACTCATCATTATACAGATATGAAACTCTTTTTGCCGCCTTCCATCACCAGAAGAAAGCGACATTGGCTGCAGTTGATTTTTAAATGTACTGTAAAAATGTGTCTTCTTATTATAGAATCAGGTGCACATAATGTACTCTATAGTTTTTACTTGACACCATAACATCAATGCTTGTCTATAATCTGTGAATTAATGATAACTGTTCAAGCTCTGCTTGGAGTATGAGCTCCTGATTTATAGTGTATGTGGCTTTTAAGCCGTGACATCATTTTGTAGTCAGACCTCCAAGCAGATTTATTGTCAATATCTGTCCCTCGCTATTTCAACAGATCCAAGACAAAAATAACGACTAAAGTATAATTCTACCACTTTCCTTTCAACAACAAAGAGAAGAAAAAATAGAAAATAGTAAAAAGATTCACTTTTTTGGGGGGCAAAAGTTCTCCTCTGCCTACAAAATGATGTCAGACTTAACAGCCCCATAGTGTTTTTCTTTTTTTATTAAATGTTTTGTTCATTTCCTTTTTTACCATAATGATCATCCTTGAGGGACCGCTTGAAAAAAAAATATAATAGTAAAATGCTAATATCACCAAGCCAAAATACCATCTTTAAAATGACGATTAATAACATGTTTATCTTTTACTCAGAACTTTTTTTATTACAAAATATAAATGGCAAAAAAAGCTTTACTGCTGAAACAAAATGTGACTGATGAATCACTTCATTATTTGACAATGAAATTACGCATTCTGTTTGTTCTGGTACTTTTCTGAAAGTATAAGCATGCTACGGTGAGTATAATACATTATGCACCAGCTCAAAATCAAGCTATGGAGAATACATTATCAGAAAGGGTAGTGTTTTGTACAGCAAAAGAGTAACTTGCATTGAGTGTCAAAAGTAGCCTAATATGGCCTGCCTTCCCCCCAACCTTAAAACTCCTTCCACATTAAACCTGCATGCCTATTTTGGTCATTATAGGTCCAGTTCAAAAACATTCCCCAACGATTTCAAACAAATTAGAAAATACATACAAAAGCATTCATTCAGCCACCACACATATATTTTAACATCTTTCCCCATCTTGCAGCAACATTGGTTAAAGATAGTCCCTTGTACAGATGCATCACAACACTTCAGTGGCTGTGCCTCATAGAAAAAGGCGTTTTCTATTCACTATACGAATATTTTCTTTCTCAATAGAAAAGCCACATATTAATCCTAATGGCCAAATTGGACTTTCACTGGTCCTGTCAATAGGTAATAGTTGCTTTTTATAACTTAACATGCTTCTCTATGTGGTTCTGGAATGCTTACAGTGTTACTTTCTCTGGATCTATTTTGCCAGGGTCCTTAATTACTCTGTCGGGCTAAGAGTCATTTAACACTTTCTGCTTTAAAAGTGGACACCAATTAGGCTACATTGTTTGAGGCCAATCACTCACCTGTTTGACTAAACAGCGATAATTCAATATATAAACAAACTATGTGACGGTAGCTCCACTTTAAAATCTTGAAAGGGGAAATTGATCTATCAGCCAAAAGCAGCGGATACCATCCAAAGAATCAATTCAATGCTCGGCTTTTCTTGAGAGATAATTGCCTTCACTGCTACAGTGTGTCAAAAACATGATAGATTGTTTGCTTTAATTAAAGGATATCGTGTAGGCCTATATGCTGGAACCTTCATCCAAAACAGACTTCGTGTGTTTAATTTAGAATATCAGATTGTAAAAAATTAAAACTGCTGCATAAAATCCGGTAATAATGAGAAAAGCGCTCCCGTTTGTTTGTCACCAGTCCAGATCCACTGTGAGTCCAACGTTGAGCGGTCGGGCTTTTGCGCATTTGGGCAACATTTACGCACAGTATGGATAAGGGTTTACGCACGGTCTGGATGACTGGATCAGGTGTAAATAATAAACGGCACAGAATCAATGAACGCGAACGGTTGAGAGGAAGGCAGACGTCACGAGTAAACGCAAACCAAACGTTTCAAGGGTTTGAGAGACGGCGAAGAGATAATGTTAAAGTTGGCGTTTTCAAAGTGGTTCTCAAAGTGTCCAGGGAGGGACCCTCGGGGGTTCCAAATGAACCCTTACAAGTCTGTAACTCTGAGAGTATACAAAATGTAGCCTATACCCTTATACGGGTCAATTTGTACACTCTCAGAGTTATCGGGGTCCTTCAAATAAAAAAATAACGTGTGAGAACCACAGAGCCTATAATAACAAACTGCATCGGCCTTTATCACTTTCCAACTTCGTCCAGAAACTTGCGGTTGAGCTGCGCCTGCTCCCTCATGCTCTCCATCCTGGCCATCTCGATCATGTTTCTGAGCAGGTGAAAGGTGAGGTCGATGGAGATGGGCGAGTCGTCGCCGCCGTGCCTCTTGGACAGCAGCAGCCCCGCCGCGTCCCCCAGCAGCGCGTCTCCTCCCGGCGCGCTGACCGTGCGCGGCTCCCCGGACTCCAGCGCCGCCAGGCTGCGCGCCAGGTGCGCCAGAGCTCTGGCGTCCAGCTGCGTCGTGGTGGCGGTGACTTGTTGCTGCTGCTCCTCGTCGACCACGTCGAGGAGGGGGAAGCGGGGCAGGAGGAGAGGAGCGCCGCCGCCGGGGCTCCTCGTCCGCGGGCTCCTCTGGAGGAACCGGAGGATCTTCTCGCCCAGGAGGTAGGAGGACACGGCGCTGTCTCCTCCGGCGGCTCTGAGGAGCGCCTCGTCCAGCGGGCTCCTGTAGGAGCGGCCGTTGGTGCCGCCCTCCTCCAGCGGGCTGCCCGGCGGCGGCGGCGCGAGGAGGAGGCTCTGCGGTCGACACGCGCCGGGGCGGATGATGTGCGATGTGAGGAGGAAGGAGGCGAGGAGCAGGAGCAGCGGGGCAGATGTCATGGTGGAGGGCAGGGCAGGGTGGTGGAGGAGCCTGCGGGGAGGAAGAGGGACACACAGTGACATGCAGGGACCAGGGTCGAACAAAAGCACACACCATGACACGCACACGCACGCACACACGCATGCACACACGCACGCACACACACACACACACACACACACACACACACACACACACACACACACACACACACACACACACACACACACACACACACACACACAGTCACACACACAGTCACAGTCACACACACACACACACACACACACACACACACACACACACGACGCTCTAGACAAAAAATAAAGCTCAAGGGTATAGGCCTAATTCATTCATTTTAGAAGTGAGCAGATTTGAGTGATTTGAAACTGTTGGTGAATGAAAAGCTGTATAAACGACTAAAACATTATATGCATGATGTGGGCTAATCTAAATTGCATTCGGCGCTCTTTCTAGCTACTCTAGAATGCTGTTATGCTGCATAGTGAGATTAGATTCCTATCCTAATGCATTAATGAACTATAGTATCACAGGCTATCTGGATTTCAGTCAAGCTGTCGAACAAACTATTCTTAACACAGAACAGAAAGCAAAACGGAGCACTTACTTTATTTCAGGATTGGTGCAGAAGAAGGGAAAAGTTTTGTGGCCGGCCAGTGAAGTGAAGGCGGATTGCAGAAGCCCGCCCCTCGGCGAGGTGTTATATACATCCAAGATCTCTCCATTGACGTCAAAGCGAGCACACATACAGCTTGTAAATTAGGCAACAATATCGGTTGAAAGGCAACGTCGTAAAGAATTAAAGCTGAGGGTGCCCAGATGGGCACAAAATGACACGACGTGTCTTTTTGCTCAAAGTAAGGCCTCTATAAACAGAATCGGTCAAATTCGAAGGCAATTGAATTCAGGCCAGGGTTAAGGCCAGACAAAACCTCCAAGAAAAGAACAGTTAAAGCAAAAATGGCAGAAGAAAGATTGTAGGTGTAGTTTCTGGTCCTGGGTTAGAATGATGGGACCCAGCTTGGAGTATCACATGATTCATTATAGTCATCGTGAGCTCTTTGCGCATGGCTTCACATCACTGCGAGCTGCAGCCAAAACCCAACGGGAGCTGGCCGGAGCCTTACCTGATTGCAGGCCGCGGCTCTCTCTCTCTCTCTCTCTCTCTCTCTCTCTCTCTCGGATTGACCGCGGCAAGGGGCGTAGTGAACGCGGCGGTTATCGTGGGCTTCGGTGACGTGTGCAGTGGGGCAACGGTGAGATTCGAACTAGTGATCTCTGGCACTCAAGTCGGCGACGCTATCCATTCAGCCATCAATGCTGATGTTTATCGTGGGCTTGCCCAGGCCTTACGGCCTGGGCATAAATATAACGATTGCATTCACCACGGCTTCGTAACTCGCGCGGCGCTCCGCCGGCCGCGCGGCCCTGGCCCGCTCTTCGCGGCCACTCGCGCCTGCGGCGCTCGGGGGCGAAGAGCAGGACCAAGGTCCGCTGGCCTGCGCGCCGCTTGCAGTGTCGTGGACAATAATCAAACGCCTCCGCCCCTTGCCGCGTTCACTACGCCCCTTGCCGCGTTCACTCCCCTTGCCGCGTTCAGTCCGCCCCGTGCACTCCCCTTGCCGCGTTCAGTCCGCCCCGTGCTCCGGTCTGCAATCAGGTATACTTGGCTGGCCGTGGTGCTGAACCTGCACCCGTTCAACATCCCTGTATGGCCTGCTACTAGCATATAGTCAGGGAAAGTTAGCAGAATACCTGTCAAATCTGGGAATAAATTCCTTACCAAACAATTTCTTCACGAATGTGTTCGTAAAGGTGTCTAGTAACATATCTAACAAAGATTGAAATTCAACATCCCTAGCAAAATGTTTGACAGCTAGGGTAATTCTGGGTCTCATTCACTCACTATACACGATACTGTAAGGAAAAATAATCACTCCCAAAAATATGCTTCAAGTGGGATGTGAGGGGTCTAACTAGGTGTTTTTAATTATTCTGAATCCATTGCAAGCATTTGTTTTGCACGAAAAACATTCCTTAGGCCAAAAATGGACCCCATACACCTTGTGAAAAGTGATGACTCATCACTAAACCATAGTTTTTTGCATCTGTTTGGCCCAATGAATGTTTTTCATGCAAAACAAATGCTTGAAATGGATTCAGAATAATTAAAAACACCTAGTTAGACACCTAACATGCTACTTAAAGCATATTCTTTCCTTACAGTATTGTTGCGACCGTAGGTCGCATTTACTATCAAAACCTGCACAAACTGTGAGTCCGTCAGTCTGTCTGTCACACCTCACACGTCACACTTTTTCCCTGCTTATATCTCCGCAACCGTTGCCCCAATCCATGCCAAATTTTGCACACACGTTCCTTGGCTGCCAAACTACAACCTCCAAGGACCCCCGGAGCTCCAGGGACCCCCAGGTCCCTGGGGGACCCCAAGATGTAAAAAATGACCAAATGCGCAAACATGACCAAATGACCACCCCAACGGGGCTGCTCACGGGGAATTCCCGGGGACCACCGACTCCTGGTGCTCCAGAACGGATGCAAAAGTGGTGGCGCCCCCAGTGGAGGACCCCCTACACTGCAGCTCACATAAAATGCCGTAACTCCGGCTAGGAGCGACCGGGACAGCCGGGGCCGGTACCTATTCGTCCGCCTTGCCGGCGCGGAGACCCCACCCCTCATTTCTCACATGGCCCTCTTCTAGCGCCACCATGAGGCCGATTCTTGCAAAACACATTTTTGGACACTGCTCCTACAATTTTCGCCCTAAAATCACGAAAATCACTACACAGTATGTCTACACTCATGTCATCAACATGGATCAGGAAGATTTTGGCAAAACACATTTTGGCCCTATTTGTGGAGATAAGTGACCTACGGTCGCTTATCTCCCGATTAGGGAGCCTTACTGGTGTATAGTAAGTGAATGAGACACAGAATTACCCTAGCTGTCAAACATTTTGCTAGGGATGTTGAATTTCAATCTTTGTTAGATATGTTACTAGACACCTTTACGAACACATTGGTGAAGAATGTTTGGTAAGGAATTTATTCCCAGGGTTTTATTAAAATTCCCTGACTAATAGCGTTGTTGTCGGGTGGAAACCTTGTATGTCCCCAAAAAAAGAAAAAAAAAATTAAACTTAGATCTGCTGTTTTCACAACGTTTGTGCAACGGCCTTGTATGGTGAAGCAGGGCTTTACTTTGCGGGGAAAAAAAATTGTACACGTTTGAAACTTGGAGATACGAGGTTTCTGCCCGACAGTGACGATAGCCTATTACACGCAGGAGTACATACTCTGTCAATGAGTTGACTTATTATATAGGCTACATTTATATGTAACGAAGGTGATCCGAACCCCCCCAACCGGCTTCGAACCCGGGTCTCCCGAGCCGGGTGGGGGGGTTCACCTCTGTTACATATTATAGCTGAAATACGAGGTATTTAGATGAGTTCACATCAGACTATTCACATTTAGACGACTATAACTCCGTTGGCGTGCGCTGCTGGCCAAAGAATTAACCTCCTCAGTCCTCTCTAGATTGGATAGATTTGTTACATTTCACTTTAAATGTCATGTTTGGTTTGACAATATAATATAGGTCTATAATATACAGATAAACTACACTCTAAGAAAGAATTCTGTGACCGAGTAAATAGCACTATTAGAAAAAGTTATATTTACTCAATAAAATCACTGAATATCATGTATGTGATTGTTTGAGTAGGTCACACCAAACAAAATGAGTAAAAATCCAACTGTTCTTTTTGAGTTAGATGTACATATATTATTTGAGTTAATTTCATGAGAATAAATTAGTATTTGACCAACTGATTTTATTCATGAATTATACTCAATTTGTTTTGGTAATTTTCCTTCATAATATTTGAGTATGGAGTACTTATATGGATCAATTTAAAAAGACCCTTAATTATTATTCATTCCAACTTAATAATCTTTCATCTCTCACAACAACTTAAACAATTGAGTAGATATGACTAAGATTCAAAATTGTACACAAGGGTTCATGGGAAAGTTCTACTGGAACATTCTGTCAACAAACAGCAGCAGCACACATCTTCTTCAACAAGAAACCTGGAGAGTGTTTGCAAATATTGGTAAGTAGATTTACTGTATCTTCGTGCATATAGGCTACACAAATGTATTGGGTATAACTTATGTTCTTTACAAAGGTTTGCAGCTAGTTAAGGTTACAGTGAGAGGAATGTGCAAGCCCTCTAGTCATTGTGACTTTTTGCATTTATTACAAGCTATGCACAGCTGCATACAATGGTGTGTACAATGAAGATAAAATGCACAGGTATAGGCCTACATTATTATCTACATGTCTTCTTTTTTACTCTCTTCCCCTCATCTCTGTCTTCCAGGTTAGTGCAAAGTTCAGGATGATCACCACACTGAATCTTGAGCCAAAATGTATGGCAATGTTGGACTTCTATACCCCCAAACTACTGTCCATGTTCCAGTCCAAGAAGGGCAGTTTGGGCACAAATGAGTATTGTACTTCAGGTATGAAACTTTCATTTACTCTAACTGCTTTAATTATATTTCACCTGGCTAATGACAATAATTACTATATTAATTTATGCTAAACTCATCTTTATCCCCTGCAACTCTCTCTCTCCTGATTATTCATTTCTAAATGTATGTCTTAATAGCTAAGGACAGTCTCCCAGCTTCCGTTGCTAAAACTGGGTTGTGGAAACAATTGTATTGCCAAAGTTTATGTTAGTTATGAAAGTGCAGTCATACTTTTTCTTTATTGTTCAAATAATTATTTTTCTATTCTGCAGAGAGGAATCCCCAATCAACGAACACGAGAGGTCATCATCCGATGTCTCATCGACCATCTGGAAGAAGATAGTGTCAAGATCAAGGACTTTCAAGTTAGTAAAATAAATGTTTTGACGTTTTAAAGTCATCGTGGATGAGACCATCACATGCAAAGGAACAGCATAGTGATGTCCAGAGAATGAGGTTGTGACATTGGCTGAATGGCTGTTGCATCTGTTGCATGTCTGGTCCAACTGATTCAAGATTATGCCCAGGGCTGCATGTGTGGAGACAGCTAGGATTGCTCAATGTGTGTCTGTGTGTCTTGTAACATTTAGCCTGAAAGTGAGCTCTAAACAATTATCTTCACAATGTGTGCAGGAAGGAAGCTGCTGGTGCACCTGTCAGAGTAGAAGAGAAGTTGACAGAGGAGGTGATGATGAAGATGAAGATCTACCTGCTGCAGAACCAAGAGGACTCAATGAATGAACCTACTGATGTAGGTATTGTGATTAAGGGCCCTCAACAATCTTGGGGATCTGCTGCTATCTGTTGGGACTGTTCTATGCCTTTAATCTGAGATACCCCAAGAACCTCAGATATGGTCTTGAGATGTTCCAAAAAGTACTAGTTGAGTTGGATCCTGGACACCTTTCAGCCAAAGTTCAGAGACTGAAAAAATGTCTGCTTGCCGACTACTGTTCAGCAAGATGCTCTCAGAAAGTGGGTATAACCTACTGAAAGTGGATTTATTGTCAAAACAGCATTTTTGCAATGGTATTTGTTGCTGATAGTAATTAGTTAATGTAAAGTGTTTGTTTCTGGTGCATTCGAGTCATAATGCAAACAGATCAGTTTAGCATATAGACATTACACGTGTGCATAGTCAATATGTTTAAATGTTGAGCTACTGTAAATGCTTATTTATTATTTCATATTCCAAGTTGTGATTTTCTTTCATGCCAAATGGCCTCTGACTGTCTTTAATGTATTTTGTGGTTATGACTTACTGTTCATTTGATGGGCTCATTGTTCTTATGGTGCATAATGTTTGACAGACTGCTTACTTACAGTATGCACAGTTCAATTAGAGGTACTTATATACAGTATTGTGAACACACACTGCTCTTTAGTAAACAGAATTTTAAAAGTGTCAGGGATACCCCTTTCCTGATCATTATCTTTAAACATATTGTTTTTGCAGGCATTGTTGCATGTCATTTACATACTAAAGTATGTTGAATGTTCATACTTGATGTGGTGTTACACTGGTCCAAATTAGTTGATTAAAAACATAATTATCTGCATAATTATTTCATGTGTATTCATTTGACATCATGTACTCCTGGAGTAAAAGGTAAAGTAAATGAAAGGGGTAAATGGTACTATATGAATTAAATCAATAAAAGTAAATGAATAAAGTAAATGTGACATATTTGTTTTGTTAAATCATACTCTAATATTCAATTAGATCTACTTAATATTTCAATGTATTTACTTGTAGTCTTTTGTGCCATTGACTGAATAATTTAATTATATCTACTCAATTTCTTTAGGTCATTGTACTCAATTTTAGTTGTTAATAAGTACGTAAAAGTTTTGGTTACTTTTACTCAAATTAATTGAGTATCATCTACCTGATTTCATAACAGTAATATTTACTCAATATTTTTGAGTGTAAAAATGTTTCACCAATAAAATTGAGTAGAGCCTAGTTTTTGTTTTTAGAGTGTACCGTAGCGCTGTTGGAAAAGCTCTTGACTCATAACTAGAAGGTCGTGGGATCAATTCCCAGCATCAACACCTCTGCATCGCTAGATTTCTCTCTCCTTTAAATGTCCATTGTCATTGACAATGCATTGGGCGCTTAAAGTTAAATATTTAAAAAACTACAAATGACTTCAAAGTAAAAATCTCAACATGTCCAAAGTAAGGTTGAATGTTTGAATTTTGAATCAAGTCGCTAAGTTAAAGTATGAAGGAGCAGCGAGGTGCCAAAGTTATCAGATGTGTTTTTTTTATTAATTATCTCCAAAACTACAACACATTTCAAAGTAAAATCACACATTAAAATTGAGCCTTACTGTGGACATGCATGCCTGAGACTTTTACTTTGAAATAATTTGTAGTATTATAATATTTAACTTTAAGCACCCAATGCATTGTCAATGGAAAAAGTACACACTTTGGCAGGCTACGAGCTACAAACTTACACACAGAAACACCGTTCAAACTTTATAATGTTCAGCTTACTGTGGAAATGTTTGCCTGAAAATGAATATTTGAAATGTTTCATGGTTTTAGTCTTTACAAAATTCTGAAAATGAACATGGCCGGGGCTCAATGGCAGATTTGTGCGCCTCAAAAAAACACATTCACCTAGAAGGAAACTCCATTCATACTTTTTATAATTCACCTAAATGTGGACACACATGCTTGAACGTTTTACTTTGAAATGTTTTGTAGTTTGGGAAATATTTAACTTTTAAAACGTAAATCTGAAAACTTTGGCACCTCGCTGTTTTTTAACTGAGCAACTTGATTCACAATTGAACAAGAATTGACACACAGTCAATATAAAATCTGATGGATTGGTGTGTTGAAGTTAGTGTAAAAAAAGTTTGAAAAAAAATGTTTTTGAAAAAAAAAAAAGTTTGAAAAAAAGAATTTAGAAAAAAAAAAGTTTAGGTCCAAAAATGTGTTAAAAAATCTACCTGATGGTGGCGCTATATGGGACAGATCCATGTCGATGAGATAAGTGTAGACATACTGTGTAGCGATTTGTGTGATTTTAGGGCAAAAACTGTAGGAGCAGTATTCAAAAATGTGTTTTAAAAAATTTGGCGGGGGTCCCTGGAGCTGCGGGGGTCCCTGGAAGGGTGGAGGTTGTGGATTGGCAGACAAGGATTGTGTGTGGAAAATTTCACATGGATAGGGGCAAAAAAGTGTGATGTGACGTGACAGACAGACAGACTGACGGACAGACAGGCGGTGGAGGTTTTCATAGTAACTGCGACCTGACGGTCGCAATTATAATCATTAGTATTGTTTATTTTAATTATTATTATTAAGGAACTCTAGAAATCTCAGTTGGAACTGTTACCCCAGTGACCCGATGCTGGATAAGCGGTTGAAGATGGATGGATGGATGGATGGATTATTTTAGAGTAAGCTACTTTATTTACCATTATTGTGTAGCAATAAAACACAGGCTTATAGTTTAATAAAGAGCCTAAATGCAACAATAGTATAGGCGTCATTCATGATGGATTGCTTTGTAGATTAGCATTATTGGACTAAATGTAAAGACGCTACGCTGCGCCAACCGTGAATTCAACACAATCTGCTGTTGAGCAGTTTAACCAATTTGCTACGTACGTCTACACAAACGGTCAGATTACAAAGATAAATTGCTTAGTGAAGGCTCACGGATGTCACCATAGGGTACGCTCCAGCAGAATGTCCCGTAATGATCGTATTATTTAAAGAGGAGCATTTTAATCCGATCGGTCGTCGTTTCCCTAAAAAGGTATTAATGTATCTAAGTGCACCTCGCAACCGATGGGGTCGCATGGCTGAAAAACAACAGAAAATGACGTCTGATCGGATTAAAATGCTGTTTATTAAACAATACGAAAGATACGGGTAATTCTGCTTGAGCGTACCATACTGTGACATCTGTGAGACTTCAGTAAGCACTTTATCTTTGAAATATGAACGTTTTTGTAGACGTACGTAGCAAATAGGTTTAACTGCTCAACACGAGGTTGAAGTGAATTTATTACGTAACGTGCGCAACACCGTGACGCGTGTCGTGCCCTATCTAAATTGGTCGGGCTAACAGTGCTAAATGTAGCATAATCAGTGTTTGTGTAACTTCAGTCAGAAGATAATCTGACGGTTCTGACAGACTTAACCTCCTCGCGTTGTGAGCTTGTAGAAGAGCAAACATAGAGTTGGGTCGCCGTTTTATTCCATGAGTAATTGTGTATAACATGCCTGCGTTAGCCTGCAGCTAGCGCTAGCTAACGTTAGCGTTAGCCGTTAGCCACACATCCAGAATAGTCCAACGGCGAGTGAACGATTGCATTCCGTGTCCTTCATGGATTTTTTTCCCCCTGGCTGTCAATGTTTTTATTGTCCAACACGTGTATGATTCTCTCTGTATAATAAACATTTGGTTGCATAACACAAAGAATGATAGCCGATGTACAGCTGCAGAGTCTTTTCTCTCTGGCTCCCGTTTAGAGATGGGACATTCGAGAACGAATCGAGTCTTTTGAACGGCTCTTTGAAATGAACGATGGGATCCGGTTCGCAGTAAGGAGCCGTTCCTTTCTAAATGAACAGTTGTGGGGAAAAGTAGGCAATTCCTTTACATAAGTACAAATATCAATACTGCAATCAATGTGGAAATACTCTGCCACAGTAGAAGTTTGGATTGTTAACGTACTTTTATATATATATATATATATATATATATATAGGGGCTGTTAAGTATGACATCATTTTGTAGGCAGAGGAGAATTTCTGCCCCCAGTTTCCGTGAATCTTTTTACTATTTTTACTATTTACACATTTTTCTTCTCTTTGTTGTTGAAAGGAAAGTGTTAGAATGATACTTTAGTCGTTATTTTTTAGTCGTTGTTTTTTGAAATAGCGAGGGACAGAAAATGCTCTGGGGGCAGATTCTCCTCTGCCTACAAAATGATGTCACGGCTTAAAAGCTCCATATATATACTTTTTATTGCAATGATTTCAATTCATAATTCACATTTTATGTCCATAGTTGCAATAATTTTCTTTTCTTTTTATTTATTTTTTACATCTTTTTTAAACACCACCACCACAAACACCCACCACCTACAATAACACAATAAAAAAAACATGAAATAAAATAAAAATAAAATAAAGAGGCTTTTTTTGGAAAATACAACATAAAATGGACCGCAACAAAAAGAAGAGGGGTTATGTGGGCACGTTATCCTTATTTATGAATGTTAATGTACTTGAGTAAATGTACAAAAGTATGGGTATCAAAATATAGTAGAAAGTACTCATTATGCAGAATGTCCTGTTTCACAGGTTTTCCCAATTAATAAAATGTAGAAAAATCATTTGAAAATAGCAGATCTACAAGCTCACAATGCGTCGCAACGCGACGCATTGTGAGCTTGTAGATCGGCTATTTTCAAATGGCAGGTATGTACCTATATATATGTCAGAAATAAATGTATACAGGGTTGTATAAGTTATTTGTTGTAATTATAATCAAAATCTACAAAGTAAGCGCATTGTGAGCTTGTAGATCGGCTATTTTCAAATGGCAGGTATGTACCTATATATATGTCAGAAATAAATGTATACAGGGTTGTATAAGTTATTTGTTGTAATTATAATCAAAATCTACAAAGTAAGTAACTATAGTAACTAGAATGAGCCAGTCTTTTGAACGGCTCTTTGAAAGGAACGGATTCCAGAGATCCGGCTCACTTCAAAGAGCCATAAATCCCATCTCTACTCCCGTTGCCGTTTGTAACCCATAGTCTGGAGGAGCGTTAAACTCGCCTGCGATTGGCTCTAATGCAGTTCTTTTCCCCCCTTCCCCCATTGTCTGGGGGGCCGCGACAGCCAATAGGCAAAAGGTCCCCTGTATGTCGCGCCAGAACAACAACGAAATGTTGAAATCTGTTCCAGATTTAAAAATTCCACCTTACTGTGGACATGCATGCTTGAGATTTTTACTTTGAAATCATTTGTAGTTTTTGAAATATTTAACTTTAAGCACCCAATGCATTGTCATTATGACAATGGATATTTAAAGGAGAGACAAATCAAACCATGATACAGAGGTACTTGTGCTAAGATTAGATCCCATGACCTTCAGTTGATGAGTCAAGAGCTTTTCCAACTTATCCACCCAAACACACATACTTTGGGTGCCCAGTGCATTTTCAAAGACATTTTGAGTTACTCATGCATATCTTTACAAAGACATTCCAAAGTAGTCCATCATATCCATCATCAAACTACAGGTAGACTGGGGTTCGAATATGCACTTTACACTTTATGACCTGTCAGAAACTCAGGGAGCAGCTCTCTTATAGTTCAGATGGTGATTTGTACCCATGTTTCTCATTTCACTGCAGCTGCACTAAAGCACCATGTCCACTAGGGGGCAGACATGCAGCTACTTGGTCAGACGTCATTTCTGTTAAGCAATGTCATTGGGCATCCAGGTGTCAATCAACTCTAGTTGGGTGGGAGTTGGCCCTCCTAAAGGCCTCACCGTGGATTTGTTGGGCTTCTTCCTCACGGAAGACACAGGCTGGGGTGCTAACCCAACCTGCTCCCGGGTGCCGTCTAAATTCCGGCCGTCAACCGAGTCTCACATCAACATGTGGAACGCCCTTCCACAAGCCCTAAAGGAGAGCAAATCCCTAGCCTCCTTCAAAATTGGTATGAAAAGTCACCTTCAGACAGCAGCTACCCGTGACTTGTAAATAGACTAAGCCCCCATGCTCCCCCCCCCCTTTTTCTTTGTATTCTGCCTTTTGTATTTGATGTTATGCTTTTGAAACTGATATTATCCTAGATAAAGTACTATGTTCTATCCGTCTGTCTTTCAATGTTATATGAGATACTTAAAGTGTGGTTCCTGTGGAAATAAGCCTCGGCTTTCTAGGATCTCCTTTTAGTTGACCTTGTACCAGTGATTTGTACTGTCATGAAACTGTACTTTTTTCTATTGCAAACTTCTAATAAATTCTTCAATCAATCAATCAATCAATCAGTCTCCGGTGCACTCATCTCTGATCCAAATATGTAAGCAATTTACCCCGAGTGAGAGGACATTATGCTCTGATAATGTCCTGTGTGAGGGTGTGATCGGACGAGGCGAAGCCGAGTCCGATAACACCCTCACACAGGACATTATCAGAGCATAATGTCCGACCCCGAGTGGTAAATAGCTTTTCTACCACTTTTTTCCGTATACATGAAAGAAAACACATAGTTGTAACTTGCAAGGATATTAAGTTACAATCATTATTGCCTATAAAACTTCCGCGACGACAGCAAATAGTTCCACAAACAACATCTTCTACTCACCACCAGATGACGCCAACTCCATGCAGAGAAAGATGTCTAGCATACAGCTAAGCTAACGTCAGTTAGAAGGACCGTTCCGGCCGTAAATAGAGGCTGTTCGCTTCCAGAAAGGCATAGGTTCAGAGAAAAGGGGCTTTAAAGTTGGCGGATTGCATTGGATCCAAATAAATCGGCGACGTCGTACGCACGTTAGTAAACATAGGACCGCTACGACCGTCATATGTTGGTTGGGGGAAAGGTGTTCCGACTACCTCCTGAAGTCCCCGGATGTACACTGAGGCGCATTGATCTCGTCCTCACACAACTGCGGCGGTTGTTCTGCCATAACCTCCGGAATTTAGCCAATCAGAATCCAGTATTTGAACATGTGACTAGAAAAAGTGGTAGAATGTACTTTTTACTCCTCTGCAATTATTTGAAAACTTTAGTTACTAGCTTTGTAGGTTTTGATTAGGCCTATTATTATTAGAAAACATTAGACTTCAGCCCTATATGTGTTTCAGCCATTTGCTGATCTACAGTCTCACAATACCTCTGCAATTTTTTATTTTAATATATTTTGAAAACTTGATATTGTAACGTTTCGCAAATCGACCGAACCCCCATCAGAAAAGGCCAAGAGAGCTAGCTCCCTTAGCGGAGCAAGTTACTGTCGGTCTATCGCATATCCTCCTTTGTAATACAGTATCTGGCTTAAAGTCCTGTTTGCAATTTGGTGTTAGGGGAGTTTCTCACCTGAACTGAGTCAGTGGGTCCCTAGACATGAAAAATCACAGAGGTGCTCGTCCGCCATAGTGCCAGGAATGGCGCAATGGCCAAATCAAATATGGCTGCCATCGGCTATGATGAAAATCCAACTTTTCTGTTTCTGCGTGTATATGCACATGTAATACCTCTATTTGGACTAATTGTGGTGTGGGGAATTCATTTCTGATATTGTTTTGACCATTTTGGGCGATTTGGACCTCAAAAGGTCATGGTCAAGGTCATTTTGCTATTCCGAAGACCGTGGGCCATAACTTGGCCATTGTTAGGAGTAAAAACAGGTGCAGTAGGTCTAAATCAACTAATGCTGACATGTATAATTCATTTCTGACATTGTTTTGACCATTAAGGATCATCTTGTCTTTGAAATATCAATGTCAATGCCATTTTCTAAAAACGATTTTGTTCATTACTTGCACTTTTATAGTATTTTTTGTAAGTTTGTTACTATTTTATAGTAAGTTTGTTTTGTTTATAACAAAAGACATACTAGTGGGAAATACAACAAGTAAACATCCACATTTAACTTTAAAGGGGGGTTTTAAATGGGTGTTTAAATGAGCAAATAAGACTATTTACGAATAAAAGTGACAAATAAAATCACACAACAAAAGCACACACAAAATTAAATAACAATTTCCAAAGTGCACCATATTGGGATTGTGTGCATCCAAGTTAGTATGATGTGTTTTTACAGGATGTATTCAGCAAGGCAGCCATATCCTCGAGAGTCGAAGTGTTCCTTGCATCCGTCCATGTTCCATTGGTTCTAGTCTTTCCTCAGGTTCCTTGGCTGTTGCAAGCAGGTGGCAAGACATGCACTAGAAAGGTGCCTTGTTGGTCTCAGGCAGCAGTTGTAATTCTCTGCTACCAATGCTGTCTTGTTCTGTCAAGGTCTTTGCCTCTCCAAAGTTTGTTAGATATTGTATTCGGTCAGAAGCCATAGCTGCATGCTTAGTCCCCACCTGGCCCATGCAGTCATGTCCAGTTTCCAAGGCATATGTCCCCTGATCACTGTCTTGGCTAGTGGTGCTCCAAGATGAGAGACTGCTTGATGCTGTAGAAGCATGTGCCGCTGCACACCTAGTGCCATACTGCTACCAGATCTACTTAATCCCCAGTGCTTGGAAGTATCACTACGACAACTCTCTGGGGTCCACTCATAATCCTGGCGACCCATTATTCCCTCCATTAGGTTAGGGTTATGGGTAGGTTTAGTTATAATAGGGCCAGTTGACTCCACATGTACCAGCAGCTTGGTGACAGCCTCCTCAATCTAGTTCAATCTTTGGGATCTCTTCACCTCCAGCCCCTTTTGCAGGGAGCCACTCATCATCATCAGAGATAACAGAGTCGATAGACGCACCCATCCCTCATCAACTTTACACATTCTGGGTGTCTGAGGTGAACAAACAGCTCTCCAGCTGTGTGTTCGGAATATGGTGGCCATTCAAGCTTGTGGCGATGTAGGAAGAACGGCTGCCTTGGAATCTGAAGGTTCCAGGGTCGATTTATGTCTCCTCCTGCTTATTTGTCGAAGTGTGCTTAAGCAAGACACTGAACCCCTAACTGCTCCCGATGAGCACCTTGCATGGTTTCTTGGTGTGAATGTATGTGTGAATGTGTGTGTTAATGGGTGAATGTGAAATACATTGTACAGCGCTTTGGAGAAGAGCGCTATATACTGTAAATGCAGTCCATTTACCATTATCAGCTCTGTTGTCTCTGTTGATGATGTCGCTAGTGGAGAAGAGATCCCAGACATCTTGAATAGGATTAAGGAGGCTGACACCTGGTGCATGTACAGCCTCCATTATAACTAAGCCTATCCCTAACCTTCACTAACCTAATGGTCAGAATAATGGGATGTCGGAACTATGAGCGGACCCCAGAGAGTTGTTGTCTCCTTCACATTACTGCTATACTACACCCCATATTTCCAAGCACTGGGGATGAAGGAGATCTGGCAGCAGTATGGCACTGGTGAGACTCACTTGCACTGCATCAAGCAGTCTCATCTTGGAGCACCACTAGCCAAGACAGTGATCAAGGCACATATGCCTTGGAGACAGGAGATGACTGCATGGGCCAGGTGAGGATTAAACATGTAGTTATGGCTTCTGACCGAGTACAATGTCTAACAAACTTTGGAGAGGCAAAGACCTTGACAGAACAAGACACAGTATTGGTAGCAGAGAAGTACAACTGCTGAGACCAACAAGGCACCTTTCTAGCGCATTTCTTGCCACCTGCTTGAACAGCCAAGGAACCTGAGGAAAGACTAGAACCAATGGAACATGGAACAGGGCATGACATAAAGGCTTGTCCTGTTGTCCGGGACAAGTGCCCATACTATGGAGTGGAGGGAGCAAGGGGGGTCATTAGCCGTCCTTTTGTTATTATTTCAATGTATGAAATTTTTATCCGGACAAGTGACTTTTGTCTCCGGACAAGTGAATGGGAAATATACTTGTCCAAAGGACAACTGCCTCAAAAAGTCAATGTCAAGCTCTGATGGATGGAAGGAGCACTTTGACTTTAGTACACTCCTGCCATGTCTGAAGCAAGACACTCGACACTGATGGAGTTCTGTGCATCATATTTTGCCATGGAACAATGCCAAATCAATCCTGTAAAAACACCTCATACTAACTTGCATGCACACAATCCCAATATGGTGCACTTTGAGGGAAATTGTTATTTAATTGTGTGTGTGATTTTGTTGTGTAATTTTATTTGTCACTTTTATTCGTAAATAGTCTTATTTGCTCATTTAAACACCCATTTTAAACCCCAATTTAAAGTTAAATGTGGATGCTTACTTGTTGTATTTCTCACTAGTATGTCTTTTGTTATAAACAAAACAAACTTACTATAAAATAGTAACAAACTTACACAAAATACTATAAAAGTGCAAGTAATGAACAAAATCGTTTTTGAAAAATGGCACTGACATTGATATTTCAAAGACAAGATGATCCTTAATGGTAAAAACAATGTCAGAAATGAATTATACATGTCAGCATTAGTTGATTTAGACCTACTGCACCTGTTTTTACTCCTAACAATGGCCAAGTTATGGCCCACGGTCTTCGGAATAGCAAAATGACCTTGACCATGACCTTTTGAGGTCCAAATCGCCCAAAATGGTCAAAACAATATCAGAAATGAATTCCCCACACCACAATTAGTCCAAATAGAGGTATTACATGTGCATATACACCCAGAAACAGAAAAGTTGGATTTTCATCATAGCCGATGGCAGCCATATTTGATTTGGCCATTGCGCCATTCCTGGCACTATGGCGGACGAGCACCTCTGTGATTCTTAATGTCTAGGGACCCACTGACTCAGTTCAGGTGAGAAACTCCCCTAACACCAAATTGCAAACAGGACTTTAAGGCAGATACTGGACTATTGAAGCCAAGTCTGCCAACATCATGATTCATGCGACCCGAGCGGGAGTCGAACCCCTGCCCCCAACTCGTCAGACCAGGCAAGCAACATGCAACACTAACAGAGCTAGCTCACTGAGAGGAGCAAGTTACTGCTGGGTCTCTTGTGGGGTCGTTACAATATTCAGTGGTGTAAAGTACATTTACTCTAAGTACTGTAGGCCTACTTAAAGATGCAATATGCAGGTTAGCAGCCTAAATTTAAATGTTTGACAACAATGCCTGTTGTCAAACTGAAATTCAAACTGGGCTCCACCCCTCGCACTCCTACACGTCACCCCCACTCCTCCCCCGCTCATCGTCACACTGAAGCACCCCACCCCCCACACACGTGTGCTGTTGTTGTCCTAAACTGCGCATGCACGCACTGCACTCGGACGCGGATGTGCACACGCATATATTGACTTGACTTTATTCAGCGTATCTCCGGTGGGACTCAATTCGAAAAGCAGGAAGGAAAACAGTCTGTGAGTGAGAGAAACAGGTGAAAACAGAGATGTTTATGAATGAAAGAATCTGGTAAATGTTGTCACCAAATGAAGCGGGCCAGGGATAATCCATATCAGTGTGGATGTATCAGCATGTTTGGAGCTGGGTTTTCACTCAGTATTTCTACCATAACCAGCTGACATTAATAACTAAGATGGACTATATGGCTGGTCAACCAACACACACTAGCCTGGAGGAGAAGAGAGTGTGGGAGACATTTCAACAGGTTTCTGAGTGAGTATGGACGCTATCTGATAATTCAGCCCTAGAATGGCTGTGATGATATCACTTACATTTCACAATGTCACCAACACAGGAGGGCTTATGAGTGAGCTATGGCTTCCTTATACCGTTTATGAAATACATAAATTAAAGGAATATCACAGCCATTCTAGGACTACTGTAGGACCTTTAACAGTGTTGTGGTGTTTTGGATAGTGTGCTTATAGGACCTGCTACCAAAGCTGTGCAGTAGAAGTGATCAGGACTTGTTACTGCACACCAGAGGATCCAGGTACAGACAGACAGACAGACAGACAGACAGACAGACAGACAGACAGACAGACAGACAGACAGTAAGTACTGTGTTCTCCAGCTCGCCCAAACTCATCTTGTTGGGATATTGCTTGCAAAAATATAGCTATGTACATCTGATCTATAAGCTCACAATGCATCACAATGCGACACGTTGTGAGCTTGTAGATCGGCTATTTCAACTACTTTTAATTTTGACTATAATATTTTTAAATATATGCCCTATAATTGATATATTCCTTCCAATGTTCAAAGGACAAATTAAATTAAATTGTTGTGCAATTATTTGTATGACAATCAATCGTCAAGTGAAATGTCACGATGGTGACACTCACACTGATCTAGGATCTGATATTTCTTACTACCAGTAAGACGCCCTAAGGGCGAGAAGCGAGGTTGAAACAATATGTCCATATATGGGCATTCCCAGATATAGGCTTAGTAGTGCTGACATCAGGGACCTCCATATATGGGCATAAAAGGGACTGTCTTGGCCACATATGGAGCGTGACGTACTGATGCATGCACGCACTCACATGGTCTGCAGGTTTTCATACTAGTAAGACGCCTCAGGGCGACAGGCAACCTCAAGGTCGCGCCAATTCTTGGCCATCTGGCCAGTGATGTATATCGGACCAGTTACCCATATATGGAGACCCCTGCATGATAGTCAACAATGTTATGTCAAAACATGCCCATATATGGGCATTACCAAATATGGGCATTCCCAGATATATCCTTAATATTGATGACATTGGGACAAGCAGGGTCTGGGTTTGAGGCCTGGAGATCTCCATATATGGGTATAAGGGGGTACCCTAACAGGGAATCATCTGGGAATGCCCATACTGTATATGGACATTTTATTTATTTTATGCTTTATATATATATATATATATATATATATATATATATATGTATATATATATATATATATATATATATATATATATGTGTGTGTGTATGTATGTATGTATGTATGTATGTATGTATGTATGTATGTATGTATGTATGTATGTATGTATGTATGTATGTATGTATGTATGTATGTATGTATGGACTTAATATTAACGTTTTCGGGGAAGGTAGGGTGTAAATCAGAGCAAAGCAGGCTCTTGGGCCAGCTAGGGCCTGGGATTGACATCTTCATATATGGGTTAGGGATTTTGTTTCTGGGAATGCCCATATATGGACTTTTTATTTTATTTTATCCTTTATTAATAATAATATGTATCCATATGCATACAATATATTGTATGCCCATACATGGAGATCCCTATCTGAACCAGCCACACAGATATGGGCCATGTCTGGGCCATCTGGCCAGTGATATATATCGATGACATCAGGGATCTTCATATATGGGCATAAAAGGGATTCTGGGGAAAACCCACATATATGGACTTTTACATAGGTGATGTCACCTGTGATATCACCTGTGATGTCACGGTGACAAGGGAACCAACCCATAGACTGTAAAAATGTGTACTGACTGACGGACACAGACAGACAGACAGACGGAGACAAGCTGTGACATTTCTCATGGTAAACTGCCTTCAGTCGCAATTAAACGTGGCCTACGGTCACAATTAGTTGATTGTAACCGTTTCTCTCTCCACTCCTCTGCCACTCAGGTTGAAGAGGGCATCGCTGCATGTCTGGCTGACATCTCACAGTGGATGTTTTCTTCTCACCACCTCAAGCTGAACCCAGACAAGACTGAGCTTCTCTTCTTCCCAGGTAAGTCCTGCCTCATGCAGGATCTCACTGTTTCCATCTCTGGTGACTTCCGTTCCAACAACATTCAAGGCACACATCGCAGACTATATATATCAAGGGTTGCCTAACTTTTAAGGTTGCAAACCTCAAATAATCAACTAGGGCCCCCACTACACCTGACAAGCACTTGGAATTGCAGGCATTACATTTAGTTTGACTCGGTTCCACAGATAAATATTGTGAAAATAGCCGATCTACAAGCTTTTGTCCTACTCCTCCTGCCTAATACTCCACGCTGACAGGTGTGTTCACGCAGACGCTCGGCAAATGCAGATGCACCGCTGTGGATTCAAACCCACAACCTCCGTGGTGGTGGATGGTTGCCTCCTTCTCATGTAATATTTGGCCAATTTGGTATTTAAAAGGCCTTAAAAGTCATTACATTTTAAGTTAACTTAAGTAATGTGCAGATACCACTGTATACAATTTGTATGTTGGTTTGTTTACTGTTGAGTGAGAAATCAACATTTGGGGACACGGCTGGGGGTCCCGACGCCCAGTTTGGGAACCACAGCTCAGTAACATTGTAAGGTTCAGACCCTTCCTCACCCAGGAGTCAGCCCAGCTGACCAGCTCCTTATCCAGACCTCAGTCTTATCAAAACTACTGCTAGTGTAACTCTCTCCTCGCTGGCCCTCCCAGCATGTTTGTGCACTGAAACCCTAGCAAATGCAGCATGCCTGGTCTTCAACCAGTCAAGGTTTTCACTCTAGGACAACATCCGGGACAACGCTCCACACGTCCCAGACTCTTCTCCCTGTCCTGCTCACAAACTGTAGAACTACAGTTATTGCCAAAATAAAAGTCTGGGTTTCCGAGGCTAGAACTACAGTAACTCCCCATTGCAGTTAGAACTGCAGAATCACTCCTGACTTTCCATCGTGGTCTGAAGACTCATCTCTTCAGCCCATAATAAATATTGTTGAGACGATACAATTTCTCCACAATATTCCTTTTCAGAGATATCGTATGTATCGTGATACAATGAGGGAGCCTTATAGAAAATCCTGTTGAATTGTTAATACAGAGATTAATTGCAGAATGCATTTAAACCTACATTTTGGTCTAAATCAGTAGTTCTCAAACTTTAAAATGTCAAGGTCTCCCCTTAACTTTGACAGTATAAAAATGAAACCAAATGGACCTTTAAGTGGTCCACTGGTCCAAATGGTCTGTTACTCCTTAATTTCTTTTTTTTTTGTACTGTTAAAGGACAGAGAAAAGAAAAAGTGAGTGTTAAAATTTTTTAATTTGCTTCGTTCTATTGTTTTATCGCGTTTACCGTCCTAAAATGTGGGGCATGCGTACGCGTGGGGCCATGCGTATAAGTGGCTAAATATGTATTTTTTAGAAACAATAAGCCAGCAGTTTCTTTATTGCTATTTACAGTAACACTTCTAGCCCCCATAAGTCACATCCAACCATGAAAGGTTGTGTTGTATCTTGGGAATGGGCTTATTCTGTGTAAAATTACATATTTAGCCTCTTGTACGCATGCCCCCAACCACTGAAATAAGAATCTCTAAAACAATAGAAAGAAGTAAATGAAATAATTTTAACACTCATCTTTTATATTATTTAATTACAATCTAAAATATGAACCCTTGTTGTAAAAAACTAAAGTTGTCCTATAGTAAATTGAAAAATAACCATAAAAACCAACATGAAAAAGAATCATAACTAGAAAGATGCAATTGGAAATTGCGAGTGTGGTTGCTGACGGTATATTCTACGGTAATCTAACCAATTGATTCCCTATTGATTCCCACTCCCATTGATTCCCTACTGATTCCCACTCCCATTGATTCCCTACTGATTCCCACTCCCATTGATTCCCTACTGATTCCCACTCCCATTGATTTCCTACTGATTCCCACTCCCATTGATTCCCTACTGATTCCCACTTCCATTGATTCCCTACTGATTCGCTATCCCTGCCATTTCCACTGGCAGCGGAAAAGTTACACTAAAAGTTACCCGGCCTAGAAGTCTATAAAAAGTCTATAAAAAAGACAAAGCCTATCCTAACCTCCGGCTCCCCCTGACCTGTCTACTGTAAATACCATTCATTTTTAATAATTGGTCAAACATTGGCCAAATTGTCAAATAATATAAGAGAGAGGCAAACATTTTGAAGATGTCTGAACTACAAGCTCACAAAATCCCTCGCAATGTTTTGAGCTTGTCGATCAGCTATTTTCACAATATTTAATATCTGTGGAACAACTCAGTGGAGTCAAACTAACTAAATGTAATTCCTCAACTCCTACAATTCCAAGTGCCTGTCAGGGTGGGGGGTCCCCAGTTCAAATATGATTATTTAGGGTGTTACGGGTGAGAACCACTGGACTAACAAACTAGCCTGGAGGAGAAGAGAGCGTTTCCCTTCCACATTGTGCTGGATTGATGTTAGTGACTGACCTAGATATGACGACCATGCAGATGTACATGTATGCTGGTCATTCTTGTTTTTGTTACTTAGGCTTGTTTTTCTTGACCACAATGTTAGAATTGTCATTTAGAAAGCATGTTATTCAGACTGATGCTAGGTTCATTGTTTACCTGCCATCCCATAGTTTCAGAGTACAGATCAAACCTTCTGATGGATTTCATAGACTTGTTTGACAGCACTGTCATCGTTGTGTAGGATTCATGTTCATGTGTATTTTCGATGGCCTTTGGCTACTTGTATTGGTTATGACATTGGTTTTCCCCTCTTCACCAAATCTCTGCGAAGTGTTGTGAGCTTGTAAATCGGCTATTTTGGACGAATGTTCGCACTAGAATAGGGATGCTGGTTAAGTAAAAAAAACAAAACTAAAAGGGTTCCTAAACTTCCTATATTGTTTGTGACCCCCTCTACAGTATGTGATCCTATAGTTTACTGAGGCACTACACTATCTCTCTGCATTCTATGTACTGTAGGCCTATGTGTTTACCTTGCTTAAATAATTAATGTAAGTCGCTCTGGATGGAGGATTGTCTGCTAAATGCCTTCATTGTAAATAATGTCACTGATCCAGGTTTTAATCTTTAATCTATTGTTTGATTGTGATGTTATTTATCAGTGGTGTAGCGTTGCGGTCCCAGTGCAGATGGGACAGATGTCATTTCATTTATAAGGTCTGATTAACACACTGCAGCCAAATCCAGCTTGAATCAGATCTGTGTCACATCTAGATGGGAATCTGATTGAAACCAGTCAGATTCCAATCTGGATGTGACACAGATCTGATTCAGGCTGGATTTGGCTGCAGTGTAAATCAGGCCTAAGTGTGCTCCTGGAAGGAGCTAAGCTCCAACATCTGGCTTTGTCCGGGCTCTGAAGCGTGGCCTACATCTGGCCTACATCTGGCCTACATCTTGGCACAAACACTCAAAGTGTGTTGTACGCCCAGGGTCACATTGGCTAAGTTTTGCGGGAAACGTAATGAAAATTAAAGATGGCCAAAACACAAAACCTCCTATCTTCAAACTTTGCATGCACACTCCCAGTAGGTCAAGGAAGAACCTCTGCCCCAAATTGAGCATCATTTTGTTGCTATCAGACTATTTTACTAAAACAAAGTAAAACCATGGCTATGAGTGTTCTAGGGTTAGGGTTAGGGTCACTGATTATAATTGAATATGGGTCATAACTTCTTTCCACACAGGCGTACTTTAGAGTTACAATCTGAATCACTCACACAGGGTCGTTCTCCTCCCATTAAGATTTGAGGCCGATTTAGACCTCCTAAATCAGGGGGGTCCAAACCTTTTTCAAAGGGGGCCACATTAGAAAATATGAAAACACCAAAGGACAGACAACATCCCCTGACAAAATGTGCTTTTGGTCGGACCATAACTATCATCATCAATATTTAATATCAATGGTCTCAGGTGTGTGCTCTGAAAAAAACACAAATAACTCACAATACAAATGTAACCAGACGTGAAAGGTAAAAGAAAATCAACAAAGTAGCCTTTCTTTGACCCCTTCAGATTGAGACAGGGAACAAGGAATCCTGAGTAATTATACTGTAAAATGTGTCCTTGGATGGATTATAGATATAACTGTCTATAGCTATACTATCTGATCATTATTCTACTGTTGAAATGAATGGATTATAAATATAACTTTGCATCAGTTAATGACCTTTGTGTTTGACCTTCAGGGTGGATCCACTGTTGAGGGAGTGGATCAGGATTCTGATGCAGAGAACTTCACCTTCTCTACTAGACCACACCATGTTATAGTGTTACCAGAGGGTATGAATTTAACCCACACATCATACAAATATATCCTGAAACCTCAAAAATTGACCCTAACATGAAAGGGCCATTCACACTATAACTATGTCTATGACTATATGGTTCACCATTGTATTTCATAGTGCTGAGTGTGAACTGCCTTTTACACCACACGCACACACACATGCGCACGTGCACGTACACACACACACACACACACACACACACACACACACACACACACACACACACTACTCAATGGAAATCCTTTTGACAGGCGTTTATTAATATACATTTGTGTCAATAAAGAAATTAAATCAAAACCCACCTTGTCGTGTTTTTTGACGACATAGGGTTGGTTAGGTTCATGTTTTGATAGTATTATTACAGTATGTTGTCATAGGATATGTTGTGTCCTATGATATGAGTTTTTTTTTTTACTATATAGAGGGCATGTGTGTGACATCATCATCATACCCAGAAGTTATGCGGGAACGCCTATTGAGTGTCAAAAACTACTTTCTGGCCTTGACAGCCCATACATCCAAACAGAAAGGTCTGATCTGATTGCATTAAACAACGTTAAACAATGTTAAACTCACTTTGCCACTCACATTGACACTCGATTTGCCACTCAATTTGCCATTCACTTTATGCATGCGCATAGCCTTTATTAATGGTTGAGGTGAGGTTTTTATGTTGTAACAAAGACATGGAATGGAAGTGGTTGGAATCTATTTTATGTAATTTTCAAGTCAAACAGGCAGAATGCTGTCTAGAATCAGTAAAAAAAACAGGATGCTGTCTAAAATCTGTTAAAAAACTGAATGCAGTTGATAACTATGTGGCTCAGCTTATAATTGTTCATTAATGTGATATGCTGCATGCCATGACTGATATTTCTTCAGTTAAACATGTACGTTTGGGTGTAGTACGACACCGTCTGAAACCTTATAGTCATTAATTATTTTAATGTAAAGACCAAAATGTACGTGAAAACCCAAGAGCTAATCTGTTTGATTAGAAAATAACTTTTCTATTTTTGGTAACTTATCAAATTACTTATATATAAATGGTAAATGGTGCATTTATATAGCACCTTTCTCTAATGAGCTTTATGATGAAAAAAACAGAACACCACATTAAATATGCGAATATTTAAATATTTGTATGTTTTAACCTGCTGTCTCTTGCTTCGACTTCAAATATGACCCAAAATCACAGTTCAGTGTGAAAGACCTGGTGGTGTAGAGGTAACACACAGGACTTGAAAGCAGAGGGTTGGGGGTTTGAATCTGGGCAATAGCAGCTTCATTTTTTGGCCATAAGAAGAGTCGGATGGATTCAGCCCGCCTACCTCAGGTGGTAGAGGGAGGGGCTTAAAATTAAAATATTGGTTTTGCTGCTTTTCCCTTTCTTCTCTGCCTCCTTTTCCCTGCGTCACCGCGCCTCCATTTCTCTGCCAACTTTTTCCTTCGTCACCGCGCAGCTTGAGATGTTGCTTTCGGAATCTCGTTAGTGTCGTGCAGTTTACATTCTGATGTTTACTGTCCTTTACCATCTTTTGGGGGTTTGCATGTTGGGAATCTCTATTGTGCCACTTTCCGGTTTTTCTTTTGCATGATTTTCCCTTGTATCATCTTTCGGGTTTGTTCCTTGAACCCTCTTTTGGGGTTGTTCCTTGAACCCTCTTTCGGGGTTGTTCCTTGAACCCTCTTTCGGGGTTGTTCCTTGAACCCTCTTTCGGACTGTTCCTTCACCATTGGCGAGGTTTGAACTTGCAGTGTTTGAACTCTGAGGCAATTTTCTTAACCACTGTGCCACTGCGGATCTTACTTATTCTGTTCACTTGCAAGCTGTTAAGTGATAGATCAGAGGTAAAGGTACAAAGAGCCAGGTAAAACTTTGGAAAACCCCTATTCTGGATTTGAACTAGGAACCTTCCACTTATTAGCACTGTCTCTTGTCCACTGCACCACCATGGCTCATGTGGGATTGGTTCTCTTACTCAATTTTAATTGAAGATTAGTTAAAGCTTTGTTAAAACTTTGAGCAATATCCTTACCTGGTTTGAACTGATGACCTTCTGGCTGCAAGGTTTGCACTTTAACCACTACTCCATGAAGGTTTACACAGGTTTTGTTCTCTTTCACATTTTCAGTAAAAGATTAGATAAAGGTGCAATAGTAATCTAAAAGTTAGACAGGATCCTTTGCTGGAGTCGTACCAGAACCCTATGGGTTGCCAGGCAGGGATCTTACCGCTGCACCACTGAATTTGATAATGTGTCTCCTTTCTAGCCTACATAAAGGTAAAAGAACTAGCTAAAAGATGGAGAAAATGTCTGGCTTGTTTGAACCCATGACCCTGAACATACAAGAGCTACAGCTTAACCACTAGTCCACTGACTTTTTTATGTTGACCATTCAATTTTGTAGCTTTTAATGAAAGATTAAGTTACTAGAGCCAGACAAAACATGGGAAATGTTGCTGGTTTCAAATCAATCA
Organism: Nannobrachium achirus; assembly: GCF_963921795.1. Taxonomy (NCBI): domain Eukaryota; kingdom Metazoa; phylum Chordata; class Actinopteri; order Myctophiformes; family Myctophidae; genus Nannobrachium; species Nannobrachium achirus. The sequence continues at coordinate 58,392,805 of NC_137823.1, forward strand.
TCCTGATTGCAAGTCCTGTATCTTAGCCACTACATCAGACATCCAGGTAAAAAGAAAGATAAAAAATAAACAACAAATGGTTTTGCTTGTGGTAATGCCGGTTCAAACTTGAAAAATATACCTGGTGGTTTTCAACCCACCACCTTTGGGTGATGAGACCTGTACCTTCACCATTACTCCACCATGGCTCATACTGATCAGTTCTCTTTGGCATATTCTTCATTAAAAGTTCAGACTAGGGTAAAAGAGGCAGGTAAAACTAAACTAAAGATCATTACTAGGATTGAACCAACAACCTCCTGGCAACCATTTCATAACCACTGCTCCATCACAGTTAACACTTTGTGAGTTCTTTTGCATGTTTTTCACTACAAGATTAGATAAAGGTGCACAAGTAATGTAAAAGATGGCAGATATCTATGCTGGGTTTGAACCAAGGACTTTAAAGTTTCAAATGCTATGTCTTTACCACTGCACCAACTGTAGTTTCTATGTGTATTGCTCTCTTGTGTTTTTCAGTGTAAGTTTAGATACTTGTAAAAGATCCAGGTAAATGTTGGAGAATAGTCACTACTGGGTTTGAACTTACAACCTTCTACATTAAAGCTCTGCAGCTGATCCACTACACCACTGAATTTAATACCTTATTGGGAAGATTTGGATATCTTTGTAAAAGATTGGGTTTTGAGAGCCAGGTAAAACTTGGGAAAATGTTCTTCCTGGTTTCAACATACTGATTGCAAGCCACAGGGCTTGCAAACACTGCTTTAGAAGAAAAGAAAAGACAAAGGAATCAACAAATAGTTCTGCTTGTGGTAGTTCCAGTTTGAACTTTGAAAAACATGCTCAGCAGATCAGAACTCAGAACCACTGACTTATAAGACTTGTTTCTTAACCACTACTCCACCATGATTCATGAGGATAGCATTCTCTTGCATGTTCTTCAGTAAAAGGTAAAAGAGTCAAATACAATTATTAGAACTACTCTTGCTGGGATTGAACTGGGGACCACCTGGCAATAAGGCCCATATCATTACCACAACTACATCAAGGTTAATTCAATGAAGCTACTCTTGTACGTTTTTAAAGGGGCCCCACCATGCTTTTCAAAATATCTTATATAAATATTGGTCCATAATATAGTTGTATACAGGTTTTAGCCTAAACAACCACTCGGATATTTAAATATCATGTTCTGACTGTCTCTAATTCCAAGCCATTTCAAATACAACATCAAAATGCCCTTATTGGCAACAGAGCGCTGTCTTTGGGTTAAAATTGGAACAATACTGAGAAGATTGGCAAGATACATGAAAGAGAACCATATAAAGTCAATCCATTCAAGCCAATTTTAGTACCACTTTACCTCATGGTTCCATCTCATATAGTGTATATGTATGCATCATATGATGCAAAACGCATCACTAGTACATGCTGAAATACTAAAATATCTGAAAACACAGATTGAATAAAAAAAATATCTCAGGATTGTGTTGATCGTGTCCCAAACAATAATAAAATAAGTTCAGGCAGACAACTCTTGGATTAATTTGGAATATATTTATTGAGCATTCACTGAGCAATTACTGAGCATAATATATGAAGCATAGCATGAGCATGATATGAAGCATAGTTTGGCGTCAGGACTCTGTCTCTCTTCATTCCCTGTAATTATAAACATTTTAGATATATTATAGCAGTTAGAATTATTTACCAAATAGAATTACAGGGAATGAATTAAGACCCCAAAGGGGGATCTAGAAACAGAACCTACAGGTGGATGCTGGGGAGGTGGTGGGATTGCAAAACATCAGCAGCAGTAGAGAGCAAGCAGAGCAGCAGCAGGGCAGCTGCACAGCCAGGAGAAAAGCCAGAATGAAGAGGTAGGCAGAGGGATTTAAATACCCGCCCTGATCAGGTGAAGAGATCATGTGACTGATGACCTGATCAGGGAAGCACGCCCCCTGAGTTGTCTGCATGAACTAGCTTCGCAAGCTTCGCCTCATATCGGGTTGTCACAGAGGTGAAATGGCCCTTTTATGTAACACGTTTAAAGTGAATGATTTATATTCTAATCATGTGTGTTTCTTCAAGATACGTCATATGTGTATCCACACTTCAACTTCTCTTGCGTTAATTTTCGAGAACCAAATCAAAGTATATACACTATTCTGTTTTTGACTTTATTGGTTAAATTATACATGAACATCGCAAGTCTTTATAGTAAATTCAGATACATTTAATATAACCTTCTCATTAAAGAAATTAATTAGTCTTCTTATCTGCGAAATCTGAGTGAGGGAGCTCAACCCTAACCTAGCACCCTAGCAGTTGGTTAGGGTTTATGCTCAAATACTGACAAATCAAATTCCGACGTGTGTCAGTCAGCTTGCCAAGGCATACACATGGAAATGACAAATTTACCATTTTTAGCTCACGAACGCTTAGAAAAGGCCCCTGGAAACATAGAAGCATGCTTTTCCCAGCATGCTTTGCATAGCAGGTAACCAACTTATTTGACCAATCAAGGGAATCGGCTCGATAAAATTGAGTTACATTCAGGTATCATTCACAGAATCATTGTTTTATTTAACTAGAATGAGTGGATTCCAATCGTACACATTTTTATTTAATGTCAAAATATTAGATAGAGGTAAAAATTGTCAAGATAATTTGAACTGAGGACTTTTGAGTTATATTTCCTTTATCTTTACCACTGCACTACTGTGGTGCATACTTGTAACGTATTCTGTCCTGCTATTTATTGAAAGCATAGATGAAGGTAAAAGCCAGGAAAACGATGGAGAAAATGTAATACTGGTTTTGAATCATCACTTTCTGTGTTCAAGGCCTGTGTGGCGGAGAGAGTCGCAGCCCCAGCCTGAAGCCTCAAAAGTCTAGTATCTGCTCTCGTCCCATAAGGATATCCCTTTGGAGTGATGGTTAAGATATTGGACTTTCATGCGGGAGACCTGGGTACAAACCTGTGTGGGGAGATTTGGATCACCTCCGTTACATTGGTGCCGTGACCCGGATCTGGGCTTCCCTGTAGGAGGAGGTCAAAGAGAATTGCAGCCCCAGCCTGAAGCCTCAAAAGTCTAGTATCTGGTCTGGTTCCATAGGAATGTTCCATAGGGATATCCCTTTGGAGTGATGGTTAAGATATTGGACTTTCACACGGGAGACCCGGGTTCGAAGCTAGGCGGGGAGGTTTGGGTCACCTCCATTACACCTGCATCTTAACGACCTCTTATCTACACTGGTTATAGTTATAGAATTGTTTTTTCAAAAGCACCAATAATATGCTGCAGTTAGAGACAGTGAAGCAGTCTGAAGGTCAGACTCCCAGCATAGATGATGCATGTTCACATCTCAGTCCTCCCACCTTGATGAAGTACTTTGACAATTTCACAGTTAAAATACAAACAGACACAAGATAGCTGTTGAGGGCTTTAAGGTGCCTTGGATCATTGGTGTGGTGCGCTTAACGATCGTCTTCGCGGTTTTCGTCTCAGATAGTTGGCAGGTTCAAGAACCCATGCAATCAAGGACTATCGGGGGTCACTGTTATTCTTATTAATCCGTGTTTTAGACTTAGAAACTCCATTCATACTTTTTATAATAAACTGTGGACACACATGCTTGAACGTTTTACTTTGAAATGTTCTGTAGTTCTTTTAAAACTTAAATCTGAAAACTTTGGCACCTCGCTGTTCCTACATACTTTAACCGAGTAACTTGATTCACAATTCAAAAATCCCACCTTACTGTGGACATACATACTTGAGATTTTTACTTTGAAATAATTTGTAGTTTTTTTAATATTTAACTTTAAGCGCCCAATGCATTGTCAATGACAATGGACATTTAAAGGAGAGAAAAATCCAACAATCAGTTAATTACTCAGAAGCAGAGGTACCAGAATTGGGATTAGATCCCAAGACCTTTTGATGATGAGTCAAGAGCTTTTCCAGTTAAGCCACCCAAACACACATGCTATGGACTCACAGTGCATTTTCAAAGACATTTTGAGTCACCCATGTATATCTTCACAAAGAACATTCTAAAGGGGGCGCCCGCTGGCATGGTGGTCAAGGCGCATACCACATTCTAGGCTATGATGCCTGCTGACATCGCTGGTTCGATTCCCGATTCGGAGGACCTTTGCCGCATGTCATTCCCCATCTCTCTACCCATTTCCTGTCAGTCTACTGTCCTATCAAATAAAAGCATAAAAATCCCAAGAACAAATCATAAAAAAAAAAGAACATTCAAAAGTACTCCATCATCAAACTACAGGCAAACTGGGGTTTAAATATGGAACCTCTCTGCTTAAAGTCAGATCACCACTCAGGGACGGATTAACCCCCGCGAGGGCTCCTGGTCGATAATTCTTTAGGGCTCCCCCACCCTGCACCATAAACCCCCCTCCCTCCCTCCCTCCCACCCACCCACCCGACGCGCACTACCCAGCTCGGATTTTAAACCATGATGATCATCTGTGGGCCAAGAAAGCACCTGTAGACAACAGAAGAGGGGCTCACACATTTTGATTTTCAATTTACGTATACATTACATAATGATACAAAAAAAAGAAGAAAAAAAAGGAAATACCTTTAACAGCATAATCTTTGTCTACCATTTGTTGTCTAGATGTTTGAAAGTTTATAACCCACAATGGAAATAATCCTCTAGGTTTTATCTCATTATCCATTTGGCATTTTAGAACACGGTAATCATAATAGTGCAAGTGTTAAAGAGTACACTTGGGAAGTAGGGGGTCACAGGTTTGATTCCCCAGCTTGACTATTTGTCTCCAACATCTTAATTTTTTTATCTTTTAATACAAATATTTCTTATAGGAGCTCCTGGCACTAAATGTTTTCAGATAGTGGTCTGCGGCCAAATTTGTATTAATCAGATTTTACTTGACAAAAGCTTAAAGGAGCTATAGTCAACTTTTTCATTGTAGGGCCGACACTTTGTTTACATCCTAGTCTATAGGCTAGAATGTAAACAAAGTGTCGGTCTGACAATGGCCAAAATGATTATTTTATCATTATTTTACGCTTTTTGTGGTCATTTTTGAATAGAAACACATATATGAAGCTTATTTTTTTGTAAAATATTTTCGAAACATTTTTATTTTAGCATCCGTTTTTCAAGAAAAGGTTGACTATAGCTCCTTTAAAGACTTCTGTGTCATTGCAGCTCAGTGGATAGAGATACTACCTTGTCCTTGAGAGTAATAAGTTGGAGGTTCAAGTCCCAGCACTGAATTGTGTTGGATTCAGGGTTGCCAACATCGAACTGTTAGATTGGAGAGGTTTCTTTTTTGGGGGTGCGCGGAACTCCACAACGGGGTCTGGGGATCCTCCCCCCAAAACTTGTTAACAGATATATATTTCCCTGTGTTCTGTTGAATTGTATTGCATGTTTGATACTTGTATCAGGCTTGCTTTACTAAAAATTTTCATTTTCAGGAAAATGAGCTCAAGTGGAGTTATGAGGTTTTGACCGAATGGCTTTTTACTACTTTTCATTGGTTCAATATTATTTTAACCAACACACAGACGTAAAGGGTGTTCAATAGCACATATTTATGAAAAAAAGAGAGGGCCAATCTGGTAGAGTTTGCTGGTTTGGCTGAAAGTGTGGAGTTAGGAGGTTTTGTCCCAAGCACCTTTTACTATTGGTTCAATATTGTTTTAACCAACACACAGATGTAAAGGGAGTTCAATAGCCCTGATTCATGCCAAAAAATATAAACGCTTAAAGCCTGTGTGAACAAAAGTTAATCAAATCTCAAAGAGTTTGCGCTCCCTATTATGGCACAATTTCAATCTATTCGTCAGTCCCCTAATTCTTTCTATGGGAAGATGCAAGTTAAATTCGTTGACAGCTTGACTATACACAAGCTCACTGCCTTCAAAACAACCCCAATTCTATGAAAGTAATGAGAAAAACACGATGCTGGGATGAATTTTTTATATTAAAACGTATACATTTCAAAAAGTAAATCGTTTCCAAATATATAACTGGTACTGCAGTATTGTTCACTATTAACACAAATTATTTTAGTAAAGGTGGTTTCCAATTCTAGGGCCAAATCCTGAGAAAGCTGAGAGGGGCGACAGAGGAGAGGCACAGAAAGATGGGTCTGATGGGAATCACTCCAGGTCCTTAGGAGTATGTGCTCACTGCTCAGGGCGTCACAAGGGAGGGGAAAGTGGGACTGAGTTACCAGGGCCCCAAGGTGGAGGGGCCTTAATTATTGTATACTTTAGCTATTGAAAAATAGCAGATATACAAGCTCACAGCACAGAGTGCCGCACTGCGAGCTTGTAGATCTGCCATTTTTGAAAAGTCGTGAAAATGTGTGCAAATCTTTGAATATATGTATTTTTTAAGCAAACAGGTCACATTTTGCTGCTGGGGGAGTCCCTGGAACTAAATATTTTGAGATGGGGGTCCGTGGCCAAATACACATCATTTTGGGGGTCCTTCACATGAAGAAGTTTGAGCACCACTGACATAGAAACATATTTTTTAACCTTATAGGGTTTGAAATATTCAAAGATTTTCACGATTTCTCAAAACTAGCAGATCTACAAGCCTCGCAAGCGTGGCACCGAGCTTATATATCTGCTATTTTTCAATAGTTAAAGCACAAAATGTGAGTGAATCCTTGTACCCAGGGCCCAGAATTTGGTGCGACACCCCTGCGTGTGCTCCCAGAGGTGAGTGTCTTAACCAAAACACAATTGATGGGCACGTATTGAAAGGTTTTCATTGATTACTGTGTGACATCTATCCTCTTGTCCCACACTCACATCCATTCTCCAGTGGCATTTGAACAGCCAACCACCTTGTCTTCTGGGTTTCTGTCCGCTGTCACCATCACGGTCTTCCCAGCACCAGGCTATGATTTATTAAAAGGCCAAAATAGTTTTTAATGTAAAAAAGTCTACATCAGGCGTCTTCAACGTTTTCAGACCAAGGACCCCTTAGTTGAGAGAGAGAGATGAAGCAGGGACCCCCACAACCTTTTCATAGATTCCATATTGTTTCATCGTTTGACAGCACAATCATCAATGTATTGTGGATTCATGTCAATTTGTGTTTTCAGATATTTAACCACTTGAACCGTCAATACTTAATAAACTTGACCTTTCATTCTGTACTTAGTCTGCTCTTTTTCCCCTCTACCTCTTTGCCTAAAATAGCCGATCTACAAGCTCACAACGCCTCGCGTGAGCTTGTAGATCTGCTATTTTTTGGCTCAGAAGTTCTCAGAATATGCATGGACACAAGAGTTCAAGAGGTTAATATAAAAAAGTGGAAAAAAAGGTTCTATCACTCAGTTTTGGAGGACCCCCTGTAGTAACTCTGAGGACCCCCTAGGGGTCCCGGACCCCCTGTTGAAGACCTCTGGTCTACATTTAAAAGAGTCAACAGTTTCCAAATGTATTGTAATATACATGAAGATGCAAACAATGAAACGTTATACTGCAATAATGTTTCCTACTATAACAACATAACTTTAACAAGGGTGCTTTCCAGTGGCCAAATCCCCTTTTCCTGCAATGCAAATTTGAGTCTCTCGAGTGTGATTTTTGTCATGAATGTACAAAAACATGACCTTTTACGAGTGACTCATCAGTTTTCTAGGTGGGCTGTCTTCAGAGCATATAAAGTCCATATCACACTACAGGTGAGTGTTAACCCATTCTCATATCATCTTGAACGCTGACTGCTGTGAACAGGGACGTGCTGGCCATTGGGAAAAGGGGGACAACTCCCGAACGGCCGGTTCATTCCCGGCCGGTCCAGGCCAGCCATTAGGAAAAAAATACAAATAAAATGTCAGCCTTTGTTTCAATTTGGGGGCCCGGCGGCCAACAAAGTAAATCGTCACTGTCGGGCAGAAACCTTGTATCTCCAAGTTTCAAGTTTATACATTTTTTTCGCAAAGCAAAGCCCTGCTTCATCGTACAAGGCCGTTGCACAAAAGTAGTGAAAACAGCAGATCTACAAGCACACAACGCCTCGCACCAGATCTACAAGCACACAACGGTGCGAGGCGTTGTGTGCTTGTAGATCGGCGGTTTTCACTAGTATAAATCATTTTTTAAATGATAAATACAAAACAAACGGTTTTGGACATACAAGGTTTCCACCCGACAACGACAAAATATAACTTATGTAATTGGCCCACTGGCTTGTCACTTGTCATGATCTGAAATGGTAACTCTTTGAGTTACCATTACCGCTATATATAGCAGCAGCGCTATATAGCGCTGCAATGAGGGCCTCTACAACTCTTTTTCCTGGGCTGAATCAGGGGCCCAGCACGTCCCTGTGGAAGTGTGAGGTAGGGAGGCTTGACTTGACTGGGCCTTCACATCTTGTTGGCCTTCCAGGACAGGTAGGAATTCCAGCCTATGGCCACGAGCTGAACCACAGCCAACCTGCAAACAGAGGAGTCTTGTGTTTGGAGGGTGTGCTTGGGTTGAGATTAGATCACATGTTGTACAATAGTGGTTCTCAACCTGTGGGTCAGGAACCCCAGGGGGGGTCCCAAAATAATTTTAGGGGGTCCCCAAATGAATAACTTAATGTGCAACATTGTTTTCTCGCTCAACAGTGAACAAACCACCATAAAGTTTAAGTGTATAGAGGGTATACGTATGCACATTTCTAAAGTGACAATTGAAGGACTTTTTAATACCTCTAAAATGACAAATTAAACATTGGCCAAATTGTCAAATATTAGAGGCAGAAATTGCCGAATTAATTACATTACCCACCCCCCGATCCTCTGAATGATGCCATATCATAGTTTAGACAGAGCCGAACCAAAACAAATTAGGCTCTAAAAGTGGAGTGTGAATCCACCCTTAAGCCCTTTGCACACAGGCGCGTTTCACCGCACGGATAAAACGGACAATATACATTTTTGAAAAGAAAACAATGATTCTCTATGACCTCATGCACACCGGCTCCGAATTAGCCGTGCGACGAGTGGCTGCCGCCGTGCGTTTTTTTCTTGATCGAACCCAGTTCGATTTGTGCGTCTTGTCGCATGCGGTAAAAAACTCATCACTCCTTTTATGACTCGCAGTGCCGATTCCGCACAGCCTTGCACACCAAATCCAATGCGTTTTATTCATGCCGCAAACGGAAAAAAACGCAACTGTCCTGTGTGCAAAGGGCTTTAGTGCTCATCAGGGTGGGGGGGGGGGGATCCCCAGTTAAAATCTGATTTTTCTAGGGGGTCGCAGCCTGAAAAGGTTGAGAACCACTGTTGTACAGTAATATTTTGTCAGGCAGTATCAAAACAGGGTTTTCGTTGGTATGAAATATATAAAGGTGTTCTAAAGGTGTTCAAATGCTGGACTGAAAACCATTCATATGACGCTTAAATGCGAAATGCTTTGTAAAAACGTAACATTGCAGCTAACATGTTTTAGATGACAAAAAAAGATTCATATGTATTTGTTTGCATTGTTCGATAGACCCTGTCGAAGGAGTCAGCTTGTAGACCCTTACCTGTGGTGCAGTGGAATGAAATAAAAGTTGGCAATCTGGACTGGTGGCCACAGCTGAAAGACAAACAGAATGTCAAGATTGTACATTTCCTTATATTAATTAGAACATAATAATGCATAGTTCATTCAGACATTCTAATTATATGCAGATAAGTGAGAATCAATGTGATATGGAAAGCTTACATAGTAGTTTGCGATCAAGGCATCTGTGTAGTCCTGTAAAGACAGAAATGATGAATTATTAGCATCATCATAACTTGTGATGGTTTGTTTAGCCTAAATTCTTTGGGACTTCCTGGCAAGGTACAGTTGTATTGCTTGTAGGAAGCCGATCCACATTGAATCACTGCATTAGATGCAAAGGAATTACTTAAAAATCAGCTCATGTTATGGGGCGGAATTGTACAACTCGAGCAATTCTTGATTCTGGAATTACTCGGAATTACTGAAAATCTCCATAGAATGGCAAGGCAACTTCTATTGGCTAACTACACTAAAACTAAACACTAAAACTAACCCTAACTCTACCCCCAACCCTAAACCTAACCTCAGTAAACCTTACGCTAAGTAACTAACCTGCCGACGCTAAGTAACTAACCTGCCTTACGCTAAGTAACTAACCTGCCTTACATTCTATGGAGATTTTCAGTAATTCCGAGTAATTCCAGAATCAAGAATTGCTCGAGTTGTACAATTCCGCCCCATAACATGAGCTGATTTTTAAGTAATTCCTTTGCATCTAATGCAGTGATTCAATGTGGATGGGGTGCAGCGTCACACTGGCAGCTACAATGCTACAGGCTACCATGCTGCATTCACAGTCACACTGGCAGCTACAATGCTACAGGCTACCATGCTGCATTCACAGTCACACTGGCAGCTACAATGCTACAGACTACCATTCATTCAGTCACACTGGCAGCTACAATGCTACAGACTACCATTCATTCAGTCACACTGGCAGCTACAATGCTACAGACTACCATTCATTCAGTCACACTGGCAGCTACAATGCTACAGACTACCATTCATTCAGTCACACTGGCAGCTACAATGCTACAGACTACCATTCATTCAGTCACACTGGCAGCTACAATGCTACAGACTACCATTCATTCAGTCACACTGGCAGCTACAATGCTACAGACTACCATTCATTCAGTCACACTGGCAGCTACAATGCTACAGACTACCATTCATTCAGTCACACTGGCAGCTACAATGCTACAGACTACCATTCATTCAGTCACACTGGCAGCTACAATGCTACAGACTACCATTCATTCAGTCACACTGGCAGCTACAATGCTACAGACTACCATTCATTCAGTCACACTGGCAGCTACAATGCTACAGACTACCATTCATTCAGTCACACTGGCAGCTACAATGCTACAGACTACCATTCATTCAGTCACACTGGCAGCTACAATGCTACAGACTACCATTCATTCAGTCACACTGGCAGCTACAATGCTACAGACTACCATTCATTCAGTCACACTGGCAGCTACAATGCTACAGACTACCATTCATTCAGTCACACTGGCAGCTACAATGCTACAGGCTACCATTCATTTTCAATGGAAAATGAAGATACAGTACGTACAGTAAGTGATGCAGGACGTTTGTAGCAGCTACAAAATCTACAAAGCTACTGTGTACAATCCAAGTTAAGCTGGCTTTGACCCATCTTTCCGTGTCATATGCCATGAAAGTTTAAGAAATGTTCATTTGACAACAGCAGATGGTTAATCTAAGGAAATAATCACAATAAGTGAAGTGAGCGGTGGCTCTCAACAGCCAATGGACGGTGGAAGGAACAGTGAGTGGGAGGCATGGATGCATCTTGTTGTTACTAAGATCCATAAGAAATATCACAGTTTCACAACAAGCATTGTCGACTTCGACCCGCAAGCGAGAAACTCAAAGTGGGCAAGTTGAGGCACAGCTGTTTACAAAGCGGAGAGGGGGTAAATAATTTAGATCAGGCCCAACATCTTCTTCGTCTTGTCCTGTTTTTCTCTTTTTTCAGACTGCCGCGCTCCGTCTGAAAGGCGCTTAACGGACCTCCCTGCTGCTATCTGATGGACAAGCATTGCTTTCCACATACAGTATAACCCCATGCTCAGATTCTGTGTTTTCAGTCTGGAGCAGCCCAGGACCCTCTGGGCCATAATGCTCAGTTACTGGGTGGGGAGTGGGGACTATTACTGGTCTTAGAAAAATATGAAACAACCAGATACCGACTCTCTTGTGAGCCAGTCTGCCTGTCCTGACACACAGCTAAGCATGACAAGGAGGTCTTACAAACACCACCACCGGGGAACAACTCTCCTTGCTACATGTCAGTTCACGAGTGCTTATTGGGCATAAGAGCCAGCATGATCTGCCTGGAGGTCCACTATGGACCATAGGAGCATCCAGTGAGCCAGAATGACATCCCTGTTGGTTTAACGATATCCATGATGCCCCACATGGAGTTCTTAGAACAACCACAACCGTGGACTGACCCACTCTCTCTAACCGCTATGAGCACTCCTCCTCCTGGGCTAACTAGAGCCTTCATGGAGCCCATGGGACATGCATTTATTTATTTGACAGCAGGTTTATTATAAAGTCACGTGAGCAAGTAAGTTGTTTGGGGGAAAAAGGTTTAAACGTAAGGGATAAGGCAAGATAGGGCCAAGAGAGTAGGGAGAATCTGGGGAAGATGTGTTGGAGAGACAAGACAGGAGGAAAGCTGAGAGGGAGACAGTGTAGGAAAGGCAGACAGTAGGAAAGCTGAGTAGTAGACAGTGTGTAGGAGAGACAGTCACACAGTAGGGAGGCTCAGGTGGGAATCCCTCCAGGTCTGTGGGACTACGTGCCTTCCCAGAACTAAGTGTCTAAATAACCACAACACAATGGATGGGCATGTATCGAAAGATTTTAATTGATTGCTCAGCGTCATCTTGTCCTACACTCGCATCCATTCTCCTGTGGCATTTAAACTGTCACCCACCTGTCTTCTGGGTATCAGCGGTTCTCTCTTATGTCACCATTACCATCTTCCAAGCAACAGTATTATGATTTATTAAAAGGCCACGGAGGGATGTACGTATGAACTGGCTGCATCCACAGCTACTTGAATACAATGGTAAAAGGTCTGTATTTTACACTCACAGTTAAATAAGGGTAAGAACATGCAAACACTGACCCATATCATAGTTAAAATAAAGAAGTGCCCCTTGAAGTTATGGATCAGTAAGCTGTATGCCTCGTAGGCTAACACACACCTCATGTTTCAATAAAGAACCATTCAATTAAAGGTGATACACCATGCATTTAAAAAGTATTTATGTCATATTGTTTATGTCCCCCCCCAATCCTTTTGAAAAAAAATATTTTTTTGAAAAAAACATTTTTTTGATTATTTTTTTTTTGTGTGTGATGACGTCACAATCGGCAGATGACGTCACAATCGGAGGCAAATCTGGACAGCCTGTTTTGAGAACCCGTGGGATACTTTTAACCTTCGCCTTCTCAAAACCAGAGAAAGACACAACGGTCAGAAATGGGACTTTGTGAGGATAGAAGGTGCTAGTGGGACCCCAAAAAAAGGTTTTAAAATAGGAAAAGTGAAATTTCATGGTGTATCACCTTTAATGTTACACTTGCATGCAAAATGCATTGCTACAGTGTTAGGCTGTTTTTGAGATGCTTGGAAGGCCATGTCACATGTTTGTAAAATTATAACATTTACATGCATTGATTAAATAAAGCATGGATTCAATTCTCCAGTACCTTCGTCCAAATTCCAAACACTCACAGGTAGGGACGTGCAAAGAAATGTTAGAGAGGCAGGGGCTGAAATTTCTAAAAGGGCCTTTTGGCGGAAATATCGAAAATAGCAGACCTCCAAGCTCACAACGCGTTGAGCTGCGACGCGTTGTGAGCTTGGAGGTCGGCTATTTTCGATGGATGATACCACACTGAACTAAGCTAAATCAAATCAATATTGGAGATGTGGCGTAACGGCATGGATTTCTACACAGAGAGGGCAATTCTTTCAACATAAGATGCTGCATTCAAGTTCAGGAGAGTTTGGACAAGGCATTTCTCTTGAATGTTGCCTTCAGGTATGGCATGGAAAGAGGGGGCATTTGCATTTCTTTCACCATAGTGAAAACTGCATTCATGGTCTGGAGAGGGCACTTTTTTACAGACGGGTAAAAGGGAAGGGGCTCAAGCCCCCTTTGATGTTTATGTGTGCACGTGCCTGCTCACACGCACAGAGACAAACGTAACCTACATAAACTGAACTCACAAAATGTCTTAAAGGTCAGCTCAACGTGTCTTGACATATAAAAACACTGTTCCAATGGGTTTTGGGTTTATTTTCTTGCTGCTGGTGTTTGTTTGCTGGGGCGTAACTGTTTTTATAATTATGATCAAACAAGGTACAATGAAAGCCACCTGAGCTGAGATTGCTGCTGCACTGTGAAACCGTCAGGGAAAATGTAACTCCCAAGAGTACAAATGTAACCAAATGGACCCGTAACACTAAGGATTTTACTGTGTGGTGATGCTTGTGTCAGTGGGATAATTAATTAGGCTCAATTAATCCTTTGGACCTTGCTACCTTCAGGTTTTTCCCCTCAGAGACTATATCATATATTACAGAGGATCAGATTACTTTTAGAGCATGATTTTGATTTAATTTTAAATTTTAATTCATTATACAGTGTATCCCATGTTTTTATTTGTGTATTTTAGATGTAACTGTTATTTAGATGGACATGTGTTGCATGTATTACAAAATAGTATACATCATGATCAGGTATTAAAAACTAGTAAGACGCCTCAGGGCGACATGCAACCTCGGTGAGCCAATTCTTGGCCATCTGGCTAGTAATGTATATCGGACCAGTTACCCATATATGGAGACCCCTGGTACCCATAGAGATCCATGTACTCTATATGGAGATACTGTGAGAGCCCAAACATGCATACTCAGTTATTCGTTATGCGAAAGTCCTATGATGTCTATGACATATCATACCATTTTATGCCCATACATGGAGATCCCTGTCTGTAGAACCAGCCGTTAGTGTGGCCTCCATATATGGGCATTCCCATATGAAGTCCTGTTAGATATGGGCTTAATATTGATGACATCAGGGGACTCCATATATGGGCATAAAAGGGATTCTGTTAGTGTGATCATCACACTGAAGCCAGAGCGTGATGTCAGAGCGACAAACCCATAGAACAACCACAGTGTCAGTTAGACAGAGATACATACGGACAAGCGGTGACCTACGGTCGCAATAATATTTTACATGGTAGGTAAAGCAAGCAAGTTGAGCATCAACTTGAGGCAAAAAAAAAAAAAAAAAAGAAAACACCTGAAAAAGGTGTCTCATCTATTGGGATCTTAATCACAACACACACAAACTTGGGTGCATTCTATAAATAGGCAACAGAACGTAATTCATTGGTATGGTCTCCATCAGGCACACTGCCTGCCCTTGGCCTTTTCAATGGCGGGGGAGGGGGGGGGGGGGGGGGCACAGTTATTGTAGACCCTTTTACGTTAAAGAGGCGCGATGTCAACTGCAAACTGATGTGGGCTGGACTCACAAAATGATCTCTACACTCATAAATAATGTTTAACGAAAAAAAAAAGATATTCATAAAAATAAAGCATTTGTAGAACAAAACGGCTTTGCTGCACAGGTTGTGTTTTGCTTTTCTAAGACGATACCGACTAACTGACACGGTAACTGGGTTGATGGAATCGGCTGACAATAAAACTGTCTTTCTTTCAAATAAAACCGCTGGCTTTTCTTGAAATGCAATGGCTTGTTGTCAAAGAGGCTGTACTCTACAGCAGTGGTTCTCAACCTGTGGGTCGGGACCCCCATTATTTTGGGGGGTCCCCAGATAATGTTCATCATTGTTTTCTAACTCAATAGTAAACAAACCAACATAAAGTTTAAGTGTATAGACTATAGAGGGTACCTGCACATTTCCAAAGTGACAATTTAACACGTTGCAGTCCGAAATAGAATGGTGGTTGGTAGATTAGCCGTGAAATTTCTATTATTGTATTGTGATCTGAGACATAATATTATGTTTATAAACATGACCCCGCAGCCCCTCCATCTTGAACAGCGCCGCTGTTTTTTCTTTTTTTTTCCCCCCCAGGCCAGTAACTCACCATGATTTTCTCGATCTCCGTTGGGATAGAATGGGGGTTTTGGCCGATCGTCGATGTCCCCGTGCGTTTCGCGTGCGCGATCCTTTCACGTAAATGTCCCCGCAAATAGTCCATGTGTGACTGAAGAACAGAACTGAAAAGTTTCGCTAGCATAGCCCCAAGCATGGCTGCAGGAGGAGCTCGAGTGTGTAGACAGTAAACGGATGGGTGGAAGGTGCCTTGGAGAAGGAGAGGCGCTGACGTCACCTCTGCTTCATGCACGGTCTGCATGAGCTATCAGTGCACGAGTGGTGACTAGGGAAGGTTAGACGATCGCCGATTTTCGGATCAAAAGCTTTTATTCCGGTTTTAAAGACAAAGTCCGGGAATGTACGACGTGGCTGAGAGTCCCTGGGGGGATGTGCGATATAGTACGGTTTTAACATTAAGGGGCTCCCCTTGGCTTAGAAGGTGTTAAGGACTTTAAAATTACAAATTAAACATTGGCCAAATTGTCAAATATTAGAGGCAGAAATTGTGAAAATAGCCGATCTACATGCTGACAACGCCTCGCAAGTGAGCATGTAGATCTGCTATTTTCACAATAGAACCGTGTTATACAACATGTAATGCCTCAACTCTTAGTGCTCGTACGGTGGGAAGGGTCCCCAGTTAAATATGATTCTTTGGGGGTCGCAGCCTGAAAAGGTTGAGAACCACTGCTGTTACAGTACATCTCACAAAGCAGCCTTTATTCAGTAAAATGCAGATAATTTGTGTCCCAACGAGGCTCATGATGAAACAACTGGTGGAACCAACACCTGAGCTCTCAGGTGTTGGTTCAAGCAGAATCTTCTATCTTCTTATCAAGAGATAAATAATGAGATAAGAGCGTTGCGTTGGTCCACAACCAAGCTAAACAGGAATCAATCAGGAATAGGTTAGACCAGGCCTGTTCAACTAGTGGTCAGAGGACGTGCTAATCATTAATACAGGGGTCTTCAACGTTTTCAGGCCAAGGACCCCTTAGTTGAGAGAGAGATGAAGCAGGGACCCCCAAAACCAGTTCATAGATTCCATGTAGTTTCATTGTTTGACAGCACGATCGTCAGTGTATTTTGGATTCATGTCAATTTGTGTTTTCAGATATTTAACCACTTGAACCATCAATACTTAATAAACTAGACCTTTCACTTAGTCTATTCTTTCCCCCTCTGCACCAAAGCTCAGGGAAGTTTAGCCAACAATAGACAAAAATCTACAAGCTCTGCGAGGTGTTGTGAGCTTGTAGATCTGTTTTTCTGTCCAGCACCTAGGATTTGATCTAATGATCTCATTACTGACCCATATAGTACGTAGGCAGTGTGCGTAGTTACAGTTAGGGGTTAAATGCCTTGCTCAGGGACACTTCAACATGGAGCCAGGGGGAACAGGGATCTTCTGAGACGGCAGCTCTCCCTCCTGAGCCAAGCGTCTCTACATCTACAATACCTTGTTATAGCCAAGGACTTAGAATGAGAGCGCTCACATAACCCTCCCTTGCCAAAGACTAGTTTGAACGAGAGTCCACTGTTGGCCACCAGAGGGTGCTGTTCGCCAAGCCATGCTGCCAGACTTGGTCTCTAAGAGGGCTCTCCACAGCATGGCATGTTGTAATTTATTCAGAATGTATTACTAGTCTACATCAAGAATTGAAGAGAAAAATAAAGTAGATTACATTACAGTGATGTTTTATTACATAAAAAACATTACAGATCATATGGAAATATTGTTTATTAAGTCTCTTATTAGGTTTCTTATTAGGCATTGCTCAGGGCAGCTAAATATATTGTCTTTATGCTTAGTTGGGTCCTTAAGAACACAAAGCCACAAAGAGAGCATTGAATGAGAGGTGAGTTTGAAAGTAGTCTGTAAAAGTTTGAATTATAAGCATTTAGCAATAATATGAACAATAATTTTAAACATGTTTCTAAGCTTACTGTGTGGACACACATAGTAGCTTATTGTATTGACTTGCAGTGATGTCTATGGTGAACAGTGCTACACATTACATGGTGCTATAAGCTAATGTCCATAATGCTATAATACTGATGTGATGCTAATTGCTAATGTAACTTTGCTAATGCTAACTGTCATGCTAGCCTCATTGGGCTAATTGGGCTACCTTTGTTTATAAGTTGGACTTGTGCTCACTAGTCTCATGTTTAGATGGCCTGTTTAGCAGTGGTGGAACATAACTAAGTATATTTACTTAAGTACTGTACTTGAGTACAGCTTTGAGGTATTTCCTACTTTACTTGAGTATTTCCAGTTTTCAGTACTCCACAACATCTCAGAGGCAAACGTTGTACTTTTACTCCACTACATTTATTTGACAACTTTAGTTACTACTATTAAATTACAATATTATAAAACATAATTAAACCACTTTAGCCATATTTTATACCGTGGCTTTTTGAAAATAGCCAATCTACAAGCTTGTAGATCTGCTATTTTCAAACATTTTGTACTTTTACTTTTGGTACTTTAAAGGAGTAGTTCACCCCCAAAATGCCTTTTTTTCTATTGATTACTCATGCCATGGAGAGTAGAGTTCAATAATATTTTTTGGTTTTTGTCACATTCCTAAGACAAAAATTTGATTCGAGTAAAAAAGTCCATATGACGTCCTGGTAATGAGGTCAAGATCATCCCCATATGGGCTGTGATCTGGCCCCAATCCAGACGTCACTGATTGGTCCAGGTCCTGACCTGCTTGCTGGGAGAGTAATATGTAACTAATAGGGAAGTTAAATTCGGAGCGGTGGTCATCATGCTTGCATAACGTCTTCAGACTAGGATATAAGTCTAAGATGTACAGGCTACAGACACACTCACACACACACACACACACACATTGCTATGGCAAAACATGACAGGAATCTGGCTACAGACACACACACACACAGCCACTCTATGGAGAAGTTTACCACCGCTCAAAAAACTATATGATGTGATAATGTGATAATGATAATGACTGCAGTGATATTTGTCTATTTGTAGCATTCTGTCATTGGGTCAAATATGTTACACAGAAACTCCATCTCCATCTCCAGCGTGTTGGTGTCACCAAAACACAGCCCAGAAGAACCACAGCACATCAACACTACCTGTGGATGATACTCACTGCTTGTTCAGGTAAGTTACACCACACTGTAAAAAAATCGAACCTCGGTTCGAAGTGAAGCGGTGAATTCTTATTCTATGTGTTCTAGAGCTATGAAATCTGTGTTCTAGATCTATACATTCTATCTTCTAGATCCATACTTTCTGTGTGCTTTAGTTCTATATTTTCATGAATTCTGAATGAATGAATGAATGATTTTGTCTGGAGGGCCAAATTGTCATGTGAAGCTTGACCAATCCTCAATTCTGCATGCACGGGGAAGACATGGGACAGACATGGGACAGACATGGGACAGACAAAGCCACACCTTGGAAGCGGCTTTCACCGCTTCAATGATGCTCAGTTTTCTTTGCAATAGTATAACGCAGAGGTTCTCAAACCTTTTCAAGGACTCCCAAAACGTATTAGCCGGCAGACATTTGAAAAGATAATGCCAGGGCAGGGAGCCCCATAATTACGGCTCTAGCAGTGATTCTCAACTATTTTGACATGCATTTGTTAGGCTTCGGACCCCCATTTAATGGTATTTCTATTGAGATCTATAATGTAAAAATCAATGTTAACTAGAAATACTGTTCCTACGAAACAGTGTGGGCGCACATGGAACGCCATGGGCACAAAGATCTACCCAACGGGCACTCCAACATAAATGGGAATAAAAATCTGCCCAACGGGTACTGGAACATTTCTTCTGAGACTCCTATTTTATATTCTTTAGTATCTAAAGATTTAGGAGAACAAACTACAAAAGATTTCATGTGTGTGTATTTATATCAGGTCGCACTTGTTGGTGGTGATTAGGGATGGAGCCCTAAACAAGGGTAGCTTGATAACCCGATAACAGATTTATTGAGTACCCGGTATCAATAAGCTTTGGGCTTATCAAGCTTGTTATCAAGCATAGCAGCCCACGATCATGTTTAAGCAATCAAGACAAGAGGCGATCAAGAAATTATTACAGTACTATTCATAATATAAAGCCATTTAACACTTATTGCACACTAACGAATGATTGTTTTAATGATATTTAATGATATGTGTTACTTTTGTCAATCGTCATCTTCATAGATGGTGGTCAGCCACAAACTCACAGTCACAACACAAATGGGCAATAATAAAAGATACCAGTTATGTTCTGAATTTGTCATCTCATATCTTTCCACAAAATATTAGAAAACACTCAATAGTGGGCTCGATAAAAGCCCAGCTCAATAAGCAGGATCGATGCTCCATGCCTAGTGGTGATGTCACCAAGAACGCTGCTCCTCATTGGCTAAGGCCCTGCCTTTGTCAGTTTTTGCCAGACCCATGAAATGGGTAGGCCTACATAAGCAAATGTCGGTCTGTCCCTTTTCTATATAAAGGGTATATATGATGATGACATGATGATGACATGCCTACAAAAGGCATGATGTCATAAATGATGATGACAGACAGGGGGTCTGGCACAACCAGGTTGACCTGGTCTAGTTTGAGGAGAATAACCTTGATCTATAGAGTTTTGGTATAACATACTGGTCTGGCCTTTCAGTGAGCACACAATTAATCAAATAATGGTGCATTAATTGTGCTGTTACTCTTCCTATGATTGTATCCTATTGTAGTTGGGGTTGTGGGGCGGCATAGCTCAGGGGTAGAGAAACCGTTATTAGAGTACGAAGGGTTCCCGAAAGGTTCCCAGTTCGAATCCGGGCTCCCCCTGAGTTAATGTCGAAGGGTCCTTGGGCATGACTCTGAACCCCACATTGCTCCCGGTGAGCAGGTTGTTGCCTTGCATGGTTTCCTCCGCCACCGGTGTATGAATGTGTGCGTGAATGGGTGAATGTAATGCACAATCTCTGTAAAGCGCTTTGGATAAAAGCGCTATATAAATGCACCATTTACCATTTACCATTTAGTTCTAATGACCTGTACTGTAACTTAAACTGCTGTGCTGTCTCTGCCTCCTGAATCCAAACCCCAGCATCAACTAGAACTGCACTCTCTTGAGGTGCCAACTTGGGCCTTGTGGCCATGTATGGCCTACTTGTGCGCCAGCAGAGTGCGCCTCGTGGCACTCTGCAACCAGGAATACTGGTCCCTCATTGGCTGTTAATGATGACGTCCCTGAGATGCTGGTCCCTGATTGGGCTACGGGCTTAAACTAGAGAGGACACCGACATACATAATTACATACCCAGCTGATCGCAGTACTTGCGCGCTCCGCTGGCGCAAGCAATAAAGCCATCCATCTATCTAGAAGGCTTGGGCTGAAACTGCCCAAATATGGATGATGACACAATAATGACATCTACAGTAGATTACTGAGCTCACAGACTGGCATCCACTATAAATTGTGGCACACATTATAAAACTCAGTTCGTTAAGGATCGGTTCTTTTTCAGAGTGTTGCAGGCGTGTCGAATGTTGCGCTGGACGGTGAATGTGAGAGGAAAACCAAAAGATATACGTTATCAGGCTGCAGTGGCCGTGGGGAACAAACTGTACTCATTTGGAGGTCACTCTAGTCAACCTCTAAAGGACATCAACATCAACATGTACATCTTCAACACAGTGTGTCTGAGATGGAGGACGTTGCCCCCAGTGGCAACTAGAAGAGGAGAAGGTCCCCTTGAAGTTCCCTGCATGCGCCAGTACCACACTGCTGTGCTGGTAGAAGATACCATCTACATGTGGGGAGGTCGGACTAAGACAGGTTACTGCAATGTGCTTTTTGCATTTGACATTGACACCCACGGATGGTTCAAACCCAGAGTTTCTGGGACTGTTCCAGGGAGCAGGGAGGGCCACTCAGCCTTTGTCTTGGAGAAGATCATGTTTATCCATGGAGGATGGACCAAGCGGACTGCACGGACTAATGACATCTACAAGTTGGACACGACCACAATGATCTGGTCTTTAATTAACACCAGAGGGACTCCACCTCCCGCTACATCAAGTCACTCTGCCACCGTCATCGGGACAAAGATGCTTGTATTTGGGGGCGAGGGCTCCCCCAAATCGAGGGAGTATCCGTGCTACAACTCCATCAGTGTGTTTGACACGGAGACCAACTGCTGGCTGGACACGCCTTCTGGACAGTTTCTTCCAGAACAACGCTGTGGTCATTCAGCCTTTACCTACAACGGAGAGCTGTACATATTTGGTGGTTGGAACTCTAACTGGAAAGCCTTAAAAGATGTGTGGAAGTTCAGTCCCGCGACCTTCTCCTGGAAGGAGGTTAAGCCCAAGCGGGAAGGCCCAGTAATGATGGTTGATGGCTGCTGTTGCATGGTGGGAGATCGTATCTTCCTCTTTGGACTATACAGTGATGGCCTGTTCATGTTAGACTTGAGTCCTAGTCTGAAGACGTTATGCAAGCTGGCAGTTATTCAGTACGACCTGGAGCAGTCAGAAATCCCACATGACATCAGGTGGGAACTGGCAGCCATTACTAGGGATGGGTATCGTTCACCTTTTAATCGATACGATACCCTTTTCGATACCTGGGAATCGATACGATACCTTTTTCGATACCATTTTCGATACTTTTTATTTATTATTATTATTATAATTATTATTTGCCTTTTTCTATGGGCTATTTTATAGACGTTGGATCATTATCATAACTAGAAGCTAGCGTCTAGTCGGCGACCTGGCCAACTCGGAACAATGTAAATAGGGAATGAATGCCCCGCCCTTTAATGCAAACCCCATTATACCTGTTTTCATAGGACCCGTTTTGACCATCTGTCTGCCTGGTTCCATTTATGCCCATATATGGAGTTATCTGTATCTGTCTGTCTGTATGTCGCTGTCCATTTTATGTCCATATATGGAGATCACTGCAGTTATAGTTCTGGGTCCATTTTATGCCCATATATGGAGATCTTTGACCATCTGTTTGCCTCTGTCCATTTATGTCCATATATGGAGATATCTGTATCTGTCTGTCTGCAATCCATTTTATGCCCATATATGGGGGCATTCATTTTATGCCCATATATGGAGAACGCGCCTACTAAAGCAGTCATTAAACTTTCAGTAGCGCAACTGTTACAGATGCGACCGGCAAGGGGTGCATTCAAAAGTATCGAAACAAGGTATCGTTCGTTTTTACGTGAACCGATACTCGATAGTATCGACGTCAGTGAATCGATACCATTAAAAGTATCGCCGACGATACCCAACCCTAGCCATTACTGAATTCAAATACTAAATATCACACCCAATCTGAAGTGAGCGGTGGTCGTGCTTGCATAACGTCTTCGGACTAGGATTTAAGTCTAGGATGTAGGCTATGCTACACACACACACACACACACACACACACACACAAACAAAGCTATGGCAAAACTTTGATCTCAATGGACTTACTCTATAATGGTGACGTCACAGAGAATGCTGCTTCCTGATTGGCCAAAAAAAAAGAGGCCGGAACAGAACAATAGTGTGGTTGCCCTACTGGCAACCACACTAACCAGAACTGCACTCTGTCGAGGTGCCAACATGCGCATTGTGCCAGCAGAGCACGCCATGAGTTGCGCTCGCCAGTCGCCAGTGACATCACCACTGGCATCACCAGGAATGCTGGTCCGTCATTGGCTGTTAATGATGAAGTTTCCAGAAATGCTGGTCCCTGATTGGCCTACGGGCTTAAACACACACGGCTACCTACCTACCTACATACTGTACGCAGCCGAATCAGGGGCATAGTTCCGCAGATTTAAAATGACTCCAATACGGAACTAAAACGTCCTATGATTGGCCGCTAGTTGCGCTTAAATCCTTCAAAGGTTTTTCTGGAAAATGCATGTTTCTATGTCGGTGGTGCTCAACCTTTTTCAAGTCAAGGAACCCCAAAAGTATATGTATTTGGTCACGGCCCCCCATCTCATAATATGTTGTTCCAGGGACCCCCCAGAAGCAAAATCTGAGTTACAAATGTTCACTATAAAAATACATATAAAATAATCTGCTATTTTTCAATAGCTAAAGTAGAAAATAATTCCTGGTCTTCAAGGGATATTCCAATAAAAAACTAGACCAGGTCAACCTGGTTGTGCCAGACCCCCTGTCTGTCATCATCATTTATGACATCATGCCTTTTGTAGGCATGTCATCATCATGTCATCATCATATATACCCTTTATATAGAAAAGGGACAGACCGACATTTGCTTATGTAGGCCTACCCATTTCATGGGTCTGGCAAAAAACATACAAAAAACAATCAAACCTCGGTTCAAAGTGAAGTGGTGAATTTTTATTCTATGTGTTCTAGAGCTGTGAAATCTGTGTTCTAGATCTATACTTTCCATGTGCTTTAGTTCTATATTTTTATGAATTCTGAATGAATTAATGATTTTGTCTGGAGGGCCAAATTGTCATGTGAAGCTTGGCCAATCCTCAATACTGCATGCGCGGGACATGACACGGACACAGGACTCCTTGTAAGCCTATGGGACAGACAAAGCCACTCCTTGGAAGCGGCTTTCACCGCTTCAAAAAAGAAAAACTTTGGTCATTTTATCATCTAATCAGGCTTTTGGGAAGACCCTGGACAGATTTTAATTTGCTTCATCCAGTATTTAGATATTTAAGATTCATTTTATCAGAATAGGAAAGTCCTGAGCCCCTCCCCATACACACCCATTGTAACTTCAAACTCCATGAATGTTAGGTTCAACAAAAACACACATTCTGCTGCAGTTTTCAATGCAAATCTCAAACATGGCCGCCAGGTGAATAAGGTCTATTGGGAGGGTCCCAGGACGAGCCTATTCTGATCAAATGTGTTTTAATTGTGCCGTTCGTTACTACGGCCCATTTGGACCCTTGACTGGCCCTGAACCAGATGTTGATAGAGCGTGTTTTAGAGATGATTGTCACCTGTACCGAATAGCACAGGTATCAGTAGGGCTGTCAAAATTATTACATAATCGTCGAATCACAATTATTTGACATAATCGCGACTATTTTTCAAAATCGTCATAATCATTTCCATGTTGAAAAATGTTCATATACTGGTCAGTATATTTCTTAAAGTCAAAAATAGTGGAAATAGCAGATCTTAAAGCTCAACGCTTCGACGCGTTGTGAGCTTGTAGATCAGCTATTTCCACTATCAATGTTCTTTTTAAGTATGAAGTTGTCAAATATGTCAGTAATTTCTTTGTATATTTAAGTTATGTGTCATAATAATTGCCATGGGCAACTTCAAAGCCTAAAAGCCAAACAGAAATGTAATTATCAACGGGTGTGTGTGTGTGTGTATGTGTGTGTGTGTGTGCGCGCGTGCGTGTGTGCGTGCGTGCGTGCGTGCGTGTATGTGTGTGTCATCTGAAGGTGCAACCATGCAGGTCTTTGTGAAGGCCACCTCCTGCCAGACGCAGGTGGCCCTGGAGGTTGAGCCGACCGAGACCATCGAGAGCCTCAAGTCCAAACTCAGAGAAGCCTGGGAGATCCCCGTTACCTACAACCTCAAGCTGGCCTACCAGGGCGACCGCCTGGACGACATACGCTTCCTGTCCGACTACAACATCCAGAACCACTCCAAGATCCAACTCCTGACTCCAGGTTAGCGGTGGGCCATATGGAAACGTACAATATCAACACATTTTCCCAAGCTGTATCACGATACACGATTTTATCACAATTCTTTTTCACGTTGGTTTTGATGGTTATTTTTCAAGTTACTTGACAAAAACTAGACTCTCTGGGTTCCTTTTGGGAGGTCTAAATTGAACTTTACAAGTATGTAACTCTGACAGGATACAAATGAAACCAAATGGACCCTTACGGGTCCATTTGGTTTCATTTGTATACTGTCAGAGTTAAGTGGAGACCTTGGCATTTTAAAGTTAGAGAACAACTGATTTAGACCAAAATGCAGGTTTGAATTGAATTCTGCAATGATCTCTGTATTAACAATTAAACAGGATTTTTTACAAGGCTCCCTCAATTGTATCACGATATATACGATACCTCTGAAAAGGCATATCATGGAGACATTGTATCGTCTCCACGATAATTATCACCATATCTCCTACCCCTATTCCAGGTGGCACAACCAAGTTTCATTTTCTCCTCTACCATGACGAGATCATGACCCTGATGGTTAAACGAGGCATCGGCTTGCCCGAAATAATGGAGAAGATCGACATCTATCAAACGGAAGGAGTGCTGGAAGGATGGGAATTTGAATGACAGTGAATGATTCTTTAGCCATAACAACGTTGTTCCATTAACTTAACTTATTCGTTGTTCCGTTAACTTACTTATTTATTTGTTAGTGTTTTTTGCACTTGAATCAGTAAAGATAAAAAAAAACATTGCATTAAAGTATTTTTGCATTAAAGGTACATCAGGAGTTATTGGTTGCATTTAATGTAACTTGTGATTTAAAAATGGAACGATGTCTGTCACATTATAGTTACATTTACCTGAGATAAATGCATCTGCAGATGTCTGAACTCATTTGAAAATAAAAGATAGTCTATTACTGTCAAAACGCTTATGTCTCTTTAACACAAACTCTGCCATCAAAATACCCCTTTGTACCCCTTCTCTGCCATGCCCGTAGAGCCCGTAAATGTAATAAAAATTAATTAAAAAACATTTTTTTATCGAATCGCAACTAAAATAGGCCGGAACTAATGCTCCGTGATCGGTTTCTACACGGACACATTATTGAGCGGACCACTTTAACATTGGAGTCCCTGAACCGGAAGCGGAAGTCCGTCCTCTATTTTGGCCCAGCTTACTGTCTACACTCCGCGGCTTACAGATGGAGAACTTATTGATCAATTGAAAAAGTTTCAACGGATTTGAGAAGCTGATGGAATACGCGAACACACGAGCAGTGTCCGATCACGCACGATGGGAACTGGACGAGCGCCCACGTTAACAGGTAGGACTCGGAGAAGCCGGCAGTGAAAGACATAGAGAAATTAACGGGCTTTACGGCCGTAAACTACGAATGCGTTAATCAAGTGGTAGTCCATTTATAACCGCCAAAATTTGGGTGATGTGTGCTTCCCAGTTTTTGTTATTTCACAATATAACTGACATCTAAAGAAATACCATCTCCAGGCAATAACTCCAGTTTAAAGGAGTAGTTCACCCCCAAAATGATTTTTTTTCTATTGATTACTCAGGCCATGGAGAGTAGAGTTCAATAATATTTTTTGGTTTTTGTCACATTCCTAAGACAAAAATGTGATAACAATAAATTTACCCCCATTGATTCCGGATGGTGACCCGTTTCGAAACGGGTCACCATCCGGAATCAATGGGGGTAAATTTACTCGAATCAAAATTTTGTCTTAGGAATGTGACAAAAACCAAAAAATATTATTGAACTCTACTCTCCATGGCATGAGTAATCAATAGGAAAAAAATCATTTTGGGGGTGAACTACTCCTTTAATGAATAACATACCGGGGAGTTTTCTATTATATTGGAATCTTACAAACTGTTACTTTAAAGGTGTATTCAGTGATAATGAAAGTGGCCGGGGGTCATCTTGTCACAGTGTGGAAATGTTTAGTTTTTTTTTATAGATTTTCTACACGATTATAATGTTCTCGTTTTGATCATTAGACCCAATCACTGAATATTGGTAGGCCTACGTCTCCAGCTTCAGGATATGTATGATACTGATTTACTACGAGACTGTGGCATTTTATTAGTTCAGTCAGCGCGACTGTGGTTCTCAAAACTTTTATTTTGACCATCATAACTATACATCATAACATAACTACGGCCATACTCTACCCTGATTGGTCAAGGACTGTCTGGCCACCTCTGAAAACGGAATCTAGCTAGCTATGCTCGCAACACAGGCCATGGTGGAAGTCCTTATATGGTCAGCACACATTCTAGTGAGGTGAATGAATGGAAAATGTACCAATTATATTTGTACTTGAATGAAATACAATCACTGAATATACCTTTAACTGACATTATCTTTGTGAGCACTAAATTCCTGATACTAGATATGTTGTAGTTGTTCCTATTAATATTTTGGCATCACGTTGCGATGCACTGTTAGCTTGTAGATCAACTCTTTTGGGCAGGAGAAACGGTCTCCCTGTGGGCTCCGTGACTATAGCTCTACATCACTGCCAGAGCAAAGCTGATGATGTTAGCACTCCACCTCAGACATAACAGCAGAAGCTACGCGTGATGACAGCCAGCCAAGACACTGTTCCACCGGCCCTGCCAGCTACCCAGAGTCTGACAACAATTAACGAGGGGACCGAAGACTGAACAACCAACGTTGACGCCACTAATGAGCATCGAACTGCCAGCACCGACACCGCGTCAGAGCCGGGCCCAACGGAGGAGACGCTTGTAGGCGCGTGTGTGGCTTTTTCAGCGGCACGAGGACCCTCCTTGTAGGGGTGGGCGATATGGAAAAATACAATATCACAATATTTTCCCAAGCTGTATCACGCACGATACACGATTTTATCATGATTCTTTTTTATGGTTATTTTTCAAGTTACTAGACAAAAACTAGACTCTCTGGGTTCCTTTTGGGAGGTCTAAATTTAACTTTACAAGTATGTAACTCTGACAGTATACAAATGAAACCAAATGGACCCGTAATTTGTATACTGTCAGTGTTAAGTGGAGACCTTGACATTTTAAAGTTGGAGAACTACTGATTTAGACCAAAATGCAGGTTTAAATTGAATTCTGCAATGAATCTCTGTATTAATGATTAAACAGGAATTTTTACAAGGCTCCCTCAATTGATATGATACCTCTGAAAAGGCATATCGTGGAGACTAGGGGTGTAACAATATAATAACTGTATCGAAATATCGTTTTTAACTTAAAAAACCGAAGTATATCGAAATGAAAACAGCTAAAATCGAATCGTATCGTTTTATTTTGTATCGTATCGAATCGGCAGTGCAAAGAATCGATTGTATCGATACTACCTACTTGTGCATGTATTTAGCATTTTTAAGAAGAAAAAATGAAAAAAGAGGGGTTTAATTACTTTTCCTTTCCATATAGCTACACTGGTCTATCGATAAATGTGTGTAATCTCTGGGTTCATGTCAAGGTGCAGGTTTGTCGATATACAATGTCCATGTATTTGGCAGATAATCACTGTGTTTACTTATTTATATCCATACTAATACATGTTTCCCTTAAAAACCTGCACTATCCACAACTTTCACACAGATTTAATGTCTTTGCTAAATAGTTACTATATCGATTTTAAATCATTGAATCGAATCGTATCGTATCACCATGAATGAAACAATATCGTCCATGTATCGTATCGTCAACCATGTATCGTGATGCGTATCGTATCGTTGTTAAAATGTATCGTTACACCCCTAGTGGAGACGTCGTATCGTCTCAGCGATAATTATCACCATATCGCCCTCCCCTACCTCCTTGACTCTCATGTAGCGGACCTGGAGTTACTACTAGCTCTAGTGGCCAGCTTCCGGGGGGTGTTTCAAGTCATTCACCAGGCAGGTACTTCATAACCAAATCTGATGTTCCTGGCTGGGTCACGTGGTAAGCAGTGAGGTGTCATGATTTGTGCAGGATGTTTGACACTGACCAATACTCCCTTGAGTCACAAGGTGTTGGTCAGGGGTGCATCCCCCCATTCCGACATGCTGTCATTCCGACACTAACCCTTACCTCTATGGAAGTGTCGCCACTCAGACAATTAGAATTCAATGTCGGAATGGCAGCATGTCTGAATAGAGAGCCCCCTTCCTGGGTCAGCACTGTGTTTCGTTATTATTCTTAATGCAAAGCCATGAAAAAGAAATTGACTTTTATACTTTTATCCACACATAATTGTGCATCAATTAAGAATTGATGAAATAGTGCTGTTTACGTTTAAAAATAAGATGCACTTAAAGGGATAGTTCACCCCCAAAATGACTTTTTTTCTATCGATTACTCACCCCATGGAGAGTTGAAAACATGGCTCACAACGTGGCACCGAGTGCCGTGCTGTGAGCTTGTACATCTGCTATTTTTTTAATGTCGTAAAAATGTGTGCAAATCTTTGAATATATTTATTTTTTAAGCAAACATTTGTAACTAAAATCTTGCTTCTGGGTGGTCCCTGGAACTAAATATTTTGAGATGGGGGTCCGTGGCCAAATACATATGATTTTGGGGGTCCTAAGCATGAAAAAGTTGTCACCACTGACATAGAAACATTTTCAAAAAACCTTAGAAGGATTTGAAATATTCAAAGACAAAGAATTTTCACGATAAAAAAAATAAATAGCAGATCTACAAGCTCGCAGCGTGGCACTCGGTGCTGCACTGTGAGCTTGTATATCTGCTATTTTTCAATAGTTAAAGTACCCAGGGCCCAGAATTTGGTGTGACACCCCTGTACTTAGGTGTACAAATATGCATGCACTTCTTATCCTCTCACACGCATACAAATGCGCACACGCACGTGCGCACACACAAACACACACACACACACACACACACACACACACACACACACACACACACACACACACACACACACACACACACACACACACACACACACACACACACACACACACACACACACACACACACACACACACACACACACACACACGCGCACACGCACACACACGCACACACACACAAAACATGAGTCACCCAGAGATTGTTATTTCCACAGTCCCATCCCTCTCCCTCCATCCATCACAGGAAATGGTTTCTAATAATAATGAAGACAGAAAGACGTGGGTCAGGTGGTCTCCTGTGAGAGGGCAGTCTCATGGGGCAGGGGTCTTCAACAGGGGGTCCGGGACCCCTAGGGGGTCCTCAGAGTTACTACAAGTGGTCCTCCAAATCTTTGAGTGATAAGAAACCTTTTCTTCTTCATTTTTTTATATTAACCACTTGAACCCTAGTGTCCATATTCTTAGAACCTTTGCCAAAAATAGCTGATCTAGAAGCTCACACCAACGCCTCGCGCTGATGTGTCGGGACTCGCGGTGGAAAGCTCTTCACCGCGAGGAATGACGTAATGTTGTAGTTTTATGACTCAAAAAGACTACACTGCGGTGGATACGACTCTGATAGAGGCTTAAGGGTCCTTTTGGAACCTTGTCAAGGAACCCAGAGGGTCCCTGGAGCCCACTTTGAGAACCACTGTGTTATATTGTAGATTCAGTGTCCCAGCTTACTACTACTGGGATGGCCTTGCAAATATTTGAGCAGCAAACTCTTGATTTAAACCCAAAGAACCTACAGTATTTTTGTTGTGACGTGCAGTGTTTCCATTTTGGTGCCATTCAACCACCAAAGCATACCAGCCTGTTTGCACCACAATCTTGAGTTTGTACCCAAGGAAAATAATAACCGATGACTAAGAAGAGAAAGCTATTTCCTCTACAACAAACAGATGTTTAACACCATACATAAGTGATTACAAACCAACTACTTTTATAATACCGAAATGTACATATCACTTGCCTGCTTAATAAACCAGACTGCACTCAACACCACCCCCTGGCGGCAGTGGTGTTGTAGTGAAGTCTGGCCCTTCACATTAAATAAGCGTTTTCCACTAGCCCCATGAAAGGGCTAGCCAATCATAGGCTTGAAGCATGTGGTGGGTGGTGGCCTGGTTCAGAACCATTCAGCCAATCAGGCGAGTCTGTGTGTATACAAACACATCCCCCTCTCCACTCTAATTACAGACATCAACAGGTCGTAGTCTTTGATGCTTTCATTGACTAACGAGCTATTGACACTTCTATGGCTCAATCAATTACCGCAGTTCTCAATCCTTTTGAAGTTCAAAGGGAGCAATTAAGAGCTCTGGCTGACTACACCAGGCTTTAGCCCGCCCCCCCCAGAAATGGAATCTCTCCCTGCAATCCCAGACTCTCTTCCCAAAACAAAGTGTGTGATAGAGTCTGGCACCGCCAGGCAAACATATCATTGGATCAAGTAGGCAGTGCATGTAAGGTTTAACTCCCAGAACATGGAGGGAAACATAGCGGTGAATGACAGAGTAGAACCTGATAATAACATTAATCACAATCTTGTCAAGCTTGTAGATCAGCCATTTTCAGCTTAGAGATCTGGTTTAGTGGGGATACAAGGAAAAGACCAAGGGGTCGCTGGGGGAATCCAATCAACTAAATATATAAGTAGGTTTTCTGTGGTTATGGTAGTGTAATGACGAAAATGTTTCTCAGTACTGCTTGTGTATAGATAGATAGATAGATAGATACCTTTATTATCCCAAGGGGGAAATTCAGTTGTCCAGTTGTAGCATAGCAGTATACAGTTATTTACAAAGTTACAGAGAAGTAGAAAAAAGATAGATAAGAGAAGAAAAAAAAAAAAGAGCAGTACAGTACCAATAAAGAGAAGGTGCATCAATAGAGGGGGCGAATAATATATAAGTATATATACATAAAGTGTCTTACAAAAAAGAGACAGTCATTGCTAGTTAGTGCAACAAGTATCTCACTGACATTGTTAAACAAAGCAGAATACTCAGAAACTACCAACACAACCTAATAGTGCAAAGTAAAAAATCAGTGCGAAAAAAACAAACAAAAAAGCAGCTCAGAGAAGAAGAAACTAGGGAGCGTGTCACCGCAAGACGCACATGAGCACTCTCCCTGGAAGGTCCTTAGGGGTCAAAGTCAATACAGCAATAGTTCCGTCAGTCTAAGTTAGGAAGGAAGTTTGTGTGTAAAGCTGTGTATGAACCAGTGATACGTAATAACAAAGACGTCTCACCCTCTTCAGCTTGGCCACATTATCCTCCATGGTCAGTCCGTTCAGAACCCCAGAGATGCACAGGAAACCCCCCAGGAAACAGGGGGCAAAACACACCTAGAGAAACACACAGTAACATGCAGAAACATTCATTTATCCTCAGTGTTGTGCATCTATACTAAACACACCTAGAGAAACACACAGTAACATGCAGAAACATTCATTTATCCTCAGTGTTGTGCATCTATACTAAACACACTACAGAAACACACAGTAACATGCACAAACATTCATTTATCCTCAGTGTTGTGCATCTATACTAAACACACCTAGAGAAACACACAGTAACATGCAGAAACATTCATTTATCCTCAGTGTTGTGCATCTATACTAAACACACCTAGAGAAACACACAGTAACATGCAGAAACATTCATTTATCCTCCTCAGTGTTGTGCATCTATACTAAACACACCTAGAGAAACACACAGTAACATGCAGAAACATTCATTTATCCTCCTCAGTGTTGTGCATCTATACTAAACACACCTAGAGAAACACACAGTAACATGCACAAACATTCATTTATCCTCAGTGTTGTGCATCTATACTAAACACACCTAGAGAAACACACAGTAACATGCAGAAACATTCATTTATCCTCCTCAGTGTTGTGCATCTATACTAAACACACCTAGAGAAACACACAGTAACATGCAGAAACATTCATTTATCCTCCTCAGTGTTGTGCATCTATACTAAACACACCTAGAGAAACACACAGTAACATGCACAAACATTCATTTATCCTCAGTGTTGTGCATCTATACTAAACACACCTAGAGAAACACACAGTAACATGCAGAAACATTCATTTATCCTCCTCAGTGTTGTGCATCTATACTAAACACACCTAGAGAAACACACAGTAACATGCACAAACATTCATTTATCCTCAGTGTTGTGCATCTATACTAAACACACCTAGAGAAACACACAGTAACATGCAGAAACATTCATTTATCCTCAGTGTTGTGCATCTATACTAAACACACCTAGAGAAACACACAGTAACATGCAGTAACATTCATTTATCCTCAGTGTTGTGCATCTATACTAAACACACTACAGAAACACACAGTAACATGCAGAAACATTCATTTATCCTCAGTGTTGTGCATCTATACTAAACACACCTAGAGAAACACACAGTAACATGCAGAAACATTCATGTATCCTCCTCAGTGTTGTGCATCTATACTAAACACACCTAGAGAAACACACAGTAACATGCAGAAACATTCATTTATCCTCAGTGTTGTGCATCTATACTAAACACACCTAGAGAAACACACAGTAACATGCACAAACATTCATTTATCCTCAGTGTTGTGCATCTATACTAAACACACCTAGAGAAACACACAGTAACATGCAGAAACATTCATTTATCCTCAGTGTTGTGCATCTATACTAAACACACCTAGAGAAACACACAGTAACATGCAGAAACATTCATTTATCCTCAGTGTTGTGCATCTATACTAAACACACCTAGAGAAACACACAGTAACATGCAGAAACATTCATTTATCCTCCTCAGTGTTGTGCATCTATACTAAACACACCTAGAGAAACACACAGTAACATGCAGAAACATTCATTTATCCTCCTCAGTGTTGTGCATCTATACTAAACACACCTAGAGAAACACACAGTAACATGCACAAACATTCATTTATCCTCCTCAGTGTTGTGCATCTATACTAAACACACCTAGAGAAACACACAGTAACATGCAGAAACATTCATTTATCCTCCTCAGTGTTGTGCATCTATACTAAACACACCTAGAGAAACACACAGTAACATGCAGAAACATTCATTTATCCTCCTCAGTGTTGTGCATCTATACTAAACACACCTAGAGAAACACACAGTAACATGCACAAACATTCATTTATCCTCAGTGTTGTGCATCTATACTAAACACACCTAGAGAAACACACAGTAACATGCACAAACATTCATTTATCCTCAGTGTTGTGCATTAGGGTGGATCTTAAATTACCTTTTTTAGATTTTCTTGAGTCTCACCCCCCAATTATGTTCCAATGTACAAAAAAATGCTTTGGTTAAAATTTGGTTGAATTTCAAGCATATTTAGAGGTAGCTCAATCAAGTCAAAGATTGTACATTTTATTGGTCAAAATCGAATTGCACTGCAGGCACATTTAAGTTATACATTACACATTATTCTTATACTAAGCACAGAAATTATATTTTTTAAGCTTACAAATCTAAACACAAATCTGATTACATGTTTGTCATATGTCAAACCAGAATTAATGTATTGTAGGAAATAGCAAAGAAAAGAATGACAATTGCTATTTTTCATTTAACGTGCACAATGACATGTCTTTATTGCACACTCTTCAATCATACTCACAACACACAACAAGTACACAGCCCCACTTCCTTGTTTACCCCCAAAAACCCCGAAAGTCACTGCAGTATAGCAATTCAGTAGTTACTGATCAATTAAAGTTTGTTTACGGCTATCGGGATACTTGTGCCGATGGTTCTGCACAATTTGCAGCAAGTATTGGAGTTGGGACTCATCTTTAGTAATGAGACCACAATATTCTTGTATTAGGTCAACCCCACGCTCTGCATGATCATTGACAACATTCATTGCCTTCACTACAGCCAGAGCTTCTTGGTAGTCTACCCTGGGCTCCCACTCATCGGGATCAACGTCAAGGAAGTCATCTGGGAGATCCATCATTTTGAAAAGCACTTCAATGTTCTTCCTTGGAATTGTTCCAAGGTCAACAGTAATTCTCAGTTCATGATCTTCATTTCCATCTTTCATGGCTCTCACCATCAGCCTCGTCGTTTGCGCGCTCACTTGACTGTCAAACAATGCAAGTCCGACAATCTCTGGAGCAAAATACCATAAGTGATTGGAACACTTTTGAGAAGCAGCTTTAGACACCTCAGCATTTATTGATGAATATTCCAGCAACGATTTTAACAGCTGCCAAGTAATTTAGTGGAGCGCTGACAGCAACAGGTGCCATCATCCATGCCTTCACATAATTGCAAACTGCAAAAATGCACAAATCCATGCATGCTTTTTCTTCCCTGAAGGTCAGTTTGAATTGGCCATGAAACATCCAGATCTTCATACAATAAATAACCTTTGCCATCCAACGGGCATGATGGGTAGCTCCTGGAGCTCTGAACCGGATACCTCCAGCAGCGAGGTATCTGGTTCATCAATAAATGCTGAGGTGTCTAAAGCTGCTTCTCTAAAGTTTTCCAATCACTTATGGTGAACAGGGGCATATGAAGAGAATTACTGTTGACCTTGGAACAATTGCAAGGAAGAACATTGAAGATTTTTTCCAAGGTGCTTTGAGTGGGAGCCCAGGGAGGACTACCAAGAAGCTCTGGCTGTAGTGAAGGCGATGAATGTTGTTAATGATCATGCAGAGTGTGGGGTTGACCTAATACAAGAATATTGTGGTCTCATTACTAAAGATGAGTCCCAACTCCAATACTTGCTGCAAATTGTGCAGGACTATCGGCACAAGTATCCCGATAGCCGTAAACAAACTTTAATTGATCAGTAACTACTGAATTGCTATACTGCAGTGAATTGTCATTCTTTGCTTTGCTATTACCTACAATACATTAATTCTGGTTTGACATATGACAAACATGTAATCAGATTTGTGTTTAGATTTGTAAGCTTAAAAAATATCATTTCTGTGCTTAGTATAAGAATAATGTGTAATGTATAACTTAAATGTGCCTGCAGTGCAATTCGATTTTGACCAATAAAATGTACAATCTTTGACTTGATTGAGCTACCTCTAAATATGCTTGAAATTCAACCAAATTTTAACCAAAGCAGTTTTTTGTACATTGGAACATAATTGGGGGGTGAGACTCAAGAAAATCAGAAAAAGGTCATTTAAGATCCACCCTATTGTGCATCTATACTAAACACACCTAGAGAAACACACAGTAACATGCAGTAACATTCATTTATCCTCAGTGTTGTGCATCTATACTAAACACACCTAGAGAAACACACAGTAACATGCAGAAACATTCATTTATCCTCAGTGTTGTGCATCTATACTAAACACACCTAGAGAAACACACAGTAACATGCAGAAACATTCACTTATCCTCAGTGTTGTGCATCTATACTAAACACACTACAGAAACACACAGTAACATGCAGAAACATTCACTTATCCTCAGTGTTGTGCATCTATACTAAACACACTACAGAAACACACAGTAACATGCAGAAACATTCACTTATCCTCAGTGTTGTGCATCTATACTAAACACACTACAGAAACACATAGTAACATGCAGAAACATTCATTTATCCTCAGTGTTGTGCATCTATACTTGCATGTCTGTATGAGCATGCCATGTGTATTTGTGTTTGCATACTCTGCTGTATGTGTAGTGCTGCCTACATGAATGCATGGCATGGAAACAAACGTTTGTACTGTAATTACCAGTGTCAGGTTGTTTTACACACAATGGGCCCGATTCATCAAGCACTTTACGGCCAAATTACACCCATATTTTGATCTTCGCAGGGGCATCGCAGATTTGTCTTGGGAAACTTGTGGGGGCCAATCAAAGTTGGGCTCTCATAGACTTTACTATATAGTAAAATAATACAAAAAATAAATATGCTTTAAGTAGCATGTGAGGGGTCAAACTAGGTGTTTTTCAGGATTCTGAATCCAATGCAGGCATTTGTTTTGCACGAAAAACATTCCTTTCCGAGAAACGGACGCCACAAAACTGTGAAAAGTGCTGACTCATCAATAAACCATAGTTTTATCACTTTTATGGGGTCCGTTTTTAGCCCAAGGAATGTTTTTCCTGCAAAACAAATGTTTGCATTGGATTCAGAATCATAAAAAACACCTAGTTTGACCCCTTACATGCTACTTAAAGCATATTTATTTTTTGTATTATTTTAGTCTATAGTAAAGTCTATGAGAGCCCAACTTTAATTGGCTCCCACAAGTTTCCCAAGACAAATCTGCGATGCCCCTATAGCCAAAAATGTTACATATGGCATGTTCTAACTGTGTGCCAAATTTCATGCTTCTTTCATAAAGTTCACGATTCCATCAAAAAACGCCTGGACTAGAGGGGGTTATTATAGCCATATTTAGTCTGTAACTAAATATCAAACAATAAATCCCAAATCTATTGTACCTGAAGATAAGGCACATCTGTACATGTAACGCAGGCAGAATGGAAAATATACCCATTTAGGGAAATGAACAGGAAACTTCCACCATCAACACAGTGGTGGCAGCGAGGAATTGTGTTACCTTGATGGGTTGTGAAAGAATGCCCCACTTATGACATAACAGCAAAATGGCTACCATGTCAATACGGTCACTGATCTCTCAGATGTCTAACCTGGTCAACCAGCATCTTCTTCATGGCAGCAGTCTTGGTGCCTCCAACCACCAGTTTGTCCAGGACCTTGTACCAGCCACCGATCACTGGACCCTGGTGGGGGAGAGAGTCACGTATAAGTGAGCTTCTGGCTCTTGGGAGAGGAAAAAAACACACAACAATGCATCATGTGTGATTCATACTGCATAGTATCACACACCAGAAAAAGCTGATCTACAAACTAAACGATAAGCCCTACAGCAAGGGTCTTCAACAGGGGGTCCGGGCTGCCTAAGGGGGGATCCTCCAAATCTTTGTGTGGTAGAAATATTTTTTCTCCTTTTTTATATTAACCACTTGAACCCTAGCATACATATTCTGAGAACATTAGCCGAAAATAGCAGATCTACAAGCTCACAACGCCTTGTGCTGCAAGGCGTTGTGAGCTTGTAGATCGGCTATTTTCGGCAAGAGGTTTGGTGTCAGAGCATGTGAGCGGAGCGCGAGCGGAGCGGGCCGTTTTTGACGTGAGCGTGAGCGAGCGACTTTTCAAATGGATCTGAGTGGCTTTGGAGCGAGGATTTTCCTCCACTTCGTTCCGCTCCAAGCCGACCCTATTGGGGCCGCGCGCCGCATGTTTCCAACAAAACAGAGCCGTGCGCAGTACTAGTGCAGTGAAGCCATGTAGGCACCGCGGAGACGGAGAGGAGAACAGACAGAGAATTCCCTTTATCACGATTTCACTCAAGTCAAATGTATCTAAATTTATATCATCCACACACGTAGGCTATGTTTATAATAAATAGCCTAAGCCTACCTACCTTGTGCCAGTTAAGTTACCAGCAGCCAGTCAACGGACTGATTTGGCTGAATGGAAAACACACGCCACGAGTCGCCTCCCTCTCTCGGTTGTGGTGATTAATCAATAACCAGCTGGATTTAATATTGCCCGTCTTATTAAAAAATACAATGCCTTAGATTAGATGGCGTCTTTTGTAACAGTGAAGGCAGGTTTCCATCAAGCCGAGGCTCACGTCACGTTACCGCAGGCATTTGTCTTGGGAACACTTGGCAAAGCAAAGGAGAAAGTGTTTCGCATATGGTAGCAAAATCCTTTTTTTATTTTCGCTGCTGACTCTGATTGATGAGCGGAGCGTGGAGCGAGCGCGGAGCGAGAAATGCGGAAATCAAGGTGAGCGGCGGAGCGGAGCGGCCCGGTGGCCGACCAGAGCGACGAGCGAGCGGGATGAGAGCCCTCTGGAGCGCGGAGCGGCGATCGTTCCCGCTCCACTCCGCTCACATGCTCTGTTTGGTGTAGAGGGGGAAAAGAGCAGACTAAGTACAGAGAGAAAGGTCAAGTTTATTATTGACGGTTCAAGTGGTTAAATATCTGAAAACAAAAATTTACATGAATCCAAAATACACTGATGATTGTGCTGTCAAACGATGAAACTATATGGAATCTATGAACAGGTTGTGGGGGTCCCTGCTTCATCTGTCTCTCTCAACTAAGGGGTCCTTGGCCTGAAAACGTTGAAGACCCCTGCCCTACAGTAGTCGCACTGTGAGCGTGAGTAGGGCTAGGGCTGTCACGATATGACATTTTACATGACGATTAATTGTCACTCAAATAATTGGAGATTAACGATTTAATTGTGTTTTTTGTCTTTGATAATTACATTTCTGTTTGGCTTTTAGGCTTTGAAGTTGTACATGGTAGATATGACACATAACCTAAAATATACAAAGAAATTACTGACATATTTGACAACTTACTACTTAAAAAATAACTTTGATAGTGGAAATAGCCGATCTACAAGCTCACAACGTGCCGCGATGCGACGCGTTGTGAGCTTGTAGATCTGCTATTTCCAACATTTTTTACCTTTTTTTAAATATATGAACATTTTTCAACATGGAAACGATTATGACGATTATGAAAAATAATCACGATTATTTCAAAAAAATCACGATTAGACGATTATGTAATAATTGTGACAGCCCTATGTGTGATTCATACCGCATAGTGTCACACACCAGAAAAAGCTGATCTACAAACTAAACGATAAGCCCTACAGCAAGGGTCCTCAACAGGGGTCCGCATCAGAGTTCCGACGGTCCGGTATTCCGACACTAAAACTATAACCCTAACTCTACCCCCAACCCTAAACCTAACCTCAGTAAACCTAACCTCAGTAAACCTTACCTCAGTAACTAACCTGCCGACGCTAAGTAACTAACCTGCCTTACGCTAAGTAACTAACCTGCCTTACGCTAAGTAACTAACCTGCCTTACGCTAAGTAACTAACCTGCCGACGCTAAGTAACTAACCTGCCGACCATGTCGGAACAGCGGATAGTCGGGATAGTGAGCGCTTCCCCCTCAACAGGGGGTCCGGGACACCTAGGGGGTCCTCAGAATTACTACAGGGGGTCCTCCAAATCTTTGTGTGGTAGAAAAAAAAATCTCCTTTTTTATATTAACCACTTGAACCCTAGCATACATATTCTGAGAACATTAGCCAAAAAATAGCAGATCTACAAGCTCACAATGCCTTGTGCTGCGAGGCGTTGTGAGCTTGTAGATCGGCTATTTTCGGCAAGAGGTTTGGTGTAGAGGCAGAAAAGAAGTACAGAGAGAAAGGTCAAGTTTATTATTGACGGTTCAAGTGGTTAAATATCTGAAAACACAAATTGACATGAATCCAAAATACACTGATGATTGTGCTGTAAAACTATGAAACTATATGGAATCTATGAAAAGGTTGTAGATGTTCCCTGCTTCATCTCTCTCTCAGCTAAGGGGTCTTTGGCCTGAAAACGTTGAAGACCCCTGCCCTACAGTAGTCGCACTGTGAGCGTGAGTAGGGCTGTGGTTTAGTTTGGCAGCTTGGTCTGAAAACTCCAATAGTTTATGTATAGAAAATACACACATCTTACTACCAGTAAGACTCCCTAATCAGGAGATAAGCGACCGTCAGGTCGCAGCGTGATTTTAGGCCAAAATGTGTAGGAGCAGTGTCCAAAAATTTGTTAGAAAAAATCGGCCTGATGGTGGGCGCTATATGGGACAGATCCATGTTGATGAGATGAGTGTAGAAATATTGTGTACCGATTTGCGTGATTTTAGGGCAAAATCTATAGGAGTAGTGTCCAAAAATGTGTTTTAAAAAATCGGCCTGAAGGTGGCGCTAAATGGGACAGATCCATGTTGATGACATGAGTGTAAACATACCGTGTACCGATTTGCGTGATTTGAGGGAAAAATCTGTAGGAGTAGTGTCCAAAAATGTGTTTTAAAAAATCGGCCTGAAGGTGGCGCTAGAAGAGGGGCATGTGAGAATTGATGGGTGGAGGTTGTGGTTTGGCAGGCAAGGAGTGTGTGTGCAAAATTTGGCATGGATCGGGGCAACGGTTGCGGAGATATGAGCAGGGCAAAAGTGTGACGTGTGACTGACAGACTGACAGACAGACAGCTGGTCGAGGTTTTGACAGTAAATCTATTCTATCTATTTCAATGGTAAGGAAAAAAACAGAAAAAACACAAACAAGAGAAACATGAAAAATACATAAAAATAGAATATATAGGCTTTTGTTTGTGGCAGCGGAGCTTAGTTGACATGTTGTCTATCTATGGAACCTTGGACAATAACAATGGCCTGTTGTTGTGATGTAAGACGATTAGGGAAATATAAATAAACTTTGACTGCGTGTCTGTGACGTCAAAACTTAGAGATAATAGAAATAAAAAAAGAAACGTGGCATTTTGCTGGGTCAGACTGACTTCTGCTGGCGTCATAACATCCATAATGGGGTTTAGAAATAACTCACTCCATGGGGTGCTCCACAGAGTGAGTGAATATCTCCCCTAGGACTTTGTAAGGCAGGGTTCCACAATAGGCGGCCCGCGGGCCATTTGCGGCCCGCGGGGGGGCTACTATCTGGCCCCCACCAACCCCAGTAATAATGGTGGTATAAGAGCAGCAACAACACTAGTATATCGCCATTGTCGGGTGGAAAACACGTATCTCAAAATGTGTACGTTCTTTGCAAAGTAAAGCTCTGCTTCATCAAACAAGGCCGTCGCCCGTCGCACAAAAGTAGTGAAAACGGCAGATCTACAAGCACACAACGCCTCGCACCGCGAGGCGTTGTGTGCTTGTAGATCGGCTGTTTTCACTAGTTTAAATAATTTTAAAAATGATAAATTCAAAATGAACGGTTTTGGACATACAAGATTTTCACCCGACAACGACGATATCTGAACTGTCGCTGGTGTAGCAGGAACGCCGCCGTCGCCCCCTGCAATGCTGTGGCCCTCGGCTTGGTACCCTAGACATGATTCGGCCCTTGGGGAAAACTAATTGGGGACCCCTGATGTAAGGTGTGGATTTCAGCTGTCAGGACCTGTGGAAGCTGGGGGGAATTGCATTTACGCCACACAGTGCAACTTTTCGCCTTCGTTGTGCCCCTATGGGCAGAAGTGAAAGTGCCCAATTGGGGTTGATTGGATGTTGTGTTAATGTGTTCATGATATATGTTTGTTTTTAGAGATGCTCCGATTGCGATTCTTGGGGCCGATACCGATCACCGATCAACTGGAATCAGTATCTGCCGATATCGATATTCCCCATCACAGCGTCAAATCCATAAATTCTTCTATTTATTGTGTTACTGTAGCAGCATTTATATATTTAATGATTCTTCTTACAAAACATTGACATTGTATTAAGTATTAACATTAGGAGATTGCAGGCTGAGGTCCTTTAGTATCCAATTCAACTTGTAGGAGTTGAAGCTGAGGTTACATTCAGTCCCACAGCTAAATATTGTGAAAACAGCTGATCTAGCTTGTAGAATCGGCAAAGCCGATACCGATCAAAGCCGATAAAGGCATTATCGGCCGATCGCGTTCACTCACCGATCAATCGGCACATCTCTATTTGTTTTAGTTG
Source organism: Nannobrachium achirus (assembly GCF_963921795.1). Taxonomy (NCBI): domain Eukaryota; kingdom Metazoa; phylum Chordata; class Actinopteri; order Myctophiformes; family Myctophidae; genus Nannobrachium; species Nannobrachium achirus. The sequence goes on from NC_137823.1 coordinate 58,435,835, forward strand.
TTGAAATAGGCCCTCTCACTAATTTTGGAAGCCAATTACAGTTAAACATTATGGAATATCAAAAAACGCTCATTGTCACATGACTCCCGAGTTAACTCATTGAGTGCCTATCCCGAATTAGTTCGGGATATATTATCGTATCACAGAGTGCCTATCCCGAACTAGTTCGGGATATTAAAAAAAAAAAAAAAAAAAAAAAAAAAAATTGAATTTTTTTTTTTTGATTTTTTTTTTTTTTTTTTTTTTTTGACCCCATCAAATCTGGTGAACATGATTTCAATCGCGATTTTGCATGTTCCACCCCCATACAACCCCATCTAACATACAGGGCAGCCATTTTTGGTTACATTACATGTAAAACATAAGGGCGATTATCTCAAGAATGCCTGAACGGATTTCCAATCGGATTTTTTTGTTTGAAAGCTGTGAACAAACTGCACAAATCCACTCCAATGCAATCCAGGATTGCATTGGATTTTTCAGAGCTCATTCTTCTCTGTTTTTTTCCCATGCATGAGGTGTGCAAGGTTTAATCATGGCTAAGTTGACGAAAATAAGGCTTCTAAAATGCTTGGTAGCCAATAGCTAACTTCAAGCTAACTTCATCCTCTTCCTGTACATGCAGTCATGCACAAAGGAAAGTGTTCAGGCAAGTCATGGCTGCAGGGCTTCTGCATATACCAGCATATCCCTATGGGATTTTCTCTGGCCACTGGGCGCCCTCTAGTGGTGAAAGGGGTGGCACTAAATGAGTTAATAAACCAATATACTCTGAATACAATGTTTTATATTTGGCTTCAAAGCAAAAGAGTTTAGTTTAATAGTGGACATTTGAATTGGTACTGGTACTGGAGGTAGAATGTATCAAAGAGCTGTGTGACACTGGTCACACAAGGTGCCAAAGTGTCCCCACTGTGGTGACTCTTTTTCTAGTCTTTGTGGATAATCATGTTTTCAGTTTCCTGGTAGGTTAGATGCTAAATGTATCCGACAATAACCCAGTTAGGCCTAGAATTATTGAATGCTTTAACCAGTGAAAAATAGCAGATATACAAGCTCACAACGCGGCACCGAGTGCCGCGCTGCGCCGCGCTGTGAGCTTGTAGATCTGCTATTTTAGAAAAAGTCGTGAAAATGTATGCAAATCTTTGAATATATGTATTTTCAAAGCAAACGTTTGTAACAAAAAGTTTTGCTTCAGGGGGGTCACTGGAACTAAATATTTTGAGTTGGGGGTCCGTGGCCTTGACATGAAAAAGTTTGAGAACCACTGACATAGTAGTCTCTCAAGAACAGACTAAAGCCCGTATCAGAGTCGGGTCCGCGGTGGAAGGCTATCCACTGCGGTGTAGTGCCGTGTAGTCTTTTTGAGTCATAAAACTACAACGTTAACGCTCAAAAAAACTACACGGCACTACACCGCGGTGTAAAGCCTTCCACCGCGGACCCGACTCTGATACAGGCTTAACTGAGCTCCAGTTAAGTGAAAAGGACCTTTTCTTTGACGATGGCCAGCCAGATTGCTGACATAGAAACATAGGGTTTTCAAAAAATCTTAGAAGGATTCAAAAGACACTTATAGAATCGGGTCAAAATTCTAATTTTCAAAAAAATTCAAAAATAGCAGATCTACAAGCTCGTAGCGCGGCACCGATGCCACGCTGTGAGCTTGTATATCGGCTATTTTTCAATAGTTAAAGCATAAAATAATAATACACTATATGTTTCTAATTTCTAAGTTGGCTATCAGCAAGCACAGTGAGTCAAGCTTGGGGGGAAAAGTCCTGAACAAAAACCAGCAACCCAATATGAAGTTTCAGTGGTGAAGTGCAGGCATTTCAACTGAGGAATGAGGTTACAGCAAGAGGCTGTATGACAACCACAATATGCACATTTGTGAAAATTAGTTTTCCCCAAGGGCCGAATCATGTCTAGGGTACCAAGCTGAGGGCCACAACATTGCAAGGGGCGACGGTGGCGTTCCCACTACTCCAGCGACTGTGACAGTTCAGATATCGTCGTTGTCGGGTGAAAATCTTGTATGTCCAAAACCATTCGTTTTGCATTTATCATTTTCAAAATTATTCAAACTAGCGAAAACAGCCGATCTACAAGCGCTTGTAGATCTGCTTGTTTTCACTACTTTTGTGCGACGGCCTTGTATGATTTGTGAAAGAACGTACAAATTTGGAGATATGAAATTTCCACCCGACAACGACGATATACTAGTGTTGTTGCTGCTCTTATACCAACATTATTACTGGGGTTGGTGGGGGCCAGACAGTAGCCCCCCGCGGGCCGCAAATGGCCCGCGGGCCGCCTATTGGGGAACCCTGGTGTATGGTAATAATGAAGACGCCTCCAACAAACAGAGGAGAGGAGAGACTCACCACAAAGAAAAAACCTATGCTCATCATCTTGGCTGTCCGCTGGATACTATGATTGGCCAATCCCCTCCTCTCAAGCAGCTGCTGGGAGATGACATCACCAACACCCACCAATGACCCTGGAGGAGAAAGAGAGAGGGGGGGGGGGGGGGGGGGGGGGGGGGGGGATGGGAAGACGAGGTGAGTGTATGTGTACATACTGTAGCATATTCTAACAAAAAGGCAATTCAAAGCTTTATCCCATTCAAAACGGGTACACATTAATCTATCATTATTTAACGCTTTAACTATTGAAAAATAGCAGATCGTAGATCGCAAAAATAGCAGCTCCGCGCTGCGAGCTTGTAGATCTGCTATTTTTTTTAAATTGTGAAAATTTGAATTTTGACCCGATTCCATACAGTAAGTGTCTTTTGTTTTTTTTAAACAATATTTATTTTGTGTTTTTTTCCATACTTTTTTAAGACATATAAGACATAAGACAACAAATACAGTACAATAAAAAGCTACATTCAGACAAAACAAAAAAGAATACAACCTTAAAAATAAAAAAAATTAAAATAAAAACAAAATACCTGACATAACACGACACATAAGAATATTAAATAATTATGAAACAAAGAGCACATATACCATTAACATCCAAAGTCCTATGCCACAAGGCCGTACCAGTGACTGTAGAGGGAAAGCAGCTACCCTACTCCCGTTTCCTCCATCAAATAAGAAAGGTCGTTGCCCTTGACATATGGAATAAAATTCTCCCATATTTTCTCAAATAGCTCTTGTTTGTTTTTGAGAGTGTATGTGATTCTTTCTAAAGGAAGGCACAAAGATAGTTCCCTAAACCACTGAGCGATGCTAGGTTTCCCTGACTTTTTTCATGAAAGGGCTATAAGTGTCTTTTGAATCCTTCTAAGGTTTTTTGGAAAAACCTATGTTTCTATGTCAGCAATCTGGCCAGCCATCGTCAAAGAAAAGGTCCTTTTCACTTAACTGGAGCTCAATTAGTCTGTTCTTGAGAGACTACTATGTCAGTGGTTCTCAAACCTTTTCATGTGAAGGATGATATTTATTTGGCCATGGACCCCCATCTCAAAATATCTAGTTCCAGGGACCACCAAGAAGCAAAATTTGAGTTACTTTAAAAATATGCATATTCAAAGATTTGCACACATTTTCACGACTTTTTCAAAAAATAGCAGATCTACGAACTCGCAGCGCGGCACTCGGTGCCGCGCTGTGAGCTTGTATATCTGCTATTTTTCACTGGTTAAAGCATTCAATAATTCTAGGCCTAAGATTGTTATTGAAGAAAGAAACAAACAAAAGACAGAGGAGGAGGTAACAGAAGGGAGAGCAAGAAAAAAAAAAAGCGAATTATGATTAGTGGCATTATGTCACCTTGTATTACATTGTGTGCCAATGCTTAGTGGGCACATCTAGCCCAGGCAGGGGCACCTGCCAATGGAGGCACAAGCATGGATGCCAACCCTCCCATTCACTTCTCACAGTGTGCACCATACACATTGAGCCTTATTAATGTCAAACCACCAAACTCTCCTGTTTGGTTTACTTGAATGTTCCTGATGCTGAGACAAGGCAAAAACACAATGACACACGTGGGACGTGGGACTACAGTATGATAGCTGAGGGCTTCATGGAATCATCCTAACCTTTCAGCCCTATTCACCACTCCTAAAATCCCAGCTGCTAACTTTTGGGGGTTTCTTCGCTGAGGAGAGAGAAATTCTGTTCAATGGGATGGAAGGACAGCAGGTGAACTGGCTGGGATACCGAGAGCTGAGGAATGAATTGGACATTACTTCCACATTACTGCTGTATATGGAGATATGCTGTGAGAGCCCAAACATGCTTACTCAGTTATTCGTTATGTGAAAGTCCTATGATGTCTATGACATCTGACATCATACCCTTTTATGCCCATACATGGAGATCCCTGTCTGTAGAACCAGCCGTTAGTGTGGTGGTATGTGGCCGATGTGGCCTCCATATAATGGGCATTCCCATATGAAGTCCTGTTAGATGTGGGCTTAATATTGATGACATCAGGGAACTCCACATAAAAAGGATTCTGCTAGTGTGACATCACAGTGAAGCCAGAGCGTGAAGCCCAGGGTATCTGCACATTTTCCAAGTACAAATTCAATACTTTTTAAGGCTTTTTAATACCTCTAAAAACACAAATTTAATACCATTACCGCGGCAACATTTTTAAAAGGTTTACTATTAATTGCATTGTTTATTGAATTGCATTGGATAAATACATGTAAACAAGTAATACGATGCCATTCGGCATAACGACAGTAAGAAAAGATGTACAGTGATGTTGCTAGATTTTCAATGTAATGAGTCCTGCACCACAGGTGGTCATTCAAATGGGTCCCAGAAAAAATGTTTGGGTCCCCAATTTTTTTTAGTATTGTGAGCTTTTAGATCGGCTATTTATAAAATGTTTGCCTCTTTCTTATATTATTTTACAATTTGGTGTTTGAAAATGTTTTATAGTATAGTTTTAGTTTGTTCATTACTTTGGTGCAATAATGGTATGTTTTTTTATTTTCTTGAGGTAATAAAAGGGTAATTTACACAAGTGCCGTACTTATAAGTACAATTTAAGGTACTTTTACTTTACTGGAGTATTTCCAATTTTCATTTATTTTACTTCTACTCCACTACATCTCAGAGGCAAATATTGCACTTTTACTCCACTACAATTATTTGAAAACTAGTTACTTTGAAAAGTAGGCCTATAGCCTACATAACCACTTCAGCCATGGCTATGTTCAAAGGATATTATTTGGTAACATGTGAAACAGAATAAGAGAATAGAATGAGTACTTTTACTTTTAGTCCTAAGTGTATACTTTTACTCAAGTACATTTTGAATTCCGGACTTTTACTTGCAGTATACTTAAGTAAAACATTTGAGTATACCTTTCTCACCACTGTGTATATGGGGGCTCTCGGAAGAGGGGAGAGACCACTCTATCATATGGGAGAGACGCAATACTATGAGAACGTGTACATAGACTAGAGCGCTCTGGTCGGGAGAACGGCTGTTGTAAATCACAGATAATTAGTTTCTCCGCTTTGAAAATCAGACGTCTTTTTATGACTTAATGAGTTTATGACTCTCTGCCAGCCTCACTCTAGCCTAGTAAACGACCAACTTCTAGCCTCACTCTGTACCGAGACGAGACGAGAAGCCAGAAACGGCAGTAGCTTTAGCATGTAGCTAAACGTAGCATCACATCACAGTGAGAGAGGAGAGCACGTTCATGTACGCGGGAGCGAGCAGTGACCAGTCCGTTGACTCCGTTCACCGCGTTGAAGTTCAGTGGAGGCTGGAGCAGAGCGCTGTGGCTCCGCTGCATGCAGAAAGAGACAGACGGCAGGCACTTTCTGGCAAGGATATTAATGAAACGAAATTCTGTTTGCGACACGTTTATTCATTCTGGCCCAGATAAAATTCAATACCCCCACTCACACTATTCCATACTTTTTAAGACATTTTAAGGCCTTGAATTTCCAAAACTAAATTCAATACTTTTCAAGGCTTTTCAAGATCCGCGGACACCCTGGTGAAGCCAGAGCGTGATGTCAGAGTGGCAAACCCATTCTGTTAAGAGCGGTTCCCCTGACATCATAGTGACGTCAGAGCGACAAACCCATAGAACCTCAGTATCAGGTGTGACAGAGATACATACATACATACATACGGACAAGCTGTGACCGTTCACATACTAAACTTGCGACCTATGGTCTCAATAATAATGTTGATATATTGCACAGCCCTCCAGTAGCTGGCAGTGACTTGGCTTGGCTGTGCTGTATATGGCAAGACACCGAGACAGCTGTCTCAGTGTCTAAACAAACTGAACAGGTGGAAGAGGTTTACTTCATGTACTTTCTGAAGGATGAGATATTTTCTCTCACTCTGCTGGATTCATACTCCCTGCCCCGAATCCTACTGTAGTAAATATCTCTTACCCTTTCCACCTGTGTGTGAGAGAAGGGGGGCATTAGGACATTACATAGACTTCCATTCATTTTTATGCAAGTCCTGTTGCCTTACCCTAACCTCTATCCCTAAACCTAACCCATAACCCTAACCCTTATTAGGACCTACTATTGGTCCTCACATTGTCTATTTTTTTTCCCAATTCTACTATACTTGTGAGGACATCTGGTCCTCAGTAGGTCACAAATGTAAAAGCGCGCACACACACACACACACACACACACACACACACACACACACACACACACACACACACACACACACACACACACACACACACACACACACACACACACACACACACACACACACACACACACACACACACACACACACACACACACACACACACACACACCTTAAATCCAGCGCAGATACGTACGTCAGAGGTCGCGCTAGGATTTTTAACAGCCGGTCACCGTGACCGGCATGATAAAAATGTACCGGACATCTGAAGAAAATACCGGACATAATCATTTTAATGCATACATTACAAGCAGGTGTACAAACAGCCAATAGCAACAGTTAAAGTAGTCTATTAGGCCTACTCACTGCATAGTTGGGACTGAAAACGAATTGAATGAAAAAGTAGGCTAAAAAGAAAGAAAGAAAAAAAAACGCTTCAATCTCGCATAAGGGAATTAATTATTGGACTAATCGCGCAGGCTGTCTGCATGTGGCACACTGCTTTCACAACAAGGTATTTCTTTTTTTATATAATTTCTTTATTGCTTTTGACACAAGTACATTTGTTATTACAATTCTCACAAGATGTCAAAAGTTTTTTTTGTTTTTTTTCCCCCTATGTGCACTTACAGTACACCACTGACAATACAACATGTAGCATACATACAACATACATTCCATCATACATAATACAAGTATGGTCAGTATCATTTCCCTCTTATTTTCCCTTATTATACCTCCTGGCACTCCTCAGTGGAACAGTTATGGCATATACAGACCAAAGAAAACAAAAACAAAAAAGTTAAAAAATCAATAAAGGACTAGGTTGACCAGCTCAAACAGTATACATACATACATTCATATATATGCACACCTATATTTAAGGTGGGCTTTGACCGTAGCTTAGATTTAGATCCTATCATCATGTCGGAGCGGCCAGCTGTAGTGTCTTTAATTTGTTTATATGTTCAATCATAGAGCCCCATGCGCGATCAAATTTCCCTGGTGACCCCCTCAGGTTAAACTTGATCTTCTCCAGGTTTAGGTACAACAAGGTATTTCTGTCATCATCTTTCATGGCAACAGTAGGCCTACAATACCATGTCTTGACTTAAGAATATTGAAAAATAGCATTTGCTTCATAAGGAAAGGTTGATTGCATTTACTATCAAACCCTGCACAAAGTGTAAGTCCGTCAGTCCGTCAGTCTGTCTGTCACACCTCACACGTCACACTCTTGCCCTGCTCATATCTCCGCAACCGTTGCCCCGATCCATGCCAAATTTTGCACACACGTTCCTTACCTGCCAAACTACAACCTCCAAGGACCCCCGGAGCTCCAGGGACCCCCAGGTCCCTGGGGGACCCCCAGATGTAAAAAATGACCAAATGTGCTAAACTGACCAAATGACCACCCCAACGGGGCTGCTCACGGGGAATTCCCGGGGACCACCCACTCCTGGTGCTCCAGAACGGATGCAAAAGTGGTGGCGCCCCCAGTGGAGGACCCCCTACACTGCAGCTCACATAAAATGCCGTAACTCCGGCTAGGAGCGACCGGGACAGCCGGGGCCGGTACCTATTCGTCCGCCTTGCCGGCGCGGAGACCCCACCCCTCATTTCTCACATGGCCCTCTTCTAGCGCCACCATGTGGCCGATTCTTGCAAAACACATTTTTGGACACTGCTCCTACAATTTTTGCCCTAAAATCACGCAAATCGGTACACAGTATGTCTGTCTACACTCATCCCATCAACATGAATCTCTCCCATATAGCGCCACCTCCAGGCCGATTTTTAAAAACACATTTTTGGACACTGCTCCTACAGATTTTGCCCTAAAATCACGAAAATCACTACACAGTATGTCTACACTCATGTCATCAACATGGATCAGGAAGATTTTGGCAAAACACATTTTTGCCCTATTTGTGGAGATAAGTGACCTACGGTCGCTTATCTCCCGATTAGGGAGTCTTACTGGTAGATTCATCTGATCTGACCAGCAATGAATCCAATACTCACTGTCGAGTGGTGACACAGACAGACAGTGCGTCCGTGCGCATGTTATGCAACTTTAGGAGAGTTGAAAAGGCTCTACTCCATCTCCTCATAAAGAACTCCAAACAAGTGTATAATGTTTGTTCATATGGGTTGATTGCTGACCGTGCGTGCATTCCTTAATTCCCATGGCTTTACATGCAGTGCGTGTCGCAAACTGACACTGAAATGAGCGAGCGAAGTGAGCGAGAGAGAGAGAGAGAGGGAGAGCGGACGGGCGAGCGAGAGAGAGAGAGAGAGAGAGAGAGGGAGGGCGGGCGAGCGAGAGGGAGAGAGAGAGAGAGAGAGAGAGAGAGAGAGAGAGAGAGAGAGAGAGAGAGAGAGAGAGAGAGAGAGAGAGAGAGAGAGAGAGAGAGGCAGCCTGCGCATGAGGAGCAGACGGCGATAATGATAAATGACCATTGGTTTTTCAATCGGTCAGAATGTCCGGGAGGAATTTTATTTTCCGGTCTTGGCCATAAAAAAACGGTCAAAACCGGCAATTACCGGTCTAACGCGATCTGTGACGTACGTATGTCCTTTCTATTTAGAGAGCATTCTGGTTTAAGATAGGTGGGTTCACAGTAGTGTGTCTGGAGAAGTCGTATACTCCAATTTTTGTTATTTCTTTTTTATAATATTTGTCCCACAATTTTGTAACCCATTTGTTCACCCAGTGCCAATTGCCTATGTAATCCTGGGCTCTGCTCTCCCTCTGCCGCGCCTGGGGAGACAACCTCATGCTTCCTTCTATGCATGAGGAGTCCAAGTTGCTTCTTTTCACCTGACAGTGGGGATTTCCCTGGTTTGGACGTAGCGCGTGGAAGGAACAAGTTATTCCAACGAGTTCCTTTCCCCTCCATCAGGCGCCCCGGCTGGCCAGGGGGAGGCATTATTGAGACCAGGATTACGTGCATGTTTTTGTGAGGGTATCAACCCTAGGAGACACGGGGAGAACATGCAAACTCCACACAGAAAGGCCCTATCGCCAACCCCACCTAGGGTGTGGGTATACTCCAATTTTGACAAAAGAGTTCAAGGTGGCCCAAGCCTGAATGCTACCAAAATAAAAATGATTTATTTTGTGTTATTTCTTTAATGTTTTATTTCAGACACGAGAGTGTAGAGAGGCAGGAAACCAAGGGCAGAGAGAGAGAGAGAGAGAGAGAGAGAGAGAGAAGAGACAGGGACAGGGACATAAGGTACAAGACAAGACGGGAATATAAATTGAGATTTGTCCGCCTCATATTTGTCAGTTAAAACCATTTGCAAAGCCTATGTGCACTTTGCATTAAATAAAACAATAAACATTAACAGCCTCCTCCGTTCATGAAGTATCCTTGATTACAACGGTTCTACTTAACCCATTTAGGGCCTAGAATTATTGAATGCTTTAACCAGTGAAAAATAGCAGATATACAAGCTCATAGCGCGGCACCGAGTGCCGCGCTGCGAGCTTGTAGATCTGCTATTTTTTTTAAAGTCGTGAAATTGTGTGCAAATCTTGGACTATATTTTCAAAGCGAACATTTGTATCTCAAATTTTGCTTCTGGGTGGTCCCTGGAACTAAATATTTTGAGATGCGGGTCCGTGGCCAAATAAATATAATTTTGGGGGTCCTTCACATGAAAATGTTTGAGAACCACTGACATAGTAGTCTCTCAAGAACAGACTAACTGAGCTCCAAGTGAAAAGGACCTTTTCTTTGACGATGGCTATAGCCAGATTGCTGACATAGAAACAAAAAATTCAAATTTTCACGATTTTTCTAAAATAGCAGATCTAAAAGCTCGCAGCGTGGCACTCGGTGCCAACGCGTTGTGAGCTTGTAGATCAGCTATCTTTTGGCAAATACATTTGATGGAGAGTGAAAAAAGACTGTATTAAGTATGTATTATAAGTACCTTTTACCAATTCTAGAGGGCTTAAATGGTACCGGATATGCAGCTCGGCAAATAAAAGGTGAATTGATTCACATTCACTGACGATAGATGTATGTATATATCTGGTGATAGATGATGATTCACATTATATTGACACCTATAGACGAATCCACAGAGCGCTGCCGTGGAGGTAATCATAACTGAGGTGTCTTAAAGATTGCCTTCACAGCAGAACTATGGATTCGTCTATATCAATATCTATATTTATTAATAGTTGTGAGTGATGCAAATCCAGTCGGAGTCCAAGTGTAATTGCTAGGTCAGACTTAAGTCTACCTTTTGTATATTTATTTTATGTTTATAGATAATTCATATGACAAATTATGTCTATGGAACCAATGTGAAAAACCATCTGCCTTTGGCGGTATCCTTTCAAGTCATTGACTGGTGGCGGTATGGAGATGCCGTCATCCTCACCCTGCGCACCGCTGTTAATAAAATACACAGCACTGGTTAAGAATACAAGCTGTACCCAGCTGGGTGGGAGCTAACCTTTCCTTAAAATGTCAGGAGAGATATAATAAGGACGGGTTAGGGCAACACAAAGCAGGCACACGCACAGGCACACACGTTTGTGTGGCCGAGAAAAAGTCAACAGTGGACCTTGAGAGACAATAAACATGCATTTAATGTGTGATTCATAATCGGACACTTTTCCACTGGCTGTAAAGTGCTTTAGAGAAGTGTCTAAAGAGGTAAGAAAACACTCATTTTAAGGTCACCGACTCCACAGCTTCTCTCCCTGGCATGCACGCGCGCACACACACACACACACACACACACACACACACACACACACACACACACACACACACACACACACACACACACACACACACACACACACACACACACACACACACACACACACACACACACACACACACACACACACACACACACACACACACACACACACACACACACACACACACACACACACACACACACACACACACACACACTCCAATCGCAAAACTTCAGTAAAATCCAATTGGAGACACCAAGTTTATCCCCAATTTGACATTTCCTGATAAAGGCCACATTTGGGGTCAATTTATGGATATATAAATATATTAAATAGCTTATTAAAAATACATATTTTGCCATCAATCTACATTATAATACAAGTGACAGCAAAAAAAGGAGGAAAAAAAATAGATTGTGCACATTTGGAAGATTTTAGAAACAACAAAACTCTTGTATGGGGTCTCTGGCACTAAATATTTTCCCATGGGGGTCCACGGCCAAATGCATATTCATTTAGGGGCCCTTGACATTTAAAAGTTTGAGAAGCCCTGTTCTAAAAGACACCTTGACTGGACAGACAACAAGAATGTCAACGGGGGACAAACAAACACAGGCCAGATCCAAAGTAGCAACACATTCTTCTGGGTCAGTGCAGCAATGTAAAGGGATTGGGCTGGCAGAGTATCTTGAGCATTAGGCTGATGAAAAGAGTGACCGGTGGCAGGGGTGTCTGGGCCCTGTGTACAAGGATACACTGTGCTATGTTGTGCTTTAACTATTGAAAAAATAGCAGATATACAAGCTCACAGCGCGGCACCGAGTGCCGCGCTGCGAGCTTGTAGATCTGCTATTTTTGAAAAATGTAAAATGTGTGCAAGTCTTTGAAGATTTAAAAAAAAAACCTGTGTTTCTATGTCAGTGCTGCTGCTCAGACCTTTTCATGTGAAGGACCCCCAAAATGATATGTACAGTATTTGGCCACGGACCCCATCTCAAAATATTTAGTTCCAGGGACCCCCCCAGAAGCAAAATTTGAGTTACAAATGTTCGCTTAAAAAATACATATATTCAAAGATTTGCACACATTTTCACGACTTTTCAAAAATAGCAGATCTACAAGCTCGCAGCGCGGCACTCTTGTAGATCTGCTATTTTTCAATAGCTAAAGTATAAAATAATTAAGAACCCCCCCTTGTGACGCCCCTGACCGGTGGCACCACCAGGTGTAGACAGGGGTGTCAGAAGGGGGGGAAAAGTGGGACTGAGTAACCATGGCCCAAGGTGGAGGGGCCTGGAATACATTTATTATTTTATCTTGCGAGCTTGTAGATCTGCTATTTTTGAAAAAGTCGTGAAAATGTGTGCAAATCTTTGACTATATGTATTTTCAAAGCAAACGTTTGTAACTCAAAGTTTGCTTCTGGGTGGTCCCTGGAACTAAATATTTTGAGATGGGGGTCCGTGGCCAAATACATATCATTTTGGGGGTCCTTCACATGAAAATGTTTGAGCACCACTGACAGAAACATAGGTTTTTCAAAAAACAGGATTCAAAAGACACTTATAGAATCGGGTCAAAATTCTAATCTTCACGATTTTTCAAAAATAGCAGATCTACAAGCTCAGATCTACAAGCGCGGCACCGAGTGCCGCGCTGTGAGCTTGTATATCTGCTATTTTTCAATAGTTAAAGCATAAAATAATAATACGCAATAATGCGTACCCGGTCTAAAATGGCTTAATACTGTTGCTCTTTTAAGCTAATGAAAAGAGTGAGCGGTGGCACCAGGTGTTGAAGAACTACATGGAAACTAAAGCTGCAGTATTAGAGCAACACATACTGTATCCTAACATGCCTTGTCTCGCTTATTTGCCATATTGATTCTCTCATGCTGTATCATTCATTCACAAACACTTCTTTACGCAAAGCCGTTTCCCTGCTTAGCTCCTCCAATCCTGGTCATTCACGTGCTTTTCAAATCCTCCTTTTACGGTCCAATTTTCACACTCAAAACAGCCAACAGTGGATGTTACAATGTAGTATTCAATCTGTGAGGTTGCTTGTAATGAAATGTGTCATAAGTTATCTTTAGTCTATATACAGATGTGAAATGGCCCATATCCAGTTATCAATGAATCACACAACCGTGTGTGGAAATACGGCGGTGGATATGCGTCTCAAGATTCTTGCCTCCTGGCAGTTTTCTTCAACAATACTGTACTTGCTCTCTTCTCTCCCTCACACACAGGGGCGTCACAAGGGGGGGGGGGGGGAAGTGGGACTGAGTTACTAGGGCCCAAGGTGGAGGGGTACTTAAATATTTTATAATTTAGCTATTGAAAATTTGCAGATATACAAGCTCACAGCACGGCACCGAGTGCCACGCTTTGAAAAGTCGTAAAAATGTCTACAAATGTAAACATGTAAACACCCGTCCATTTGTAACTCAAATTTTGTTTCTGGGGGGGTCCCTGGAACGAAATATTTTGAGATGGGGGTACCGTGGCCAAATAAAATACATATCATTTTGGGGGTCCTTCACATGAAAAGGTTTGAGCACCAAAACATAGGTTTTTCAAAAAAACCTTTGAAATATTCAATGACGCGATTTTTCAAAAATAGCAGATCTACATGTACAAGCTCGCAGCGTGGCACTCTGTGTCACGCTGCGAGCTTGTATAACTGCTGTACATAAGCACCAAATAATGCGTAATAATAAGAGCATTCATGGGGGGCCCGCAGTGAATCCTTGTACCCAGGGCCCAGAATCTGGTGCGACACCCCTGCTTGCTCTATTCTCTCCCTCCGACACAGCATCCATGGAGGAAGCTCTGCCTCTCCCTTAGACTCCCCTTGTACACCAATTGTGTGTCTAATTTAGTTTTCCTGCCCACTCTTCTCTCCTTCTCCAACAATTACAAGTCCAAAACAATGGCGATGACTCATTGGAGTTGGTAAGAGGTAAGGGTAAACTTTATTGTCCCCAAACGGAACCTCGTCTTCACATGAATAAATAAAACTTCACAAATGTTTGCCACGAAGGTAGACAGTTGCTTCACATAAAAACATCTAAAACACGAGAGATATTAGACTATACATTTAAAAATAATGTTTAACTTCTTGCCTGCGGGTCGACTTTCAAAACAACGTCCTCACTAGGAGACTCTCTGCCGAGCGACATTAATCGATTTATATAAAAAGCATTTTTAAGCATTTATTTGGGTATTTTGACGGAGCAAATGGGTTCCCTTACCTTCAGCTGGTTATAACGAGAGGCCGTGAAAGAAAAAGGATAAGATGATGACGTCACCGCTAAACCAGGCCTCGTCTGTTTACAATAGCGTCTGCTAGCCGTTTAGCTCAATACAAACCATCGTCCATTACGCAGCTTCACTAGGACGGATTTTGATTCGGAAATGTTGTGCGTGGCGTCTGTATACGATCCGTTGCCCAGGCCGATGGTGGTTTAGATGATCAAGCCCGAATTGAGCAGTAATGAGCACATATGGCGCGCCGTTGATTATAGCCGTGTCTACCATTGTGAATCCATTGAGCGACGTCACCTATCCATCCTTCAAACATGGGTTATTCTGAAGGTTTTAGTGTTACGATGGCGCGCTCTAGTGGTCTTTTTGGTGGTGGTTTATCATCATAGCTTTGAAAACAAGTAAATTATACCCTATCATGTTAATAAAATACAGCTATTTCCCGGCAGTTTTAGCGCACATCCATATTTTAAGTTCACAGGGAATGGGTTTAAGAATGAAAGTGCCGAGTGTCTGATTTTCACAACACAAGATTTGTATTCAGAAGAAAGTGGATGTTGAGAGTCCACAATGACACCTGCTCTGTATGGGTTCCCATTTAGACCTAAGTCCGATTTGAATAAAGCCTTTTAGACCTAAGTCCGATTTGAAAATTACCCACAGTTTTTCTGGAAAAGGTATTACTCTGCCTCTGTAGCAGTTAGAAACAAAATTCCAAAACTATTTGATAGCTTACACCTTTGGCTTTCATAGATACAATTCAGAAAAACCTAAAATATTTTTCCAAAAATTACTGTACTACATAGTACTGTACATACTGTAATACACAAAAATGTGTTCCCGGCCTGAGGGGGTAATACATACACTTTAATGTGTACCCATCCAGAATGGGTTAAAGGACTAGTTCACCCCCAAAATTATTTTTTTTCTATTGATAACTCACACCATGGAGACTTGAGTTCAATAATATCTTTAGTTTTTTGTCTAACTGACGGTTTCGCCATCCAGTGCCATGCATTTGGGTGGGTCCCCATCCAGGGTCATTTATTTGGGTCCCCACCCGGAATCAATGGGGGTAAATTATGGCATGAGTAATCAATAGGAAAAAAAGTCATTTTGGGGGTGAACTACTCCTTTAATATGAGCCCTTAGAGCCCTTATATAGTCTGCTCTAGAGTCTAGACTGTTATTATATGGTAATCATGTTGTTTATTGCATGCTGGCCAGCTGATTTTCAAAGAGAAAAATGTTAGACCTCCAAGTCCTGTCACAGCTCCAGCAACAACAGAACAGATCTCCAAGTCCTGTCACAGCTCCAGCAACAACAGAACAGATCTCCAAGTCCTGTCACAGCTCCAGCACCAATAGACCTCCAAGTCCTGTCCCACTGCTCCAGCACCAACAGACCTTTTCACTCCCCATCATAAACATTTCAAAATGGGTCCAAGTTGATTTCCTGTTGCATTGTTTGTGAAGATCAGAAGCAGTCAGGAAATAAACTGGAACCCACAAGCTGTTCCCCCAGCAACACAATTCCAGTGACAAGGTCTATAATAGGGAATTCTCCATTCACACGACAAGCACAGGCACCTGCAACACATTCTCAGGAAGGCAATACAATTTATAGTAAATATCCTATACCTGAATAGTAAACGGTGCATTTGTGTCGCAATTTTAACTCAAGTGCTTCACTGACAGGCTGAGAAAACCATGCACGGTACCAGACTGCTCATCGGAAGAGTTAGAGATTAAAGGTCTTGCTCGCAAGGACTCTTTGACACCAACCCAGGAGGAGCCGGGGATCAACCAGATTCCGCTGATGTGTGTGTGTGTGTGTGTGTGTGTGTGTGTGTGTGTGTGTGTGTGTGTGTGTGTGTGTGTGTGTGTGTGTGTGTAATATATACATTAGGTTACATATTTCTTTTTCCTTTTTTGCATCAATCTGTAGGCACTATTTAGTGCACAGTTCACCAGTGAACTGTACTTTAAACTCAGTGGGCTCTGGCGATAACTGGGCACCAGAGGCGTTTAGCAGACGCTCTTAACCCAGAGCAATGTGCCGTAAGCAAGGTAAACACACTGTAATTATTAATACATCAAATGCATAGAAATAGTTGCAACCGTCAGGTCACTTTTACTATAAAAACCTCCACCAGCTGTCACGTCACGTCACACTTTTCCCCTACTCATATCTCCGCCACCGATGACCCGATTCATGCCAAACTTTGCACACACACTCCTTGGATGGCAAACCACAACCTCCACGCTCATTTCTCACAGGCCCCTCTTCTAGCGCCACCATCTTACTGGTAATCTAGGGTCATAAGTAAACCAAGAACCTAAAAAATAAATAATCTGTACATTGAAACTACTGTATATACAGTAGCACACTACAGGATGCCAGGTCTACAAATGAATCTGGCATCTAAATGACATTTTAGCCTTTGCATAAGCCTGCAAGGTCGTCAAAGCTACGGCAACTCGGCAAGTACTACTACAGCAAGTGCTACGGGCTAAGCAGGAGTCTGAAGAGGGAAGGCTTCAGTTTATGCCAGAAGATTGGAAGGGAGTCTGTAGTTCTAACTAAGGTTGGGCAATATATCGAAAAATGATCGATGTCAAGGTATCAACATGCGAGGTATACATATCGACGAAGACGGCTTGAAATTAGGTATTGGTGTAGGCTATGTGTCAGATTAATTAACAGACACACTATGCATGCACGTACAGTAGCACATGCAAAAAAACAGTCCATCTATAGTCCATCTGTAACCAGGTGTGATTATTATTTAAATAAAACTATTGTTGGAAAATGGAAATAAGGCATTTCATTTCTTTATTCTATGTGTACTATGCAGTGTGCAAGCATGGATTATCATTATCTGGGTTAAGGGGATTCCAGACGGTACGCGGTCACCGCCTGCTAGTAATTCATTTTCAATGGGAGGCGGGCGGCTTTTTCAGCCGCGCAGCGAAGTTTTGGGGCGGCGAGGAGAGCGGGCGCAGTCCCGTGAAAATCCCCGCGAGCGTGCTCGTTTGTGCATGCGTACGCGGGCGGCGAGAGATGGATTGTGTTCATCTTTGTGAAATACCGCGCAGCGTTTACTCAAAGAGCGAGTGTGTTAGTGTATCACCGCGGCGCGGTCCTCGCAGATCCAAGCGGGAGCCCCGGCGGCAACCGCTGTCCGTCTGTAGAGCGCCTTAGACAGTGGACCTCAAGCAGAAACACATAAAAAAAACATATAATGCAATTGTTTTTACTAATATCGTGAGAAATATCGATATCGAGGTATTCAACAATGTTGTAAAATATCGAAGGTTTTCCTAATATCGCCCAGCCTTACTGTCAGGGACGTGCTGGCCACTGGGAAAAGCGGGACAACTCCCGAACTGCTGGTTCATTCCCGGCCGGTCCAGGCCGGCCATTAGGATAAAATTAAAAATAAAATGTCTGCCTTCGTTCCATTTTGGGGGCTGGGCGGCCAACAAAGTAAATCGTCACTGTCGGGCAGAAACCTCGTATCTCCAAGTTTCAAATTTGTAGATTTTTTCGCAAAGCAAAGCCCTGCTTCATCATACAAGGACAAAAGTACAAAAGTTGTGAAAACAGCAGATCTACAAGCACACAACGCCTCGCGGTGCAAGGCGTTGTGTGCTTGCAGATCGGCTGTTTTCACTAGTTTAAAACATTTTTAAAAGTAGAGTAAGAGTAGCAGCAGCGCTATAGAGAGATCTCTCTCTCTCTCTATAGCGCGCAACGAGGGCCTCTCCAACTCTTTTTTCCCGGGCTGAATCAGGGGCCCAGCATGTCCCTGCTTACTGTAGTTCTAACTGCAATGGGGGAACCAGAATGGAGTCTGGACGTGTGGAGCGTACAGTATACTGTATGTATATCTGCTGATTGCTTGGCCACTGGAAGGCATTTGATGTTCAGCAGTCTACCCACAGAATTGTATGAATTGCCATTATGTCACCAGGATCATTGTGGGCCACAAGAAACTGGGAAAATAGCAGGATGCAGTGGGTTGTGAGCTTGTAGATTGGCTATTTTCACTAAACTAAGCATGTGGTTAATGAACAGATCCGTTCTTATCCTGTCTGTGCAACATCAACAGGATCCAAGTCAAACAGCTTAAACCTCAGGAATGTGTTTACACACCAAGTGGTTATTACCAGTAAGACTCCCTAATCGGGAGATAAGCGACCGTCAGGTCACAGTATACAGATCCATATTGATGAGATGAGTGTAGACATACTGTGTACCGATTTGCGTGATTTTAGGGCAAAATCTGTAGGAGCAGTGGCCAAAAATGTGTTTTAAAAAATCGGCCTGAAGGTGGCGCTATATGGGACAGATCTATGTTGATGACATGAGTGTAGACATACTGTGTACCGATTTGCGTAATTTTAGGGCAAAATGTGTAGGAGCAGTGTCCAAAAATGTGTTTGAAAAAATCGGCCTCACGGTGGCGCTATATGAGACAGATAGATCCATGTTGATGACATGAGTGTAGACATACTGTGTACCGATTTGCGTGATTTTAGGGCAAAAATTGTAGGAGCAGTGTCCAAAAATGTGTTTAGCAAGAATGGGCCTCATGGTGGCGCTAGAAGAGGGGCATGTGAGAATTGATGGGTGGAGGTAGTAGTTTGGCAGGCAAGGAGTGTGTGTGCAAAATGTGGCATGGATCGGGGCAACGGTTGCAGAGATATGAGCAGGGCAAAAGTGTGACGTGTGACGGCGTGACTGACTGACTGACTGACTGACTGGCGGACGGACAGCCGGTGGAGGTTTTGGTAGTAAATGCGACCTGACGGTCGCAATAACACACAATACCCCTGACCGAATGCATACATGGCCAACTGGCGGCTCGGGGGCCATAATGCGGCCCGCAGGTTAATATCGGAACTCTGATATTTACTGATTTCAGTTGTTCCAATTCCACAACGGTTCTCAACCTGTGGGTCGGGACGCCAGAGGGGTCTTCAAATTATTTTTGGGGGTCCCCAGATGAAATGTGCAATGTTGTTTTCTCACCGAACAGTAAACAAACCAACATAAAGTTTAAGTCCATAGAGGGTATCTACACATTTCTAAAGTCACAACGCCTCGCGTTGCGAGGTGTTGGGATCATGTAGATCGGCTATTTTCACAATAGAACCTTTGTTATACAACATGTAATGCCTCAACTCTTAGTGCTCGTCACGGTGGGGGGTCCCCAGTTAAAATATGATTATTTTGGGGGTCACAGCCTGAAAAGGTTGAGAACCACTGTTCTAAAGGATACTCAAAACACTGCCTACTGCTGCCATCTAGTGATCATGGAATGATATTGTACTTTTAAGTTTACTTTAAGTGTACAAGGAGTGTCCAAGGCTCATAATCCACTACTACTGTTCTACAACAAGTCAATTACTAGATAAGAAACCAGTTAAATATATGGTGTCAGTGTTCAATTGTGAGCTTGTCAACTTTGACAGATTTATAGCCATAGGTTTCATGGCCACTACTGAGGGATTTATGAAAATGTATTTTATTACATTTTGGTGACATGGACTACTGCTCACTCCACTGTCACTCGCTCTACAGGTCAGAACATGGTACGCAGTAAAAGCTTCTGTGTTCATTTTAAGACTCAAGAGTTTGACTTGATGAAGAGCCTTGGCACACAACGTTGTCAATTGCACTGCAGCATGAGTGAGCAGGCAGTTTACACATGAAAAACATTAAAAGATGAATGCATTTTCTGAGATAAACCAATAGGCCTATGATGCAGCTCTGAGTTTGCTTACTTCACAAACCATATTCATCTGTTTTTCCATCTTGCTCAGTGGTGTTGTTACTGAATATTGAATATTGAATATTAGTAGCGTGTTTGTTTTTCTTACCGGCGGTCACTATCTGGACAGACCAAGGGTACTTGGTCATCAAGACCTGGTAGGATCTCCACAGGCCTGCCATTCAACCTGTATGAAAACACAAGCATGTACAGTAGGTCAATCAAGCTTTGCATTATGCAAGCCCTATTAAGCGTTAATTTATCCATTTTCTGAGTTCAACTAGAAAAAACACAAGCCGCTGCAGCTCCTGTGGACTCTGTGCCCATTTGAGAGAAATAGTCAAAATTACAAAATTAAAGAAATAGAATTAGTTCTATTGACAAAAGATAAATATGATAAAATATGAATATTGGTTTGGTAGAAATAGCATTTGAGTGCATACATTAAGGGAATAATTACTTTGATCATCTGAGTTAAGTTACCTTGTAAAATATAAAAGGTTTGAATAAGGACCCCAATGTAAACAAGCAATATTGTGTTTTCTTGGCCTTAAATCCTAGCCATAAATCATAACTCTTGTAGAGTGATTTTATTTTGGGGACGTTGAGACTTGAGAGAAAACGTCCCAAAATAAAAGCACTCTACAAGAGTTATGATTTATGGCTACTAAATTAAATCCTAGACTGTATCTGGAACTGTACTGTCCTAAGCTGTGTCTTTACAATGCCAACTCAATCACATGGAATTGGAAGCAGCTGCCTCTTGACACAACGCTCTCAATTAGAGAACATTTTGACAAAAACTCATGTCACATGGTGACGCTATAAATATGATGAAAGCTGTCACCCGGACAAACGCATTGGTTCTCAACTTTTCAAAATTACATGATGTGTGATAGCAGGATTCAAGATATGTTCTATGATTGACGGTTGTTCTGAAGGCATTTAACAGTGTAGAATATGATAGGCCTACACAGTTCAACTTCAACTTCAATCTTTTTTACTTGAATTTTACTTGAACAGTCTTGGACTTGTAAATAAGGCTGCTTCTTCTTACTGTATGTTTCTCAGTGTACGTTACTTTATTCTCGTGTTTATTCACGATGCTACACCACGCAATCAAACGATAGGCGATAGAGGAAAGAAAGGCTACTACTGTATCACACAGAGAAACTGTTACATTGTAGCATAAAGAAGCACACATGCCTGTTGTTGTTGTTCCTCCTCGGCTGCAACGAGTCCAATGACAGACGCTGCTCAGGGTACTTCTTACCTTCAATGTTTCCAGTCGGACAGCTCTTTCTGCAAGGCAGTGTGGACAGGGGCGTCACAAGGGGGGGAAAGTGGGACTGAGTTACCAGGGCCCAAGGTGGAGGTGCCCTAGTAACTTTGGCTATTGAAAAATAGCAGATATACAAGCTTTGAATATAGCCTATGTATTTTTAAGCAAACATTTGTAACTCAAATTTTGCTTCTGGGGGGGTCCCTGGAACTAAATATTTTGAGATGGGGGTCCGTGGCCAAATAGGCCTAGGATCATTTTGGGGGTCCTTCACATGAAAAAGTTTGAGCACCACTGACATGGAAACATAGGTTTCTTGCTCACATTTTCATGATTTTCCAAAAATAGCAGATCTACAAGCGGTGCCGCGCTGTGAGCTTGTATATCTGCTATTTTTCAATAGTTAACATTCATGGGGGGCCCACAGTGAATCCTTGTACCCAGGGCCCAGAATTTGGTGTGACGCCCCTGAGTGTAGGCTACCCCTCGGGTGAAGATTAACTTGACAATATGTTGTCCAAATTTCCAAAGTACAAAACATTAAGAGTTTGAAAATATTTTCCCCCCACCGGTGGTTGAATCTCTCTTTAAATTGAGCGTTCAGCCTGTAATAAAGGGCTGTCTAGCAGTCAGATTAAGGCAAAAAGTACCAGTTTTACTGATCATAATATCAACGTCACTTCCACCATAATAACCAAAGAATGAGTACATTGCCATCTAGTGGTCAAACAGAAACACAGTCTACAGTTTGCATTGGCGTCTACAGAGAAAATTCAAGAACCTCCAAACATTCAATATGATTTAGTTTTATTTCATTTGATAAGAATTTGTGTATTTGTATTTTGAATTTGGTACATGTCAGTGTCAGTTATTATGGAGTTAATGTTAAAATAGGCTGGCCAGTGATGTATATTAGACCAGTTACCCATATATGGAGACCCCCTGGTACCCATATATGGAGACCCCTGGTACCCATATATGGAGACCCCTGGTACCCACATATGGAGATCCATGTACTGTATATGGAGATATGCTGTGAGAGCCCAAACATGCTTACTCAGTTATTCGTTATGTGAAAGTCCTATGACGTCTATGACATCATACATACAATCCCTTTTATGCCCATACATGGAGATGTCTGTAGAATCAGCCACACAGATATGGGCTGTCTTGGCCATGTATGGATTCTGTTAGTGTGGTATGTGGCCGATGTGGCCTCCATATATGGGTATTCCCATTCCCATATGAAGTTGTTAGATGTTGATGACATCAGGGAACTCCATATTTGGGCATGATAGGGATTCTGTTAGTGTGGTTCCCCTGACATCACGGTAAAGTCGGCAAACCCATTCTGTGAGAGTGCTTCCCCAGACATCACAGTGACATCAGAGCATGATGTCAGAGCGACAAACCCATAGAGCTTACAACAGTGGACGGACGTATACGGACAAGCTGTGACGGTTCTCATAGTAAACTGCGACAAACACCACCACTGACAAATAAGTCACAAAGAATATTTTATTCTTTCAACATGAAATAATCAGCACTGGTATGAATAAGGTTGCATTAAAGAATTAAAAAAGAAACGAACAAAAAAAAGACATTGAAGGAACACAACCAAACTGTACAAATTTAAAAAGCAAAGTAAAACAATGTTAACCTTATTTCCACAACATGTAACATTTATTTTAAAATGATAATTAGTAGCCCAACTTGTTTCCATACCAACATTGAGTTACCAATGTTAACGAAAATGTGTGTGTGTGTGTGTGTGTGTGTGTGTGTGTGTGTGTGTGTGTGTGTGTGTGTGTGTGTGTGTGTGTGTGTGTGTGTGTGTGTGTGTGTGTGCGCGTGCGTGCGCGCGTGTGTGCGTGTGTGTGTGCGTGTGTGTGTGTGTGTGTGTGTGTACACACACAAAATATTACAAGTAGAAATATATATAAATGTTTAGATTTGTTGATGTAAACCTGATCAAAGATAATGTTGGAGTGGACAGTCAGTCACATGAAGAATCTTTAGCCTCGATCAGAGTCTACGGTGAAGAGCTATCCACCGCAAATTTGAGGTGGAAAGCTTTCCACCTCAAGTCAGAAAATAAGTGCAGGCCATCATAGTCAGTCACGGTGAAGTCCTTTTCACCGTGACTGACTGGTCTAGATCGACCAATCAGTGAACGGGGTGTAGAGCCTGTCTGTCTGATAGTAAAAACAGAGATGTGTCGGGACTCGCGGTGGAAAGCTCTTCACCGCGAGGAATGACGTAACGTTGTAGTTTCATGACTCAAAAAGACTACACCGCAGACCCGACTCTGATCGAGGCTTTAGTGTACGCCAATTATTTGAGAGCCCACTTGCAATACCCTCAGGTAGGGAATCGCTGCTAAACACCATAGCAGTAAGAAACAATCCTCCCTGGTGTTAAGCCCCACATCATCACGGCTACATTTATCATTTCAAGCCCTCGTCATGACTTATGACTTAGAGATTCTCGTGGAAAACATTTTAAATACAAACTAAATAAGTTACACATCTGAAAAGAAAATTCAAGTATTTAATCTGGATAAATGGCTAGGAAATAAAGTTTCATTAGGAAAACAATCCCTGCAGAAAATAAAAAAATAAAAATAAAAACAGCAATGAAGCAGTGTGCAGGTTACCACAGTGCAAATATGACACAAAGCTCCCTTTCTTGTTAGGGGTGGGCGATATGGAAAAATACAATATCACGATATTTCATTTGTATACTGTCACGAGTTAAGTGGAGACCTTGACATTTAACATTTTTGAGAACTACTGATTTAGACCAAAATGCAGGTTTAAATTGAATTCTGCAATGAATCTCTGTATTAACGATTAAACAGGATTTTTTACAAGCCTCAATCGTATGGAAAAATACAATATCACAATATTTTCCCAAGCTGTATCACGATACACGATGTTATCACGATTCTTTTTTCAAGTTGTTTTTTATAGATATTATTCAAGTTACTTGACAAAAACTAGGCTCTCTGGGTTCCTTTTGGGAGGTCTAAATTGAACTTTACAAGTATGTAACTCTGACAGGATACAAATGAAACCAAATGGACCCTTACGGGTTCATTTGGTTTCATTTGTATACTGTCAAAGTGGAGACCTTGAAATTTTAAAGTTTAAGAACCACTGATTTAGACCAAAATGCAGGTTTAAATTGAATTCTGCAATGAATCTCTGTATTAACGATTCAACAGGATTTTTTACAAGGCTCCCTCAATCATATCACGATACATACGATGCCTCTGAAAAGGCATATCTTGGAGACATTGTATCGTCTCAACGATAATTATCACCATATCGCCCACCCCTATTTCTTGGTCAGTTTTTACACATTCAAACCAAATCATATAATTGTGAGAAATTTAGAGTATGTATTCCAAACAACAAACTAGACACTCTTCCCATTTTCAGTGTATTTTTTAACCATGCGGTTGAGCTTTTTTTAAATACGTTCCCGTCCGTACCATGAACAAATAAATCCTAAACTAAAATGTGAACCTTACTAAATGAACTGTATTCCATACAGCTGAGGTCATGCCTAATTCAAAATAAAATAAATAAAATCAGCATTTTTCTTTGGAAGATATTTCCTAGCTGATGTAATTGACACCACCGGTGAATCTTAGGGGGTTAATTAGTTTATAGTCAATTGAACGTTGTACAATACTTCTGTTTTGATCATCAATTTTGATCATCAAACTATAAGGACGTTTGCAAACACAAACTATTGGTGTGAGTGTGTCTGGAGACATTTGAACTTTAAAACAATTAAAAATGTCAGAAAACAAAAACTAAAAACATGGCAGAAATAACCGGGTCTGGATCATTGCTGTGGTAACCTAATACGTGTAAAACATGGACATGAACAAAAAAAGATTATTCTCCTCGACTTCATCACAGATCTCTCCAACAAAGTCAAAGTAGCAATTTATTCCCTTTCTTTTGGTGAATCTGGCCTGAGACCTTGTTTTGTTACAGATGCACAGATATAAGTAGAACTGGTTGCGGAGGCATGCCAAACTATTGCACTACTCTAAAAGCTACAGAGATATTCTACACCGATGCCTTCCCTTCATCACTAAGTCAGGATCAAAAAGGGGGTTGAGATGTTTTGACAGTCAAGATATAAAGTAATTATAACAGACTGATATCATCTGAAATACTAGCCTGGCGGGGCCCGACGTCATCTGCGTTCACTCACTCATTCCTTCCACAGTATAACGTCTGGACTTCCGGGGATTGGCAGCGAGTATACTGATTATTCTCTGATCGGGGCCAATCAGTGACTGCTTCCGCACAACAAACGTAGTCTTTCCTGACAACAAGTGAAAAGCTTTCCCTGATTGATCCATGTGTAGACGGTGGCGTAGATGCATGCTGCGGCATTTTCAAAACAACAATGGCTGCCCTCGCGATGCAACAAGTGTAACAGTTAACGCTCTAACAATAAAACAAGCAATAAGTGCAGTTATTTCAGAGTTGGAATCAATTACAACAATTAAAAAGTAACACGGGGGATGCGCTAGTGGAGTTCATCGGCCGAAAAAACGTGTTTGTTTGCCGTTCTTCCAACTGGCTGAGAGATGTTTTGCTACTCTGATTGGTTAGAGGAGTCTGTCTGTCAAGGCAAGTACTCCCGCCCACTTTTCAAGCTGCCAATAGGCCGAAGGCCAGACGTTATACTGTGGAAGGAATGAGTGAGTGAACGCAGATGACGTCGGGGCCCCGCCAGGCTACTGAAATACTGGGTCATGGTCAAAGCAAATAGTCAGATTACACATGAGAAACCATCCTGAGAACTTACTGTTGTATTACTGTACCACCAGACTGTTGTATTACTGTACCACCAGACTGTTGTATTACTGTACCACCAGACTGTTGTATTACTGTACCACCAGACTGTTGTATTACTGTACCACCAGACTGAGTATACTGCAATCTCTCATTTGGGACGTTTTGGATAAGAGCATCTGCTAAACGCCTAAAGTCTCTTGCTATCTTATTAGTCAAGGGGTTATTAATAAAACCTGGGAATACATTTGTTACCAAACGATTTCTTCACCAATGTGTTCGTAAAGGTGTCTAGTAACATATCTAACAAAGATTGAAATTCAAAATCCCAAATCCCTAGGAGAATCTTTGACAGCTAGGGTAATTCTGGGTCTCATTCACTTACTATACACTATTCTATCAGGGAAAGCATTGCTTCCAAAAAAATCTGCTTTAAGTGGGATGTGAGGGGTCTAAAGCTGGTCACACTGCACTGCGTTTTCTCGTTGCGTTTTGGAAATCGGAAATCCTCGAAAGCATTTTTCAGACCAAGGAGAGAGAGAGAGGAGAGAGAGAGAGAGCAAGAGACCCAGTGCTGACAGTTGCGAAAATCAGAAAAAAAATCAACCCTGGTCCGAGAATAAATAGGAAACGGGCAGCAGTGTGCAAACGTGATTGACATAACGTGAGGTTGATTTTTTTATTCACGCGCTCCGAAATTCACTCCGATATTCGGCCGAAAAACGCAGCAGTGTGCAAAGACCTTAACTAGGTGTTTTTAATTATTCAGAATCCATTGCAAGCATTTGTTTTGCACGAAAAACATTTGTTGGGCTAAAAACAGCCCAAAAAAAGAATAATGAGTCATCACAACAAATGCTTGCAATGGATTCAGAATAATTAAAAACACCTAGTTAGACCCCTCACATCCCACTGAAAGCAGAATGTTTGGGAGTCATGTTTTCCCTTAAAGTATAGTGTATAGTAAGTGAATGAGACCCATAATTACCCTAGCTGTCACAAGATTCTCCTAGGGATGTTGAATTTCAATCTTTGTTAGATGTTACTAGACACCTTTACCAACACATTGGTGAAGAAATCGTTTGGTAACAAATGTATTTGCAGCTTTGACAGGTATTGTGATAATATTCCCTGACTATTTCCACTAGCTTGTTTTTATTTAGTACTTTTGAGTGTCTGAAACACACAAGGTCATCTGGGAAGGGGTCTGCTTTCTGAACCCAGGGTCATAACTAAATGTTTGTTTAGCGGTTAATGTTTGTTAATGTTTTGTTTTGCTAGTATGTTGCTATCGCAGGTTTTTCTTTTTTTTTTTAACTCGTGTAGTATTTCCCAGAGCCCTCTAGGATGAAAGCACACTCTAGTCCCCTTGAACTTGTAGTTGTTTCACAATGAGTTCAAAGTAACAAGCAGCTCTTGTGATCAGGCTGTGACAGCTGTGACAATGTTAATATACACCTGCTCATAATGAGCACACATCACAGCTGCTACCAGGAAACCCCAATATTATATCGTCGTTGTCGGATGGAAACCTTGTATGTCCAAAACTGTTCGTATTGTATTCATCGTCAAAAAAACGTTACTTAACTAGTGAAAACAGCCGATCTACAAGCACACAAGCCTCGCACCGCGAGGCGTTGTGTGCTTGTAGATCTGCTGTTCTCACTACATTTGTGCGACGGCCTTGTAGGATGAGGCGGGGCTTTACTTTGCGAAAAAACGTACGCACATTTGAAACGTGGAGATACGAGGTTTCTGCCCGACAGTGACGATATGATGTGGCAACTTATTGGTTGCATTTACTCTACTATACTTTGTGATTAATGTAAAATGGAACAATGCCTGTCACATAGCCGGATACAGTACATGCCTCTGCATATTTCTGAACTCAGTTGAAAACAGAAAAAAGATCAGTCTTTACCAAAGCAGAAGCAACGAGACAAACATTCCTTTCTTTTAGCAGCATAAGGCAGCAAAACTGGAGGTGTTGTTATTTAGACGCTCCAGAGTTTAGTTGAATGCTTCCCAGTTTTTTGTTCATTTCACTATGTAACGATTATGTAAAGAAATACTGTCTAATGTCCTGCCAATAACACAAGTCCAGGAAGCTGACTGAATAGCATAGCAGGAGTATTCTATTTTATAAATGGAATCTTAACAAATTAATGATTACCGTGAGCACTTGTCATGCAATGTATTTATTTAGGCCCATTACCCGTCCAAGCATAATCAATCACAATAATTGATCTGTTATTATGCGCTTTGCGCTGTTTGGCACCGAGTGTACGATGGGGCCTATTAGTGACGTCACTGTCACTGTCATTGTCATTATCATCACCATCATCAAGTATTTAATCAGCAGCTTGGCTGCTGTTTTGCATGATTCCCATTGCTGTTGACTTCAAATAAAAAATGTCAGTTTTCATTGTGAAGCCGTCTAGGAGGCCCAGCCAACATAAGTACTGAGTACTTCTGAGCTATGCCAATAGACCAGGGGTCTTCAACGTTTTCAGGCCAAGGACCCCTTTAGTTGAGAGAGAGATGAAGCAGGGACCCCCATAGATTCCATATAGTTTCATCGGTTGACGGCACAATCATCAGTGTATTTTGGATTCATGCCCATTTGTGTTTTCAGATTTTTAACCACTTGAACAGTCAATACTTATAAAACTTGACCTTTCACCCTGTACTTCGTCCGCTCTTTTTCCCCCTCTACACCAAAGCTTGTTGCCGAAAATAGCCGCTGCGAGGCGTTGTGAGCTTGTAGATCGGCTATTTTTGGCTAAAGTTCTGTAGTAACACTGAGGACCCCCTAGGGGTCCCGGGCCCCTTGTTGAAGACCCTTGCAATAGACATCACAGCTCACGAAGCTTTGCTAACAACGTCACATGACCTTCTCAGGAGGATTGATAGCAGACGGATAGCATTTCAATCCATTCACTTTCACGACGTGAATGGAAACAACAATCCAGTCCACGCTGATGTCAACGGGACGGCTGTCATGTTAGTTGCTCGAAAGCAGATCCCTGTGAATGTTCGACACATTCCAAAATGGGAAAATCCATTCCTCGTCGCTTTTTAATAGACTTATCCAGTGAACTCTGGATGGCTTGAATGGAGACATTAAACTGAGTAACCTAAAAGTTATTTCGCCATCCAGCTGATTGGTGTCTGCACCTATTTTGTATGCCGTCAACCCCAAAGGTTAGGCAGGAATAGAGAGAGAGAACAGATTAGAGGGGGGACAAGGCCAGTGTTGCATTGGTGATTCAATGTTTGGGTGGACGGCGCTCGATTTAATGACGTCACGCGACTCACGCACACGTTGCTTAACATACACATATAGGCTCTCTACACTAAAGCGTTTGTAAACTTCGAGGTGTGAACTTGGGGGTTGTTTGTCTGTGTGCGTGAGAGGCGTGCGTGACCCTGCTCAGAAAAGATACGGCACGGCATGTACACACGTGACCAGACCAATGCAACACTGGACATTAAGGCCAGTCCAAGTCCGTTTTATAGCGTTCATTACATTTAGGCTCATGCTTCCCTTCTCTTCCCTCTTCAGTATTCCATCCCGTCGTCACTTTCGTACCAGTCCGAGGGGGCGTCTGTCCCAAAGTAGCGGTCTCCAAAGTTTCCTGGAGGTTAGAGAGAGAGAGAGAGCACGAGCAGATGAGAGGAGGAGAATATACAGTACAGTACAGTACACAGCTCATGAGGTGGAATTAAACAAGAGAACATTGGTTATGTACAGTACAGTACAGTACAGACCAAAAACCAGGGTTGCAAACATTGGACTGTCAGAATCCAGGAGATTTCTTTGTTTGGGGGTGAGCGGAGGTCTGGGGGTCCTCCCCCAAAAAACATGTATATTTTCCTGTGTTCTGTTGAATTTCGTGCATGTTTGATACTTTTATCAGGCTTGCTTTGCTAGCATGGGTACAATTTCAGTCTTAAAATGTGTACAGATTTGCTGACTGAAGCAAAGTAAGACATCTTTAAGTCATTACTCATCATTAGTGAATATCTGTATGATCTTGCATGCATTGCCCCCACCCCTAAAGCAGGGGGTCTGGGGGTCCTCCCCCAGAAACAGTTTAACATAGCGGATGTAATTTCCTGTGTTCTGGTGAATTTTGGGAGTTTGATACCAAATCCAGGAGGAATGTCAATCCAGGAGCATGGCAGGAGATGGGGTCAAAGTCCAGGAGACTCCTGGCAAATCCAGGAGTGTTGGCAAGCCTGCTAAAAACCCAGTTTCTACAAGCTACCAGCCCTCTACCAGCTATCTATCACCTTTTGGTTCACCCCTGCGTCTTGGCGATATGGACAAAATCAAATATTATCTTTTTTTTTTTACCAAATACCTCGATATTAACAATATTGTGATATAATAAAATCATGCCCTATCACGAAGTCAGTGTGATTAAGGAACAATGTTTGCTGCCGAGCACTGACGTCCGTCTACACATTTACACGACGGAACAGCTTGCTAATTCTAATATAATTTATAACACGCGCGCCTCGCTGGGCACCCAGACAAGCAGCAGCTGTCCTCGCTCTGTGTGACCTGACAACGCACACGCCTCTCTCTCGCTCTGTGTGACCTGACAACGCACCCGCCGGAGCCACAGATGAGCCTGTCAGCCCAGCGTCATCGGATCGTCTGTGTATGACAGCAGAATGAGAGATGAGTAGTGGGATGCAAGGGAGTGCCGCGCTGCGAGCTTGTAGATCTGCTATTTTTGAAAAAGTCGGGAAAATGTGTGCAAATCTTTGAATATATGTATTAGAGATGCGCGGATAGCGGTTTTAGCCGCGGTGGACCGCGGTGATCCGCGGTACAGTCGGATTTGGATCAATCAAATATAATTATTAATTAATTTCGGATATCCGCGGATGAAATAATGCAGGAAATAAATTATGGCCTAATATATCTATCAATAAAAAGCGAAGTCTAGGTATGCTTGTGTCTGTGTTAGTGTGTGTTATCTATACTATAATTTTGCGAATGTCTGTCTGAGTGAGTGAGTGTCTGTCTGTCTGTCTGTCTGTCTGTCTGTCTGAAACAGCGTTTCTCCTCAGTGGCTGGAGCAATTGATCTGAAATCGCATCACCATTAGCATATGAACACACCTGACATAACTGTGAAGCCTGTTTGTCACTTTCACAAATCGTATGCTGTATATTAGCATTTTTATGGTGTATCTACTATCTATTCTGCATCTAGCATGAGGCAACATGTTTAACCAGCTCTCTCTCTGTGTGTGTGTGTGTGTGTGTGTGTGTGTGTGTGTGTGTGTGTGTGTGTGTGTGTGTGTGTGTGTGTGTGTGTGTGTGTGTGTGCAGGCGGGTGGGTGGGCGGGCGGGGGTTGGGGGTGGTGGGGGGGGGGGGGGGACACAGTATCTCTGTAGCCATTAAACGAAACGGGTATTTCTTACATTGATGCTCCTACATATTATCATGCAAACACAGTTAAAGTTACTTTCCATCCCTCATAAACTGTGTGCACAGTGCACACATCCCATAACCCACACACTGCACATCATTTCGGAGCTCATATCTTTGAACGGGTAAGGGCTATTTTGTATAATTTGTAAAGTAACCATCATTTTTCATGAGGCAATGTGCAGTCCACGATAACACTAAACAGCTGTGTCCACTTAAACGGCATCACGGCACGCACTCATTACCTCTGGTCGCTGCGCTAAAAAGTGAATCTCTCTCAGGTCCATAGTCCATATTGTAAAGTACTGTACAGTAGGTAAGTTAAACTTCCCACTAAGTTGTGTTTGTTCCTCTCTTTCGCTCTCTCCCTCGCTCTCTCTTTCTCTCGTGTGTCTGACTCTGTCTGTCTGCCTGCATGTCTGTCTGCATCGACGCGCAGCACCGACTCCAAAAAAAAAAAAAAAAAAGAAAGAAAAAAAGACGAACGGAGACATTCCGTAGGCTAGATCAATGCATTTCTGTGATCGCACAACTAAACTAACAGGGAATAGCCTACCAGAAAATAATATTAGCCTAATAATAAGGGTAATAATAATAATAATACTTTTGAAGTTGCGGATGAGGATGGTGCGGATTTATAAATTGGATGATATAATTAATGCGGTTGGATAATGGGCGGATAATGAATTTGCGTGGATGGATTCGGATGACTTCAGAAGCCTATCCGCGCATCACTAATATGTATTTATTTTCAAAGCGACCACCCAGAAGCAAATTTTGCTTCTGGGTGGTCCCTGGAACTAAATATTTTGAGATGGGGCTCCGTGGCGAAATACATATCATTTTGGGGTCCTTCACATGAAAAGGTTTGAGCACCACTGACATAGTAGTCTCTCAAGAACAGACTAACTGAGCTCCAGTTAAGTGAAAAGGACCTTTTCTTTGACGATGGCTGGCCAGATTGCTGACATAGAAACATAGGTTTTTCAAAAAACCTTAGAAGGATTCAAAAGACACTTATAGAATCGGGTCAAAATTCTAATTTTCACGATTTAAAAAAAATAGCAGATCTACAAGCTCACAGCGCGGCACTCGGTGCCACGGGCGTGTTCCCTCCTCCGCGTCATCAGCGCCCACACCCTAGGTGGGGTTGGCGAAAGGGCCTTTCTGCGTGGAGTTTGCATGTTCTCCCCGTGTCTCCTAGCCCAGGGGGATTGGTCTGGTTCCAGGCTAATGCTTAACCGCATTTAACTGCTCAACACACCAAGAGTACATGTTTACGAGAAAACACCCATCCCTAATATATAAGAGGAAACAAAAGACTGTGCCTTTCTCACCGATGCCTGGGATGATGTGGAACTGGTCGTTGACGTCCTTGTCCACAGCAGTAGTGATGATGCGGACCTTGGGGAAGGCGTAGGCCACAGAGTGGACGCCCATCTCAGCCATCAGCAGAGACAGCAGGAAGATCTTGTCCTCTGGTACGTCATGGTCCTGGTGGCACACAGGGACACACATGGAGGCGTTACAGCTAAGGCTGTCACAATTATTACATAATCGTCTAATCGCAATTATTTGAGGTAATCGCAATTATTTTGCATAATCGTCAATCGTTTCCATGTTGAGAAATGTTAATATAGTTTCAAACACTTTCAAAAAGTAGTGGAAATAGCAGATCTACAAGCTCACTGATCTTTTAGATCGGCTGTTTCCACTATCAATGTTCTTTATTAAGTATAAAATTGTCAAATGTGTCAGTAATTTCTTTGTATATTTAGGTTGTGTCATGTCTGCCATGTGCAACTTCAAAGCCTAAAAGCCAAACAGAAATGTAATTGTCAACAACAAATACGCAATTAAATTGTTAATCGCAATTATTTGAGTGACAATTAATCGTCATGTAAAATGTCATTATTGTGACAGCCCTAATTACAGCACTGTGTCCCAAATCATGGGTCGGGACCCATTTGTGGGCCACGACTCGAGAAAAAAAAACGTATTTTGTTCTTTTTTATTTGTAGGAGAAGAAAATGGGAAGTGTTTTTTTTTTACTTTGGGTCCCAGGCAAAATTCACATTTATTTTTGGGTCACGGGCTAAGAAGTTTGGGAAGATAGGGCCTTTCTGTGTGGAGTTTGCATGTTCTTCCCGTGTCTCCTAGGGTTGATACCCTCACAAAAACATGCAGTAATCCTGGTCTCTATACTGCCTCCCCCTGGCCAGCCGGGGCGCTTGATGGAGGGGAAAGGAACTGGTTGGAATAACGTGTTCCTTCCACGCGCTACACCCATCCCGGGGAAATCCCCACTGTCAGGTGAAAAGAAGCAACTTGGGCTCC
This sequence comes from Nannobrachium achirus, assembly GCF_963921795.1. Lineage (NCBI taxonomy): Eukaryota > Metazoa > Chordata > Actinopteri > Myctophiformes > Myctophidae > Nannobrachium > Nannobrachium achirus. Next base: position 58,470,122 of record NC_137823.1, read on the forward strand.
TCATGCATAGAAGGAAGCATGAGGTCAGTCCGTTGTCTCCCCAGGTGCGGCAAAGGGAGAGCAGAGGCCAGGATTATATAGGCAATTGGCACTGGGTGAAAAGATGGGTTGCAAAATCGTGGGATAAAAATTAATAAAAAAAAAAAAAGAAGTTTAGGGAACCTCTGCATTGGACTGAGAAACTGTTGGTTTGGCCTAGAAGGAAAGAAAGCTGTCCATTGCTTTTAGTATTGTTTACTTTACAGACACAGACTATGGCCTGCAAAATCCAGTTTAATGCAACTATGAAAGTGTTTTCAGATTTCATTTTTAGTCCACTTGCATGATTATCATCTCCTAATTCCACACATGCAGGCCGACACATCAACCCAAATATCCCCCTGGAGATTGATAATGTTTTTCTTTTTATCTTTACTCGCCTTCTGCTTTACTTTAAGAATACTTTGCTATATCCAAGCAAACTGGAGATATCATATTTTCAACTCAGGCAGTGAGCAAAGATTCCAGCTATCCAGTTCATCTCTGCCAGTGTTCACTGTAGTTGTCCTGACAGTCAGCAGTGAACGCTGATAAGGAACATTCTCTGAAGGCCTAAAAACCCTGCATGAGGACCAAAAACAGTAGAGTAAATATTGAATGGCCCCTGAGCCGTTGGAATCTGACTGGACTTTGCGCCCTGGCAAATGACTCTCACATTGCAGCCAATGCCTACCGTTCACACAGGATGAAGGTTTGAAGTCAGAACCGCTTGGAATTGTGGGTCACACTGAAACCCCTGGTATTAATCAATAATTGTGTTAAAGGAGAATTCCGGCCTAGAAGGTTTTCTTACCTTTAGTTGGTGTTGTTCTCTTGTTCTCTGTAAATGTCTGTCGTACGTAATGCCACTAGTCGCTACACAGTGTAATTTCCCACTGAGCGCTGCCATGATTGTTTAGAAGCTGAGATGCGCAGCCGGGGTGCGTACTGGGTGTTATTGACCCAGTGGGCACCCGGAAGTCTTTACGAGACGAGAAAATAATTAATTGGAGAGCCCCGTGAAAATGACACTGCGGAGGGACTACTCTCACTATGTACGACAGACATTTATAGAAAAAAAAAAAGATTTTCGAGAGAGAGAGATAAGCGGATTTGCATTGTAACCAAGTACCAAGCACTCTCTGGTCTGGAGCTGTGGTCGGGTTTTGGCGAATGGACAACAAGATATGAAAAAGAAAAAAGTGAAAAGAAAAACAAACAAACTCAAGAGTCCGGAATTCTCTTTTAAACTACGGCATCTTTGCAGTCTAGGATTCTTATGAACCTTTCTATCTTTTCAAACCCTCCTGTAACAGTGATTACCAGCCGCTCCAAAGACGACTGAACCGCTCCATTACTGTGTAGACATAAAGGATTGTTTTACAGCATCTCTTTTCTCTAGCCATATCTAGATTCCCAAGTGCCTGCCTGGACATTGTCTCTTTATCTCTCAACCCCCAAGCCCTTTCTCCTTCTCCTTACCGGTTCCATCAGTCTATCTTCCTCTTATCTTTTAGGCCAGACAGTTATTTGACATTGCAGGTGTGCACTGTTGCTTTGGTTGACAATGATTGCATCCAATTGCCCACAAGCCCAGTGTTATCGGTACGATACAAGACTCTCCACTGCCCAGCACAGAAAATCCCATACTCTTCACTTGTGCGGTAGTGCTTGTAGTTTGGACACATGCTGACAGGCCTATGGCTTATCCTTACCGCAGGGGTCTTCAATGTTTTCAGGCCAAGGACCCCTTAGTTGAGAGAGAGATGAAGCAGGGACCCCCACAACTTTTTCATAGATTCCATATAGTTTCATTGTTTGACAGCACAATCATATTTTGGATTCATGTCAATGTGTGTTTTCAGATATTTAACCACTTGAGCCGTCAATACTTAACTTGACATTTCACTCTGTACTTAGTCTGCTCTTTTTCCCCCTCTATGCCAAACGTCTTTGCCAAAAATAGCCGATCTACAAGCTCGCCTCTGTGGCTTAAGTGTTTAATATAAATAGTGGTTAATATAAAAATCAGAGGACCCCCTAGGGGTCCCGGACCCCCTGTTGAAGACCCCTGTCTTACCTGTCAAGCACAGACACATACTCTCCCCCCCCCCCCCCTTTTTGTAATGTAATGTATCGGTGCAACAGTAATTTATTAAATCGATTGTAAAATAAGTTTCGGAAAATGTAAAAAAATAAAAAATAAAATAAAAAAGGGAAAATAGTGAAACTTGCCGATGTACAAGCTCACGAGTTGCGTTAAGATGCATGATATACCTACAGTACCTACTCCTAATTTAGTCCGAGGGACTAAATCATTATGCCATGGCCCTGTTTTCCCCACACACACACACACACACAGTATGTAATTGTGTCACTGATGACCCCTACTGGTTGGTCTTGGGACTGCTTGGTCCTAGCGATGGAATAGCATCTCCTGCTGCCTCTTTTCACCTGCCGGCGAGGAGCTTCTCCAGCAGGACGTAACGCTTGAGGAGGAACACTGTATTCCTTAAGCCCTTTTGTACCGCGGTAAGCACCCTGGATGACTCCTGGCAAGTTTGGGATTTTTCCATTAGTTTTTATTTTTATTAGTTTTGAGGTTTGTTTTCAATTACAGTTTAGTTTTAATTCGTTTTTAAAGTGAGGTTGCTAGTTTCGTTTCGTTTTTATTTTTTTGAAAATGCTTAGTTTTAGTTTAGTTTTTATTAGTTTTAGTGTTAGTTTTAGTCTTTTACGTAATATGGGGTATTTGTCAGGGGTGAGATTAAAAAAGCTCCGGAAAAAGTATTGTCTAATAAAGAAAGTCAACAAAACATCATATTGTTGAGAGTGGCAGGAATGTTGAGACATACAACTTCTCTCTTTGACCTCACCAACTGGTGTTTTTTATTCTATAATTTTAGTTTATTTTAGTTAGTTTTCTAAACACACAATATCGTTTCAGTTAGTTTTCGTTTTTTTAAAAAGCTTAGTTTTTATTTTTATTTCAGTTAACTAAAATGTTTTTCCATTCTAGTTTTCGTTTTTTAGTTCGTTTACTATAATAACCTTGACCCCAGGTTGACAACCACAGGCCAAAGGTGTGTCAAACTAATGTCTACTGGTAGACACTGCTGGGAGGTCTAAAGCAGTGTTCATTTTGTCGACTTAGACTAAAAGAACTACAAGATTTTGATATTTTGTTGATGAGACTAGACTAGACTAAAACTATTTCAGAAGACTAAAGCGAAACACACACCGGACGCGGAGCGGAAGCGGCCGTCAAAACATACGGCCCCCTTATTTTCAATGAACTAACCCACACCGGCGGCGTCATCCAGTTGGGGTTACCACGCGGCACGTAACGTGCGTCGATACCGCTATGCGACGCTGCGCAGTTCAGAGGTATTAACAAAATCAATAACCAATTACAATGCATAGCTATTTTTTCCAGGACCCTTGATCAATTCTAAAACTTTTCCAGTACTGGAAAAATATTTTTCTAATTTCAAAATAAGTACTGTAGATGTAGAGCAGTTTAAAACCTACCAGCAACACCCTGACAGCCATGAGAGCAGCTGCTCCAGTGGACACGGTGCTGTCCATCAGAATGACGTAGTCTTCACTGATGTCCTTTGGCAGACGCAGGTAGTGGAGCTGGAGCAAAGACACAACAGGGAAAAGTCAAAGGTATTTTTTGCTGAGATCCTATCCAAAAAGAGGTGACTGGAGAGTACTACAGAGTATATTCCTCAGTAGGGGTGGCTCGGTATCAACATTTTGTTATCGCGGTTACCGTCCTCCCATTTACCGCCGGTATTGCGGTAATTACCGCACCCCCGTATCTATTAATTAAGGTTCGGCGATAAGCCAAAATATTGCAACCGTCTTCCCAAAAGTCGCCTCTCCACAGCCTGACTGCCCGAGTTATACTTCCCCGTACAGCACAGCAGTTTTGGCTTTGAAAGGAGCAGATCTACAAGCTCACAACACGTCGCATCCGCGACGCGTTCTGAGCTTTTAGATCTGCACTGTCGGGTTACCATAGTAACGGTAGCTACATGGGCTTTTAAGACACAGACTGCTGCTGTGTGTGAACAAACCAGAAGAGAGACGGAGACGGGTAATCAGATCGTGTACAGTGATTAACTCACGTCTGAAATCGCAGCGATTGAGTGCTGATATATACAGGTTTTAGTGACAAGACTTGACAGAAAAGGTTATAAAATCGGCGACGGGGCACAACGGGCGAGTCGGTGCGACGCGGTGGGAAAAGTAAAAGATAGTTTCATTTTCGCTTTTAGTCCACGCGGTCCGCGCTCCGCCTGTAATCCGTATGAATAAAAAACAAAATGCCACAAGGTACTACTGCCACAACACAAGGTATGTATTAACATACTTGTGTTGTGTGGACACAGTCAGTAGTACCTCAGGTTCTCCAGTGTCGTGGTTGGTCTGGATGAGGATCTTCCCCAGACGGATGTCTTTACAGACGGCCATCAGAGCCTGCTCCATGGTCTCCCCTGCCCTCAGGATGGACACACCTGTGATCTGCACACACATGCACACGCACACACACACACACGCGCACGCACACGCACTCACACAGGAGAGAGTATTTTTGAGGTCCAAAAAACATTTTTGAAGAAAAAAAAAAACTCAGTCAATGAGTTAAGTCTGACACATTTTTGCCAAGAGGCACCAGCGCCCATGAATCTTTTTACTATAAGCTAATTGTTCTTCTCTTTCTTGTTGACAGGAAAGTGGTAGAAATATACTTTAGTCGTTATTTTGGTCTGGGATCTGTTGAAATAGCGAGGGACACAGCACTGCCCATATTGACAATAAATCTGCTTGGCACGTACAAAATGATGTCACGGCTTAAGAAGCCCATATAAGCGAAGGAGCTCGTGTTCGGGGGAGGGAAGCAGAGAGTGCAAGGTGAAGCCAGGAGTGGGACGGAGGTGCTGTGTCCTCCAGGTGGGGGCTCCTCACTGGCAGCTGAGGAGCACAACAGTGACAACACACAGAAATGTGTGTGGGGAGAAATTAATTGGCATAATAATGAATCAAATTCCAAGTTTCACCAAATGGCTTAATGAGTTTGTATCACTAATACACTTGGAGAGGCAGCGTTGCCACAGATAGGACAGTCTTGTAACATACAAATACATCCGGGGTCCTATTGCGAGTCCTCTCGACTCTTTATGACTGCATATGATGATATTAATATATTGCATAACCTTTATACAGTATATAGACTATAATTGTTCCAAGTACTTTTTGGAGCTGTGTGCAGCTCCCTATACGTGGCTGTGTGGGTCTGTGTGTGTGTGTGTGTGTGTGTGTGTCTGTCTGTGTGTCTGTGTGTATGTAGCCTGACTTCGGCGCGTAACTAGTGCCGCACCATTTACGCCACTCGCGCAATATATACATCAAAATGTGCGGCTCGGCCGGGAATGGTGTTCTATTACCTTTCGTTCCGATCCGCCTTACCATGCCGACGTAATCGGCAAAAAACGACGCTTAATTGTCCCCATTGACTTATAATGGGACAATGCAAGAAATCACTTTCAAGTATTTTTCTCTCGTAAACCATAGGAGCTACAGTTTCAAACCTCGGAGAGGAGATTCATAATGATTTTAAGAATGAATCGAAAAATAATTACATCACTCGGCCTCATGGTGGCGCTATAACGGCCCACTTTACGTTTTGCCCCGTAACTCTTGAACCGTAGATCGGAAAATTAAAATTCTTTTTTCCCTGGATTCCTTGGGTCAAGACGCATCTCCCCATATAGGCCACGCCCATTTGCGCCAGGATAGATTTTCCGCCATCTTGAATTTTCTCCAAAACACACTTTTTGCTCCTTTTCCTACATATTTTCTTCAAATGTCACAAAAATCGGTACACATGATCTACACACACACACACACACACACACACACACACACACACACACACACACACACACACACACACACACACACACACACACACACACACACACACACACACACACACACACACACACAGCTCCACTTCACACGGGTGTGATTTTTCAAGTAATTGCTCCAAGTTTTTTTTTAATAAATTGGACTTTTGTACTTTTTGTATGACAGGTTACTACTCTTGTTGTTTATAATGTGTGTCTTGTCTTGTCTTGTTATGTCTTGTTGTTGTATTGTCTTTTATAAAATCTAATAAAAATGTATAATAAAATAAATAAATAATAATGAATCAAATTGGCAACAAAGGGGGGTCAAACTAAAACAACAAAAACTAGACTGCACTCTGCGGAGGTGCCACCTTGCACCTTGTGCACTCGTGGTGTCCATGTATGGCAGACTGGTGCACCAGCGGAGCGTGCCCTGTTATTTATATCAGGTCGCACTTGTTGATGGTAACGTCACAAAGAATGCTGGTCCCTCATTGGCTGTTGATGGTGACGTCTCCAAGAATACTGGTCACTGATTGGCTACGCAGACATTTACGCAAACAGACACGCCACATACAAAATCACCAAACGCAGTACTTGCACACTCTGCTGGCTCATAGCATAAAACACCCCCTCCACACAAGTCACATGTTAACCACTTAAATCCTAGCATCCCTATTCTGAAGAAACATTCAAATGACATCAACTACAGATCTACAGCATGCATGTCCATGAAACAGCTCTCCAATTTGCAGGGGGACTCCACTCACTGCCTGAAGCCACTTTTAACAGAGTGAAGAAGAGTTTTCTTTTCATCAGTCTAACAGTACCAGATAGGAGAGGAAATGCCCATGAAGACAAGGCGTTTTAGTAACACGCACCATTACCATTTGTCAGACTGCCTGGTCATCATGATGTCATTTTGATGGATGTGTCTTCAGCATTGGACAGTGGAAGTGGAATGAAGGCCTCGTAATCATAGCCACACTACTAGGCCTTTCAACTTAAAACTACAGGCTAGTTTTTTGAAGCGGTGAAAGCCGCTTCCAAGGAGTGGCTTTGTCTGTCCCGTACATGTCCCGTGCATGCAGAATTGAGGATTGGTCAAGCTTCACATGACAATTTGGCCCTCCAGACAAAATCATTCATTCATTCAGAATTCATAAAAATATAGAACTAAAGCACATAGAAAGTCTAGATCTGGAACACAGAATGTATAGATCTAGAACACAGATTTCATAGCTCTAGAACACATAGAATAAAGGTTCACCGCTTCACTTCGAACCGAGGTTTGATTTTTAACATTATTTATAATGATGATGTGATCATCATGAAATCTTGCACTAATTTGGAGTTGCGTGTGATCAATATGATACGTCATTGACAAATATATCATTATAAATGACTGATGCGAACGGGGCAGCGTCGGTCTTGTCTATCACCCACGACTTCTCAAGGCTATATTCACACAGGGCACCGTCAAGGAACATCATGTCTACGATCAAAGCCAAAGGTCTGAGAGCCAAGAGCCAACCAGAGCTGTCAAAACAGCTGGACGACCTGAAGAATGAGCTTGGCCAGCTTGGTGTGGCCAAAGTGACCGGCGGCGCCGCCTCCAAACTCTCTAAGTACGGCGTTGTCCGCAAATCTATTGCCGCAGTCCTGACTGTCATCAACCAGAAAGAGAGAGAGGCACTCAGGACGTTCTACAAGGGCAAGAAGTACAAACCACTGGATCTGAGGCCCCACAAAACCAGAGCTCTGTGCCGTCAGCTCAGCCCCAAGGAGGCCAGCCTCAGAACCAAGAAACAGCAGAAGAAGGATCTCCTGTACCCAATGCGTACATTTGCAGCCGCAAGGAAAGAAGAAGAAGAAGAAGAAGAAGAAGAAGCTTGAGCTCCTTTTTCCTATTGTTTCAAGGTTTCATGTTTTTGGTCAAATAATAAAACACCATAGAAAATAAAACAAGACCAGGTCAACCTGGTTGTGCCAGACCCCCTGTCTGTCATCATCATTTATGACATCATGCCTTTTGTAGGCATGTCATCATCATGTCATCATCATATATACCCTTTATATAGAAAACCCGGACAGACAGACCGACATTTGCTTATGTAGGCCTACCCATTTCATGGGTCTGGCAATCAAACCATCAGTTCGAAGTGGTGAATTTGAGCAGCTATATCCTGTGTGTGTGTGTGTGTGTGTGTGTGTGTGTGTGTGTGTGTGTGTGTGTGTGTTCACCGCTCCAAAAATCGCACCTGTGCGAAGTGAGCAGTGCTTACGTCGCATGGTACCAGTAAGCCTCTCTGCGCTGCGAGGCGTTGTGCGCTTGTAGATCTGCTTTTTTTGGCAAAAGTCCTCAGAATAAGGACATAGGGTTCAAGTGGTTAATATAAAAAAGGAGAAAAAAAGGTTTCTATCACACAAAGATTTGGAGGGCCCCCTATGGTAACACTGAGGACCCCCTAGGGGTCCCGGACCCCCTGAAGACCCCTGCCGTAGGAGTCACTAGTGCAACGACAGATTGCCCTCCCCTACCAGCAACCAGGGAGGGAATCCACAGTGGCGTGCAGGAACCAAACTCAAGACGTTCTGAAGTTGCGATGAGGCTCGTCTCACATTACAAACCAAGTGCTTTACTGAATTTGTCATGTAATTTCTGAGGCTTGCTTAGACCTTGGATTTAAACACCTCCACAGGGACATCACATTTAAAGGTATATTCAGTGATTGTATTTCATTCAAATAAAAATATAATTGGCAAATTTTCCATTCATTCTCATCACTAGAATGTGTGCTGATATAACATATAAGGACTTCCACCATGGCCCGTGTTACGAGCATAGCTAGATTCGGTTTTCAGAGGTGGCCAGCCAGTCCTCAACCAATCAGGGTAGAGTATGGCCGTAGTTATGTTATGATGTTTAGTTATGATGGTCAAAATAAAGGTTTTGAGAACCACAGTCGCTCTGAATTAAGAACGTCTGCTAAATGCCTAGATTGTAAACTACTGAACTCATAAAATGTCACAGTCTCATAGTAAATCAGTATCATACATATCCTGAAGCTGGAGAGGTAGGCCTACCGATATTCAGTGATTGGGTCTAATGATCAAAACGAGAACATTATAATGGTGTAACAAATCTATAAAAAAAACTAAACATTTCCTCACTGTAAGGCCAGTAAGGTACAAGATGACCCCCGGCCACTTTCATTATCACTGAATACACCTTTAAGTGCAGATGCTTTCAGATTCGATATGGACTCGAGGTTTTATGATGGCAAAGCTGCAGCCTGCAAACCAACATGGTCTTCTTGATGACGTTAGAACAATAGGAAGATGTGACTAAAGTGGACGTACTCGTTTTCCGCTGAGCCTCTTGCCCTCGTAGATGGCACCCTGGGGTGTCTCCACCAACACAGACTGCAGGGAGAGAAGGGACAAACCAGGAGATGTACGTTAGTAGATTTGCATTTGCCGGGCCGCCATTTGCATGTCTAATAAAAGTAAAAATCAATCAATGGACCAGACATTTTTTAAGTTGCTTGATTGAATATTTAGATATTCAATGAAGCAATTATCCTTTTTTTCCCTTTTTTTTCTGTGTGCTATTTTCACAACTTCTCTGTTCTACTTGACACTAGGGCTGTCACGATTATGACATTTTACATGGCGATTATTTGTCACGTGATGATTTGTCACTTTTTTTGTCACATGATTTGTCACTCAAATAATTGCGATTAACGATTTAATTGTGTTTCTGTCGCTGACAATTACATTTCTGTTTGGCTTTTAGGCTTTGAAGTTGCACCTGGCAGATATGACACATAACCTAAATATACAAAGAAACTACTGACATATTTGACAACCTTATACTTAAAAAAGAACATCGATAGTGGAAATAGCCGATCTACAAGCTCACAACGCGTCGCGATGGGACGCGTTGTGAGCTTGTAGATCGGCTATTTCCACTATTTTCGACTCGAAAGAAATATATGAACATTTTTCAAACATGGAAACGATTAAGACGATTATGAAAAATTATCACGATTATGTCAAATAATTGCGATTAGACGATTATTATGTAATAATTGTGACAGCCCTACTTGACACACACGCACACATCTGAGCACACTGTACACCAGGGGTTCCCAAACTTTTTTGTCTCAGGGCACCCCATACATTTTGTTTTTAATCCGAGGCACCCCTACATTATAATTTTCACTCCCAGCACCTTATATTTATAGCATATCGTCGTTGTCGGGTGGAAACCTTGTATTTCCAAAACCGTTCGTTTTGTATTTATCATCTATAAAATGTACTAAACTAGTGAAAACAGCAGATCTACAAGCACACAACATCGCGAGGCGTTGTGTGCTTGTAGATCGGCTGTTTTCACTAGTTTTGTGCGACGGTCTTGTATGATGAAGCAGGGCAAAAGACGTACACATTTGAAACTTGGAGAAACAAGGTTTCTGCCCGACAGTGACGATATTTTAGTGATTATGTCGTGAGGAAAACATTGAGATAATAGCCATTTTGGTTAGAACTGACTGAAAATAACTTTGTACTTCAAGTTTAAAATTATACTAAATAATATTTTTTCAAGTGTCCAAATAAATTCCAAATATTATCAAATGATCTCGCGGCACCCCTGGACTGCTGTCACGGCACCCCAGGGTGCCCCGTCACCCACTTTGAAAACCCCTGCTGTACACACACACCTTGAGTGGCAGGAAGGAGAGGGCGTGTTCTATCAGCAGCCTCATCAACCTCTTGGAGTAGAAGATGAACTCATCACGGTTTGTCTCCTTGTTCCTGCATGAAGGGCGCGCACACACACACACACACACACACACACACACACACACACACACACACACACCCCCCGAGTACATGGTTTAGGTTTAGGTTTAGGTTAGTTTATTTTGGTACCATTTCAGACAGTTGATACAATGCATACAGTAGTTATTAGCACATTCAAAACAGTCCAAAAAGGTCCAAAAAGGTATAGGCGGAAGCCGTAGCTTATATTGCCTACCCCATTTAAATTAAAATATCAAATGTTATGTTAATGTTATTTGAATTTACAAAACTGAAAAACAGAAACAAAACTTTTAGTAATTCCATTTGATTTTTTTAGTCCAAAAAATGAAGAACAAAACAGTTCAGTTTGGCGCTATATCATGTGGCGATATGGAAATATAGCCACGATTTAACACCAAACTCTGCCACTTAAATAGTTATAAATAATAAATAGACACAATGCCATATGATAAATACACTTACACAAAACATACATACAATGCACATGTATATGCAGTATATACATGTGCATCAATAAGACTCTGACCCACTATTGTACCAATGTTATTTTAAGTTTATGCATTTATTACTGTTTTATAATAAATGCATTAGTATATATTTTAAGATATTTTCATATTAACTTATCATAATTTTTTATATCTATTTTTCTTTATAATTTGTTACTTATATTGCAATATTTTTATAGTGTTTTGTATTTATTTATTATCTTGGTTTTAAACATGAGGATAGGGTTGGAAAAAATGATAAAATAAAGAGAGGTAAAGATAGAAATTGCGCTCACCTGATGATGGTGTGCAGGCCGCGGACCTGTGGTGTGTTCCCTATGACGCTGAGGGTCTTGGGTAAGGGCTGGTCTTGGTGGGCCGAGGCCAATGCTGACCTGCACGCACGCACGCACGCACGCAAGCGCACACACACGCACACACACACACACACACACACACACACACACACACACACACGTGGTGATGATCATGAGTGCTTGACATCATGGCACACTACTGTAGGTCTGCCCCCACTAAATGAGATCTTTGACTCAACATACCGACTTCGTCGCATAATTGCCTTTTATCAAACAGTGCAATGTCTGTCACTATTTGGAAATGTGCCTGAGATTTGATAACCAAAGTATCCCAGGAGCTCAATCAATTCTAAAGATTTTTAACCCATTCAAGGTTAGAATTATTGAATGCTTTAACCAGTGAAAAATAGCAGATAGATCTGCCATTTTTGAAAAAGTCGTGAAAATGTGTGCAAATCTTTGAATATATGTATTTTCAAAGCTAACGTTTGTAACTCAAATTTTGCTTCTGGGTGGTCCCTGGAACTAGATATTTTGAGATGGGGGTCCGTGGCCAAATAAATATAATTTTGGGGGTCCTTCACATGAAAAAGTTCGAGAACCACTGACACAGTAGTCTCTCAAGAACAGACTAACTGAGCTCCAGTTAAGTGAAAAGGACCTTTTCTTTGACGATGGCTGGCCAGATTGCTGACGTAGAAACATGGGTTTTTCTAAAAATCTTAGAAGGATTCAAAAGACACTTATAGAATCGGGTCAAAATTCAAATTTTCACGATTTTTCAAAAATAGCAGATCTACAAGCTTGCAGCGTGGCACTCGGTGCCGCGCTGTGAGCTTGTATATCTGCTATTTTTCAATAGTTAAAGCATAAAATAATGATACACAATATAGTGTACCTGTTCTGAATGGGTTAATGACAACTGTCTCAAAAAGTCTCGAGACCCAGCCAGCAGTATTTGTATGACAAACTCAGGTGGGGACAGTCCTGTTCCACGGGGCTGTTGTTGTTGATCACAGCCGTGGACAAAATCTGGACTCTTCAATCATGAGGCCTTCCAAGACTTTTCCACACCAATGCAAAACTTAAAATGTGCTTACTGTGGGTGGGATGCAGGGAAGTTAAGTCAATTCTTCAGGACTCATGATTGCGTGAACAACGAAGGAAATGAAAAGTGAAGGTGAAAAAGTAAAACAGTCGGTTGTTTTACCTTTCTCACCTTCAAACAATAGTGAGGAAGAGTGTGTGGGGAAGTTGTTTGGATGACCTGGCAACAACAACACAGGGATATGGTGGCGTTTTACCATCAACCATTTACACTGTGGCTGCAGAGTTGAATATCATTGTTGTCGGGTGGAAACCTTGTATGTCCAAAACTGTTAGTTTTGTATTTATCGTTTTAAAAATGATCTAAACTAGTGAAAATAGACGATGGCGATGCGAGGCGTTGTGTGCTTGTAGATCAGCTATTTTCTCTAGTTTTGTGCAATAGTTGAGAACAACTGCTCCCACTTTTCATTTTGTCTTTACTTTACGGAAAAATGTACAAATTTGAGACTTGGAGATACAAGGTATCTGCCCGACAGTGATGCTATGGTTAATAGCCACTTGCAACCAACCGAGTTGGGAAGTTACAAGGGCCACGGTTTCTAGATTTTATTAGTGTACTTACTGTCTGTCATATATTTTTATGAGGTTCAGATTTCAAGTGGCTTCTCTGGTCCCATATCAGATTCAATTGTTGATAATGTAATTGAAATAATGAAGGAATGAGGAAAGATCATGTGAATATCACACTTCTGAATAAACACTTCTGATGCTGTGAGTGTAAACTATTGTACATTAGTTTGTTTTAATAATAACTGCATACTAGCTGAATGCCCTGTTTTGTTGTTGCCAGTGTAGGGTTAGTTTGAAAAGTCATGAATTCAGACAACACAGTGATTACCATCGCCTTCAAAATATCATGAAATCCCATTACCAAAACCAAGATGCAAAGCAGATTCATGTTGGAAATACCTCTTAGCACCCATTATTAGGAAAAGGTTTGTTTAATTTAGTCGTTGTTGTGTACGTACTGTACTGTACTGTACTGTACTGTACTGTATATGCAATGTTATCACGATAACATCCATATATGGGGAAAATAGCTCTGGAATCTCATATTCTACTAAAATAAAAATTAGACATGCTTTTGAGACTACAAAATGGAGGAGGAGATGCAGGCAGGGGTGATCCTCACATAAGCCAGCGTTGCTTCCTCTGGAGGACAGGTTGACAGATATTCATTGGGCGAGGCGAAGAAGAAGAGATGAGAGAACAAAGAACCAAGCCAAGGGAGGAGAAGATGCGACCAGAGAGAGAGGGAATAAAAAGACAAACAGAAGGAGTAGGAGAGAGAAAGAAGACAAGACGGTTAGAAACATGGAACGTGAGCAGCCGCTCGACATCGCTACGGGGCCCAAATCACTGGAGCATGATGGGATGGATCCACCAACCAAACTCACCTGAGAGAGCACAGCGGGCGCCATTTTCACAACCATTAATCCCACCTAACCAATCCTACACCCAAAGCTAGTGTCAAAAGTGGATTTGCAAACTCTTCAAACTTCCAACTATTTTTTTTTTAAATGATAATTTTTAATCCCACGTTTTTGTAACCCATTTTTCTCCCAGTACAAATTGCCTGAGCTGTAATCCTGGCCGCTGCTCTCCCTCTGCCAACCTGCGGAGGACCCTCGAACTGAGCTCATGCTTCCTTCGGTACATGAGGAGTGAGCAGGCCGTTTCTTATCACCTGACAGGGGGGGAAGCTTCCCTGGTTGGACGTAGCACATGGAATGACCACGTTATTCCAACCAGTTCCTTTCCCCTCCATCAGGCGCCCCGGCTGGCCAGGGGGAGGCAGTATAGAGACCAGGATTACTGTATGTTTTTCACCAAAGGTTCACAGCACAGATACATGCCGACTTGGTTGTGAGAAAATGGCCCCTGTCTGGTCCTCTAAGAGGACAGAGCTGTCTGGTCATCTCTTAGGCCTGGCTGGTCCTCTAAGAGTAGGACAGAGCTGTCTGGTCATCTCTTAGGCCTGGCTGGTCCTCTAAGAGGAGGACAGAGCTGTGATGGGCCCCTCATATTATAAAGCATCAGAGAAAATGATGTGAGGTTATTTCTGGAGCTCAGCGTGCTACAGAACTTCACTTCCAACTTCACATCACTGGAAATAAACGTGTTGGCTAAACGTCAGCTTCCAGCCGGTGGTGACTTGATCAGCAAACAGCCAACAGCAAAGACAAAAGGAAATCTGACAGAAACGTGTCTCAAGGCAAAGGGATATTGGAACGTGTTGCACGATATGTGACAGAATCACATAATCTCAAAACAGTGTGTCTTTATGACCCAAAAGATGCAGGAGGAGTGTGTAGGAGTTTCTGGCAGGGTTGCTGCTCAATAATAACTTGAAGTATCGTAGGGCTGTCACAATTATTACATAATCGTCTAATCGCAATTATTTTGCATGAGCGTCATAATCTTTTCCATGTTGAGGAGTGTTAATATAGTTAAAAACACTTTAAAAAAGTAGTGCAAATAGCCAATCTACAAGCTCACAGCGCGTCGCGATGCGACACGCTGTGAGCTTGTAAATCGGCTATTTCCACTATCAATGTTCTTTTTTAAGTATAAAATGTGTCAGTAATTTATTTGTATATTTAAGTTATGTGTCATATCTGCCATGTGCAACTTCAAAGCCAAACAGAAATGTAAGTGTCAACGACAAATACACAATTAAATCGTTAATCGCAATTATTTGAGTGACAATTAATCGTCATGTAAAATGTCACAATCGTGACAGCCCTAGAAGTATGTGTCATTTATTAGCTTGGTGGCTTTGAGCCGACCGTCGTTGAGAACAACTGCTGCCACTGCGTGAAAGCAGTTGCGCGTTGGTTGGTATTTCATTTTGTCTTTGCCGCTGCCAAAACCTTCTGAAAAGAGAGCGTGAGTGACAGCGCCACCAAGAGGAGGAGCACAGAGGAGCAGGAGAGTGGGAGAAGAGGAGGGCCAGGGGGCGGGGCAGTCGTACCTCACTGTGATCTCACGCTGAGGGAGGGTCATACAGAATTCAGCCAGTCAGGGGGAACACACACACACACACACACACACACACACACACACGCACACACACACACACACACACACACGCACACGCACACACACACACGGAGTGAGAGAAATTAAAAAACAAACACAAGTCACAACTCAAAAATCAAACGAGCCATTCCAATGAAACCTCACCGCCACGCCACCCACAGAGAAAACTTCCGTAACCCATTGAGACCTGAGGCCCCATTCCACAAATGACTTCTAAATCAGTAGTTCTCAAACTTTTTCGTACCAAGGACCCCCAAAATGATGATGTATTTGGCAGCGCCTCCTCCCCTTCCCCCCATCTGCAAGTGTTTTGTGCCAGGGACCCCCCAGAAGAGAAGATTTGTGTTAAACAAAAATGTACATTCAATTTACATTATTCATTGTTCATCTATTTTTCAGCCCAAACCCTCTTCTCCAAGTTTCAAATGTGTACGTTTTTTAGTGAAGCAAAGCCCTGCTTTCATCATACAAGACCGTCACACAAAACTAGTGAAAACAGCAGATCTACAAGTACACAACACGTCACAATGCCAGGCGTTGTGTGCTTGTAGATCGGCTGTTTTCACTATAGTTAGTTAATTTTTTAGATGATTATACAAAATGAACGGTTTTGGACATAGGTTTCCACCCGACAACGACGATATACTGTTGTAGCTAAAATAAAAAAATATACTACTGCTTTTACGTTTTTAGCTAAAATCGAAAATGATACCGATGCTTTCACGGTTTTAATAAGATTGATTTATTTTCAATTAAATCCTGACTTGGGACTCCAGAACCTCCACTTCTTGAAAAAGTGTTCAATGGTAATTTTACCATTTCCCCACAGAAAACAAAAGTGTTACTCACGTAACATTCAAGAATAATAAAAAGAGAAACAACGGCCTAGGAACCCGGCAGCTCATTGGGATGCAGGGTACAGACTGTGAGCGCGCGTTGGTCTACGTTACGACGCCCAGAAACCCGTCAGCTCATTGGGATGCAGGGTACAGACTGTGAGCACGCGTTGGTCTACGTTACGACACCCAGGAACCCGTCAGCTCATTGAGATGCAGGGTACAGACTGTGAGCACGCGTTGGTCTACGTTACGACACTAGTTCAATAACAAGGGCCAGTGAGCACCACAGGCATTCAATTTAACATTTTGCATATTGCCTTAGTAGTAAAAAGGCATAAAATGTGGGAGTCTATTTATATCTGGCCATAGGTAGAAATCCCATCTTCTTGGCGGCTCTATGTTCACTTGCCATAAACTATAAAGATTGAGCTCAGTAGAGTGCATAGTATACCCCTGCCAACACGATGCAATTGGGAAGATAGATCTACCTGAGGTATGTTAATAATGATTGTCATTTTGCCCTTGATCTAGAGCAGGGGTTTTCAAAGTGGGTGACGGGGCACCCTGGGGTGCCGCGATGGCAGTCCAGGGGTGAGGCGTTGTGTGCTTGTAGATCTGCTGTTTTCACTAGTTTAGTACATTTTATCTATGATAAATACAAAACGAACGGTTTTGGACATAAAAGGTTTCCACCCGACAACGACGATATGCTATAAATATAAGGTGCTGGGAGTGAAAATTATAATGTAGGGGTGTCTCGGATTAAAAAAATATATTTATGGGGTGCCCTGAGACAAAACAGTTTGGGAACCCCTGATCTAGAGTAGACCTTTTCAACCCAAAACGTAATAATCTCTTTGGGGCAGCCGACTATCAACCAGCATTTGTCCTCAGTATTGATCTTGATAAAGACCTTTACAGGGTTCCCACACATTGTAACCAATGAATTTCCAAAACCTTTCCAGAATATTTAACCCAATTTCCAGGCCTATATAACAACTATTCAGCCCAATAACGAGCCTCTTACTCCTATGTGCAACGCCCAAAGAAAGGCAGTGCAGCAAACATAAAGCATAGAATGGTGATACAATGAGTGTTTTCGTCACATACCTTTACGGTAGGCTGCAATCACGACTGTTTGGCGAAAAACTACTTGTTACATATCTTGTGCAATTTTATACATGTTTTAGAACGTCAATAGCCAAAAACAATGCATAGCCTTGATCAATTCCCAAACTTTTCCAGTACTGAAAAAAAATAAATCTAATTTCAAAATATTTCCAGTAATTTCATCATGACCCAATACGTGAGAACCCCGCCTTTAACTCGAACCTTTTAAACCCCAAATAATCATACAGTTACAGTAGGTCTGATGATCATCCCACCATGTTTCATGAAAATCCGGGCTACCATTTCTCAAGGTATATTTTACCAACAGACAAACAAAACAGAACGTGGGTGAAAACATATCCTCCGACCGGCACCGTTTGTATCAGTATCATGTAAAAAAGAAAAGAAGATAAAAAAAATATACAGTATATCGTCACTGTCGGGCAGAAACCTCGTATCTCCAACCTCGTATCCCCAAGTTTCAAATGTGTATGTTTTTTCATAAAGTACAGTAAAGCCCTGCTTCATCATACAAGACTGTCAGCAGATACAAATAGGTCAGCAGATCTACAAGCACACAAGATCGGCTGTTTTCACTAGTTTCAATCGTTTTAAAAATGATAAATAGAAAACGAACGGTTTTGGAGATATAAAATCAGTGTTTGTTTGAGTCTGGCTCATGTCCTGCTTGTCAGCCCTGGCTCTTCAGTCTCCACACTACGTGGAGAGAAAATCCTACACACGACAACGTAAAAAAAAACGATTCTCCTGTCTCTATCTTGTTATCACAGTAAATTACAACTGAACATACTCTCCATTCCATAGACCAGTGTCACACGCACACGCACACACACACACACACACACACACACACACACACACACACACACACACACACACACACACACACACACACAGAGATGAAGGGATTTGAGTGAGTGAGATGGAAGTTGTGACTGACAGGCCTTTAGCAGGAGCATGACAACATGTCATGCTTGGTGTGCTGTGTGCATGTATGCATGAGAGTGTGTGTGTGTGTGTGTGTGTGTGTGTGTGTGTGTGTGTGTGCGTGCGTGCGTGCGTGCGTGCGTGTATGCATGAGAGTGTGCACATAACACAGCTTTCAGAGCATATTGCTCTGTGCACGAGTGCAGGGGCGTCATAAGGGGGGGAAAGTGGGACTGAGGTACTAGGGCCCAAGGTGGTGGAGGGGCCTTAATTATTTTATACTTTATCTATTGAAAAATAGCAGATCTACTGCGAGCTTGTAGATCTGCTATTTTTGTGAAAATGTGTGCAAATCTTTGAATTGTTTATTTTTAAGCCAACATTTGTAACTCAAATTTTGCTCCTGGGGGATCCCTGGAACTACATATTTTGAGAGGGGGGCCGTGGCCACATGAAAAAGTCCTTCACATGAAAAGGTTTGAGAACCACTGACATACACATATTTTTTCAAAAATGGCAGATATACAAGCTCACGCAAAAGCACAAAATAATGAGTAACTAGCCCTTACCCGTTCAAAGATATGAGCTCCTAAATGATGTGCAGTGTGTGGGTTATGGGATGTGCACTGTGCACACAGTATATGAGGGATGGAAAGTAACTTTAACTGGTGCTTGCATGATAATATGTAGGAGAATCAATGTAAGAAATACTACCATTACTACCATTTTAAATCTACCATTTTAAATCATGGAATCGCCATGAATGAACCAATATCGTACATGTATCGTATCGTCAACCATGTATTGTGATGCGTATCGTATCGCTGTTAAAATGTATTGTTACACCCCTACTATTCACGCATGTTTAGTATACACCAGGGGTCTTCAATGTCTTTCAGGCCAAGGACCCCTTAGTTGAGAGAGAGATGAAGCAGGGACCCCCACAACCTTTTCATGGATTCCATGTAGTTTCATTGTTTGAATTGACAGCACGATCGTCAGTGTATTTTGGATTCATGTCAATTTGTGTTTTCAGATATTTAACCACTTGAAATGTCAATACTTAACACTTATGTTGCAATGATTTTTTCTCTTCAATGTCTTGCGTTGCCATGGTTACCATAGACTTCCATGTAATTGTGCAATTGTGTAAAAAGTGCACGCCCATGCCTAGATGATGCACCACGTGTGTAGATGCTGTTCACAGCTTTCAAACAAAAAAATCCGCTTGGAAATCCGTTCAGGCATTCATGATTTATGGGCCATTATGTTTTCTTCAGATGTAAACAAACATGGCTGCCATGTTTGAAAGAATGGGTTGGTATGGGGGTTAAACATGCAATTTCGCGATCGCGATCATGCCTAATACATTTCTGGAGGTCCAAATTTTTTTTTTGAAAAAAAATATTTTGAATATTTTTTTTTTTTTTTTTTTTTTTCAAAAACGGCCCAAACTCGGGAAACTCGGGGTTGGCACAGCGTTGGTATCAATACAAACTCGGGAAACTCGGGGTTGGCACCAGATGTGTTAACTCATACCTCGCGATCCCCGTAGAGACCGTAGATTTCCCGCTGTACCGCGCTGCCATGCCCGTAGAGCCCGTAAAGTTTAATTAGCTTTAATCATTATGAAAGGATTAAAAGTATTAGCGCAGATTTTCGCTGATTCTGGCTCTTTAGGCCCGCCCCCCTAACTGTATCCGGTCATTTCCGGTCTGGACCGGATCCAGCTTTCCGTATCCAGTCTGAGCCTGGGCCATAGTCCCGCCTCCATTGGTTTACTGTGTAACAGAAGTGGAAGCTACTCGGCGATGGAATGCTCGTTTTTCAATCGGATTTTTGCGTTTGGAAACTTTGATCCAGTCTCTACACGCCTGGATTATGATCCCCGCACATATCGTGCGTTTTGTGCGCGAACGTGTCCACGTGTTACCATAGCGCACAGTTGGCTTTTTTCAATGCTTTTTCATGTAAACACTGGCTGATAAGCAGAGATACAGCGTGGCAACGGATATGTCTTTTTCAATGGGGTTTTTTGTATTCGAAAGCTTGTCACCGAGTCTACACGTCTACTAGATGAGTCGCGCACAGATTGTGCACGATGCGTGCGCGTGCCCACGTTAAAAGGTAAGGACAATTTGGCAGCTGCTTACTACAGCTATGTTTAAAATGGCAGAGAAATTGTTAATAAACTTGACCTTTCACTCTTAGTCAGCTCACAACGCCTCGCAGCACGAAGCTTGTAGATCTGCTATCTTTGGCTATAGAATATGGATTGGACGCTAGGGTTCAAGTGGTTAATATAAAAAAGGAGAAAAAAAAGGATTATGTATACATATAAAAAAAAATATTTGGGGTATTGAACCATTCGGTACGGGGCTTTTGGTTCGGCACACATTGAGAACAGAACGATTCTCTTTTTAATCAACTTTGAACGAAGTGTATGAAGGAATCGGCACAGGGAAACACACGGAGAGGGGAACACATACAGTTACAGTACATACACACGTTCATAAAGGTGAACATACCTGCAAACCCATGCACGTGCACAGCACACAGCACACAGCACACAGCACACACACACACACACACACACACACACACACACACACACACACACACACACACACACACTTACTCAGCTTATCCTTATAAATGCCTATGGCAAATCTCTAAGGTTGCTTGGAGCTTGTTCTATGTGCAATTCAGTTGAAATTACTCTGTTTCACCACCAGAGGGAGCTGAAAGCCAGGACTAAACTTGGTTCAAAATGTTCTTAGATTTGAAATAGAATAAGAAAATAAATCCCCTCCATCTGACGCTGGTCATTTCAGAAATAGTAAAACACTAAAATACAGTAGAAATGTAAGAAGAGTTTCGTAGATGAGGCCCAATCATCTTATTTTCGTGTTTTACCTTCAGCAGCCTTGTTTTCCCTACTTCATGCTTAAGACAGAAACACTTAGGGTAAGAAATCTTTAAAAAACAAGGAGAGAATTACAGACACTTTTAGGCCTGAATGTCTATTGATCAATCTGTGGAGAGCCTGAAGACATATCGTCATTGTCGGGTGAAAACCTTGTATGTCCAAAACCGTTCGTTTTGCATTTATCATTTTAAAAATGATTTAGACTAGTGAAAACAGCCGATCTACAAGCACACAACGCCTCGCGGTGCGAGGCGTTGTGTGCTTGTAGATCTGCTGTTTTCACTAGTTTTGTGCGACGGCCTTGCATGATGAAGCAGGGCTTTGCTTTGCGAAAGAACGTACACATTTGAAACTTGGAGATACAAGGTTTCTACCCGACAACGGCGATATTTAACAGTGGTTCTGTAAGCCATCATCATCAACCATTCACTGACCCATGATGTTAGGGGGCATTAAGGTCAGGGGTCAGAGAAGACGGGCCTCATTGTTCAATGTCCAGACCTCGCCTAAACCAGTGGTTCTCAACCTGTGGGTCGGGACCCCCAGGAGGGTCCCCAAATTGTTTTGGGGGGTCCCCAAGATGACTTAATATGCAACATTGTTTTCTCTCTCAACAGTCAACAAACAAAAGTGTCTAGAGGGTACAGGTATATGCACATTTCTAAAGTGAGAATTTAAGGACTTTTTAATAACTCTAAAATGACAAATTCAACTATTGTGAAATATTAGAGGCAGAAGTTGTGAAAATAGTTGTGAAAATAGCCGATCTACATGCTCACAACGCCTCGCAACGATGTAGATCTGCTATTTTCAAAATAGAACCGTGTTATTCAAAATGTAATGCCTCAACTCTTAGTGCTCGTCAGGGTGAGGGGGTCCCCAGTTCAAATATGATTTTTAAGGATCTCGCCACTCATGAATGACAAGGAAGTAGAACCCAGACAAACCCAGGGCAGCACCCTTTTCAAGCAAACTCTGGTTACGAAACCAAACTTTGTGAGAGACACGAGGTAATGAATGATGTTGTGTGCTGTCCTCCTACCTTCTCCAGCTGACTGTGGACGTGCTGAACGATGAGGTCCAACGCTACAAAGTTCTCGCCACCTGGAAAGTAAACATACACACGGCACAATAAACCAATGGCAGGGTTTCTCATCCACTTGGTGCAAAGCAAAACGTGTTACTTCTAAAAGTTTCAAATTAACATTCCAAATGTCAATGTGAGTCATATAAGGCATCTTTTGGGCCATGACTTGACTGAAATTGTTAAGGTTTAAGAGAATATATCCAATACTAAAAGACAGCACAAGTTACATTACATTACTCTATTAGCAGGGTTCCCACACATTTTTACCAATGAATTTCCAAAACCTTTCCAGAATATTTAACCCAATTTCCAGGACTATATAACAATAATTCCGCTCAATAACAAGTCGCTTACTCCTATGCGCAATGCCCAAAGACATGTAGTGTATGCCAGTGGTTCTCAACCTTTTCAGGCTGTGACCCCCGAAATAATCATGTTTTAACTGGGGACCCGGCACCCTGACGAGCACTAAGAGTTGAGGAATTTTGTATAACACTGTTCTATTGTGAAAATAGCAGATCTACTTGCTCACAATGCCTCGCGTTGCGAGGCGTTGTGAGCATGTAGATCGGCTATTTTCACAATTTCTGCCCCTAATATTTGACAATTTGGCCCATGTTTAATTTGTCATTTCAGAGGTATTAACTAAATCAATAACCAAAGACAATGCATAGCTATTTTTTCCAGGACCCTTGATCAATTCCAAAACTTTTCCAGTCCTGGAATTTTTTTTCTTCTTCTAATTTCAAAATATTTCCAGGAATTTCATGCCCGTGGGAACCCTGTATTAGGATATACAGTAGAACTCTGATCCCACTCGACTTTAAACCTTTGCGCTGAATGCAGCAACATTAGCTTCCGAGTTCCGACTAATGGAGAAAATCTATTATGTTCTAAATATATTCTGTCAACTGGCTACTGCTTTCAAACTAATGGCAGTGAAACCCAGCTAATGAATGGAACTAATATTGCACAGTAAATGCGGTTTCATCCAAATAATTCTTAGTCTGTATGAGCTAGTGGTTGCATACGAGTGTTCTTTCATTACACCGGATCAAGGAAGCAATGCTATAACCAGTAAGACTCCCTAAATCGGGAGATAAGTGACCGCCACGTCGCATACACAAACTTTAGAAGGCAATGGTAGCCAATCAGGAGGGAATATGGGAAATGGGACAGATCCATGTTGATGACATGACTGTAGAGATACTGTGTACCGCTTTGTGTGATTTTAGGGCAAAATCTGTAGGAGCGGTGTCCAAAAAATGTGTTTTGCAAAAATCGGCCTGATGGTGGCGCTAGAAGAGGGCCATGTGAGAAATCAGGTTGGACATGTCAAGACTTATTCAAAGAGCAATAGCACCAAATTGGTATATTTGAGTTCTAGGCTTACAGTATTTGGAGCTTGACTGTCATACCTATGTAAATACGTGGGTAATATGGTTGTTGTTTTTGAGCGGTGGTCACACCGTCTCCTATACGTGGCCGTGTGTGTATGCGTCCGGCCGTCCGGCCGTCCGTCCGGCCGTCCGGCCGTGTATGTAGCCTCAAGCCTGCAGTACCTTTTCTGACCAAACATGTTAAGGGAGGGGCGCTGTTTTCAGGCCAGGCCAGGCACACACACACACACACACACACACACACACACACACACACACACACACACACACACACACACACACACACACACACACACACACACACACACACACACACACACACACACACACACACACACACACACACACACAGGGGGGAGGGGGGGGGGGGTTGGTGGGTAAGAGGGTGCTGTTGAGACTAGCCTGGGGGGGGGGGGGGTGGGGGGGAGGTGACAGAATTCATAGATCTAGAACACATAGAATTCATAGATATAGAACACAGAATATGTACAGTACAGTACAGTTAGGTACAGTAGAGTACAGTATACAGTACAGTAAACCACCGCTCAGTTCACACGGGTGTGATTTTATAAATACACTTAAATTATTTTTGTAACATCGAATTAGGAAAGCCAACATCATAATATCTGTGTCCACTGTTTTTGCAGATTGTGGACAAAAGTCCAGTCTCAAAGCCATCATTAAAAAACGGGATCGAAAAATGCTATTGACCGGATCTGTAGGTACAGTAGGAGTGTTGACTGAATACAAGTTCCTCTTTCTGGTGGACATATTTTAATTTTCTGACCAAACTGTGGGGGTTCTGAGTGTCTTCCCTCCGTGGAGAATAGGCTTTTATGCCCATTTAGGCCTAGAATTATTGAATGCTTTAACTATTGAAAAATAGCAGATATACAAGCTCACAGCACGGCACCGAGTGCCGCGCTGTGAGCTTGTAGATCTTCTATTTTTGAAAAATTTTTTTTTTTTTTTGCAAGTCTTTGAATAATCTATTTAAAAGCGAATATTTGTAACTCAAATATTTGCTTCTGGGGGGTCCCTGGAACAAAATATTTTGATATGGGGGTCTGCGGCCAAACACTGTAATTTTGGGGGTCCTTGACATGAAAATGTTTTAGAACCACTTATTTAACGGAAGGCTTTAGAAGTCGGGTCAAGATCGGGTCAAAGATATTCAAAGACTTCCTTGGTATGCCCAAAACTCAAATAAAAAGAGTATAAAAAAAAAAAAGATATTCAAAGACATTTTCACGATTTTTCAAAAATAGCAGATCTACAAGCTTGCAGCGCGGCACTCGGTGCCGCGCTGTGAGCTTGTATATCTGCTATTTTTCAATAGTTAAAAGCATAAAATAATGGTTAAAGTGGTTAAAATCTAACGCGACTCGGGCGCGTTCCTGGTGGGTTAACGAGCGCTCGGAGTTCTCCTTACCGCTATGGACCACGGCCAGGCCAGGACTGGACAGTGAAATGCATTGTGTAGTATTAATAACCATCCCACTGACCTCTGGGCACCACTATATCAGCCACCTGAACCGTGGGCTCAATGTACTGCTCAAACGCAGGCTTGACAAATCTATTGTACTGTTTGATCACGCCGCTGATGTCACGGCCGCGCTGCGTTATGTCCCTCTTCAGCCTCCGTACCAGCCGGATGTCCGAGTCGGTGTCCACGAACACCTTCATGTCCAGCAACTAGAGGAGGGGAGGGGAAGAACACAAACACCTTCATGTCCAGCAACTAGAGGAGGAGGGGAGGGGAAGAACACAAACACCTTCATGTCCAGCAACTAGAGGAGGAGGGGAGGGGAAGAACACAAACACCTTCATGTCCAGCAACTAGAGGAGGAGGGGAGGGGAAGAAGACCGAGAGAGAATCACAAGGCAGTTTGTGCGTGCGTGCGAAGGCTACATTACAACCTAGGACATACATGTCAAACTCAAGGCCCGGGGGCCAAATCAGGCCCGCAAATGAATTATCTTTGGCCCGCGGGATGATATTTAATTAGTATTAGAACTGGCCCACTGGTATATAAGTCCCACAATGCACTGCGAGTGCATTGGCAAGTATCACAATCCCGCGTCTTCACTAATCATCAGCAGCGGAAGTCTATTGCCTGTGGTCAACTTTCAGCAACCCCTCTCCCCAGAAATAGCTAAACGAATGCTGAAAACAGAGGTTTTCAAGCCAGGTGGGAGGCAGAGTACATGTTCACGGATGTAAAGGGCATAGAAATTAATGCAACTGATTTTGATTTACTTTCTCATTTGACTATTTTCAGTTTTCAATGCATGCAGTTTAATTTCTGCATTTATCTTGCAATTAAGGGACATATTTGATTTTTGAAGGAAAATTACTTTTTTGCCGCTCAATAAACATTGAACCAGTCCGGCCCTCGACTTGTACCAATTTCTTAATTTTGGCCCACTGTGTATTTGAGTTTGACATCCCTGACCTAGGACAACTGTTTATTTTAATTTTTTTTTTTTTTTTTTTTTTTTTAAGATTTGTTTTGGGGCTTTTTTGTGCCTCTATTTGATAGGATAGTAGTCTGACAGGAAATGGGGAGAGAGATGGGGAATGACATGTGGCAAAGGTCGTCCGGATCGGGAATCGAACCGGCAACGCCAGCAGGCATCATTCATTGCCTAGTATGTGGTATGCGCCTTGACCACTAGGCCAGCGGGCGCCCCCCCTAGGAAAACTGTTACTTTACGCAACCGGAACAAAAGTTGTACTGACTCTGACCTCTAAGCACTTTTCCAGAGAGGGTTGCTTGTGGCACCCTTTCTTGCTTTTTTATTCTTCATCTATTTGCACTGACTATGGACACTTATTTTTGGCCCTGCACTGTTGGGTTGTGTTGGTAGAATTGAGTACTATTGCTGTGTTGATATGGTGGTGAGATATTTGTGTTGCACTGACTAGCATTGACTGTTATGAACACTTTTTGTTTGGCACTGCTTTGTTAAGTTGTGCTTTGAGTATTGCTTTTTTGTGTGTGACGTGACACTTATGAGCGTTGAATATTTCTTGGTCACTTTATGTTTATATTCTTCTTTTTATTGTGCCTTGCTTTTTTTGACCGTACACAACAGTACTCTTTTTGTACTCTTTGTAACTTGTAACCTTACGCTGCTGTGCTGCCTCTGGACAACTGAATTTCCCCCGTGGGATAATAAAGGTATCTATCTATGTATTACACAACCCTGGGCAGGGCACGTTGCAGAGCTCTGAGCTTACGCAGAACACTGGCTAGTATTGTTCGCAAAGAAACAAAAATACAAAAGAGGCACAGACAGACTGCACGGCCAGGCCAGGCCATCCACTTATTTTTTCTCTGTACCCTCTTTAAAGAGCAAGTCAGATATCCATTCATCTGTCCGTCCGTCCGTCTGTCCATATATTCTCCACAGTCCCACTAAATGTAAACGCCGAGCTCAGCAAAACCAGTCAAAATGATTCAGCACTGCTACAGCATGAAAAAAAGTACCCGATGACAGATGAAAAAAAAAAAATCAAACCTCGGTTTGAAGTGAAGCGGTGAATCTTTATTCTATGTGTTCTAGAGCTTTGAAATCTGTGTTCTAGATCTATACTTTCTATACTTTTATGAATTCTGAATGAATGAATGATTTTGTCTGGAGGGCCGAATTGTCATGTGAAGCTTGACCAATCCTCAATTCTGCACGGGACATGTACAGGACAGACATTCTCACTCCTTGAGAATCTATGGGAATCCTCAAAAAACAGGTACGGGACAGACAAAGCCACTCCTGAGTTGGAAGCGGCTTTCACCGCTTCAAAAAACAAGAAAAATACAATACAATACAAAATAAAATAAAAACTGGGTTGAGTGATGTCAGAGAGAGAACGAGAGAGGAACAGAGAGAGGTTTGGATGTGAATGACAACGAGCAGGTTGGAAACAGAACAACGTGGTACAGGTATAACTCAGTCGCCCAACAAGCCGTTGGTGTCACACACACACTGGGCTGTAAATCTGCAGAACTGACCGACCGGATAGGGGTGGGGGTGGGGGGGGGTGGGGGGGGGGGGGGGGGGCATGTTGCCGGGTCAGCAGAGCTGTCAGCCAATAGGAGGTGGTGGATGAGGAGTGGTCTGCTGTCAGCCAATAGGAGGTGGTGGATGAGGAGTGGTCTGCTGTCAGCCAATAGGAGGTGGTGGATGAGGAGTGGTCTGCTGTGATACTTTGCAGAGCAAGGCCTCCGCTGTAGATCACTACTCTAACATGTACAACTCCAGTCCAGACCCCCCCCCCCCCCCCCCCCTCCCCCTCCCCCCAAGAAAAAAGCAGATGTGGGAGATTCCAGGAGCATTGTGGAGATATTCAGGCATGGAGCAGTGTTGACTGGTGGACATATTTACATTTTCTGACCAAACTGTGGGGGTTCTGAGTGTCTTCCCTCCGTGGAGAATAGGCTTTTATGCCCATTTAGGCCTAGAATTATTGAATGCTTTAACTATTGAAAAATAGCAGATATATAAGCTCACAGTGAGCTTGTAGATCTTCTATTTTTGAAAAATCTCGATTTGAATATATCTATTTAAAAGCGAACATTTGTAACTCAAATACTTGCTTCTGGGGGGTCCCTGGATCAACATATTTTGATATGGGGGTCTGCGGCCAAACACCTGTAATTTTGGGGGTCCTTGACATGAAAAAGTTTTAGAACCACTTATTTAACGGAAGGATTTAGAAGTCGGGTCAAGATCGGGTCAAAGATATTCAAAGACTTCCTTGGTATGCCCAAAACTCAAATAAAAAGAGTATAACAATGTCCAAAACCCTTTGTTTTGTATTTATCATTTTTAAAATGATTTAAGATAGTCACACAACACAAAAGACATTTTCACGATTTTTCAAAAATAGCAGATCTACAAGCTCGCAGCGCGGCACTCGGTGCCGCGCTGTGAGCTTGTATATCTGCTATTTTTCAATAGTTAAAGCATAAAATAATGGTTAAAGTGGTTAAAATCTAACGCGACTCGGGCGCGTTCCTGGTCTTTGAGGGTTAACGAGCGCATACTCTAACATGTACAACTCCAGTCCACACCTCACCCCCCCCCCCCCCCCCTCCCCCCAAGAGAAAAGCAGATGTGGGAGATTCCAGGAGCATTGTGGAGATATTCAGGCATGGAGCACCCTGATGCCTTGCCCAGTTAAAGGGCCAGTTCACCTCTGGGGCAACCAGATCTTATTTTATTGTTGTTTGGGACACGATCAACACAATCCTGAGTTATTTTTTTGTGTTCAATCTGTGTTTTGAGATATTTTAGTATTTCAGCATGAATGATGATGCATTTTGCATCATATGATGCAATATGATGACTCATATGATGCAAAATGCATCATCATTCATGCTGAAATACTAAAATATCTCAAAACACAGATTGAACACAAAAAATAAAAAATAACTCAGGATTGTGTTGATCTTGTCCCAAGCAACAATAAAATAAGATCTGGTTGTCCCAGAGGTGAACTGGCCCTTTAATGTTAACGCATGAGTAGTCTTGCGTGGCCAGACTGTTGCCTCCGCGATTTGCAAATGCTCCCGGCATACAGTCTGGGAGACGGAGGTTCTAACGATGTGTGCGAGATAAAGCGGATGTGACGCACCTGCTCCCTTTTTGGGGCGTAATTTCGTCTTTCTCTGGTGTTGTTGGTGTTACTTCCATGATGTTTTTTCAAATGTTTTCTTAAAAACACCTTCTAAGCCGCGGCAGAACCCCCTGAACCCCGGTACTGCCGTGCAATCAGCGTTTTATTTATAAACATATTTTAAAAAACAAACACACCAAATGATAAACAACGCGCGCGGGTCGTTCAGTGCAAGCCAGCAGGACGTGCACACACTACGTGTTTGGGCGGCCACTTACTTAGAAGCTGCTGCTGGCTGTATTTCTGCCGTTCATTTGCATGGAGCGAGATGGGGTAATCCACGAGAAAAAACAGCGTTCGAAAGTACATTACGTCCTCGTCGCACGCACATCGATCTAATTCCATGTATTCCACTCATTCCGAAGCCTTGATTTCGCCTGTCGTCTGGTCGGTATACTAGGGGGGATGGGCTAAACCAGGCTGCAGCACACACAGTGAAGGGGAACGTAATGGCCGCTCGTGGAGCCAGTGGCAGAGCCAGCCGATGACGTCATCAATCGGATCACGTGATCCGATTGCACAACGTCTCTTAAAGAGACAGAGCACGACCTGCGACTGTATTTTTCAAAAAATTATGATTAATTTCATAAATTACGGCGAAGTACGGGAATAGACGATTGGCTGAGGGGACCCAGTAGGAAGTCCGAGGGAGTGCGGCCAGGCTTAGAAGGTGTTAAACTATACGTGCATAACAAGAATATGCCACTCGACGGACTGTGCGAGTGTCCTCTTCTCCCTCTTAAAGACGTAGTGAAATGAAAAATATATATATATTTTTTTTTTCACATTTAAACACATGGGCTGCTCAGGTTTATAACATTTCTAGCTGTTGCTGCTGCCGCCGTTCACTCACGCTTTATTTTGAAGAGCCTCGGAAGCTTCGTGCGTGTGCACGTGGGTGTCCACTGACGATTGAGGAAGATAATCCCTTTGTTTACAAAAGCTCGCGAAACTAAAATCCAAACGGGAGCAGACCATCGCGATAAAGTGTCGCCGTGAAAACAATCAGATCTCTGCTTCCCTGGCGTTCTCTTCATCTCATTCAGAGATAAAACCCTTTTTATGTAGAATGGAAATCAATGTAACCAGCCTCTGCTATTTTCTCTCTCTCCCTCTCTCTCTCTCTGCTACGGGGTGACATATGGACTCGGGTCATTCAGAGGGCAGGCAGCTGCACGTACAGTTAACCCTTCGTTGTCTCGTTCAGGGACGAGTTTGGCGTGGTGACACCTAGTGGCCTTAACTCGTTACTGAACGAGTTTGGCCTCCCAAGTGTTAATGTTAACGCATGAGTAGTCTCGCGTGGCCAGAGTGTTTCCTCCGCGATTTGCATCCCGGCATACAGTCTGGGAGACGGAGGTTCTAACGATGTGTGCGAGATAAAGCGGATGTGACGCACCTGCTCCCTTTTTGGGGCCTAATTTCGTCTTTCTCTGGTGTTGTTGGTGTTACTTCCATGAGGTTTTTTCAAATGTTTTCTTAAACTATACGTGCATAACAAGAATATGCCACTCGACGGACTCTGTCTGTGCGAGTGTCCTCTTCTGTAGTCGTGTCCTCTTCTCCCTCTTAAAACTCATTCTTAGCCATTTACAATAGGCTTGTGCGCCTATACTGCCAGGAATTTTATTAATTTCCAAGTTAGCTTTAATCTAACCCAACAGGGATCATATTGTTGTAGAATGTAGTACTAGTACTATCCACTAGAGTGTGCCCAACGATAATCTCCTAGAGTCTGGACTAGCGAGTGGACAGCAGTAGACCCATAATGGCGGCGCCCATTGGCGGCCATTATGTCTCCCGGTCCGCCGAACGGGAGCTATAAAACACGATCCGAACGTCGTGCGCACGCCATTTACACTCGTTTTTGCTCTTGAGTGACCAATCTGTCAGTCCAGCCATTTTTTTCCGAATGAAAATCGGTCTAAATATGGTAAAGTTTGATAAGAAAAACGTCAACATTCAATGCTGTAAAAAGGCCCATTCTATGTTATGGCCGAACGACTTCCGGGTTACGTCATCGATGATGTCACTTCCTTCGAATATGTAACTTTAGACTAAAATTAAGCTAGAAAGGTCATTTATAGCTCAAAAAATGTCAAAAAAATACCAAAATGATCAGAAAATGATCCCCAAGGCGACGTTTGGCGATCTGGCTGCCTCACCCTCCTCAAAATGGCGATGGAAGGCGATTTGGCTGGCTAAGAGTTTTTAAAGATGTAGTGAAATGAAAAAAAAAAAAGAAATAATAATAATAATAATATATATATATATATATATATATGTCACGGTTAGATAGAGAAACGGTTAGATAGAGAAACGGAGCGCTTGTCGTGCGTCGCGGGGCGGAACAAGCGGTCGCTTTGACCCACAACAACGTTGCGTCGGCAGGAATGATAGCGCGCACCCCACGGAGGTTAGGGTTAGGGTTAGGGTTAGGCATAGTTTTACTGAGGTTAGGGTTAGGGTTAGAGTAAGGCATAGTAAGCTAATGGCTAAACACAGCCGAGCTGGGCTAGTAAATAAACGAAAGAGAGTCGCAAACGAGTGACGTCAGCGCCTGCACTAGTGAATGGCTGACTGGCTGTTGTCGCCATCTGGTGGTGATTGGTGTGTGGTGAACTACAAAACGAGCGCTCTTACCACAGTCTCACTGAGTTACCCAAAATGACTGTAACATATATATATATATATATTTTTTTTTTTTTTTTTTTTTTTTTCACATTTTAAGGGTATACCTGCACTCCGGCAGTCATAATATGTCTTCATATTATAGATATTATCTATCATTAGATGACAAAAACGTCCATAAAAGTCAAAATTTGAATTACTTCCTGAAAAATGCCAGTGGGTAGCCACACGCACACATGTGCACACTCTGGTATTCTTTGAAAAAAGAAAATGCTGTTTGAGACCCATCAGATCCCATGACAAACGCATGCAAGGCCACCCCCCACACAAAGGCTCAAACAAACCTCCCCACAAGCACTTTATTTATACCCCCCTTATACACAGTAATAGACTTCACTTACGACCATTATCAATGGATGTACAAATCAAACACACACTTCATCACGGCAGACAATAGCCGTTGGTAATAGAATTGCAGGATAATCAACTCTGCTGCGCTGCATACTCCCAGGGGAGGGAGGGAGAGTGTGTGTGTGTGTGTGTGTGTGTGTGTGTGTGTGTGTGTGTGTGTGTGTGTGTGTGTGTGTGTGTGTGTGTGTGTGTGTGTGTGTGTGTGTGTGTGTGTGTGTGTGTGTGTGTGTGTGTGTGTGTGTGTGTGTGTGTGTGTGTGTGTACGCCCGGGCAGACGAACCCTTATTGGCTGTGGTCTTCTTATCACCAAGGCCCAGCACGGTGCTGGCGCATCCATAGAGATAAATCACAACCAGCACAACTGTTTTGCCGATGTACGTAAATGTCGACTCGACACCCTCGTCCCCTGCCTTTATTTTTAATGGATCATATCATGTCACTGTCGGGCAGAAACCTCGTATCTCCAAGTTTCAAATTTGTATGTTTTTTTCCGCTAAGTAAAGCCCTGCTTCATGATACAAGGCCGTCGCACAAAACTAGTGAAAACAGACGATCTACAAGCACACAACGCCTCGCACCGCGAGGCGTTGTGTGCTTGTAGATCGGCTGTTTTCACTAGTTTAGTTCATTTTTGGAGTGATAAATACAAAACAAACGCTTTTGGACATACAAGGTTTCCAGCCACCCGACAACGACGATATCTATCTAATCCCTACCCACATGTGCACACACCAAAGCAGTGCACGTCTAAACGCTTGGTTGGAGATGCGTAGAAATGCAAGCTGGCATGCTCATACACACATACACACACACTGTACTGTAACAAACACTCATGCGTGCGCACAAACGTGGCTCCAGACAGACATACACACACGCGCGCAGATCGAAGAGAATAAAAGGAGCCTTCGAGAGTGTCATTAATAAACCCTTGAGCCCATTTCCTTCACACAAATATTGTCGACTGGAGTGCACGCACGCACGCACACACACACAAACACGCACGACGTGCACAGTGCACACACAAACACACACACACAAGCAGCTAGCTGCTCTCATTTCCCTACTCTGAATCACCGCTCCGGCGCTCCATTAATCAGACTGCCGGCTGTCTCGTGGACTTGGAGGTGTGATTAATCAGGCCTGGAAAAGGGTTAGAAGTAGAGCTGCAAACGTCTGATTGTTTTCTAAGCGATTCTTGCCAATGATTGCTTTTTAAATTAATCGAATGATCGAGAAGCACTTTTTGAAAATATGAATACAAAAATATAATAAGTAAATAATAAATACATAATAATAATAATAAAAAGCAAACCCACATGAAGAAAGAAAAAAGTGATTTGCGCACATTTTTCCACCTTTATGATAAGGTCATAACGTCACTGACGGGCAGAAACCTCGTATCTCCAAGTTTAAAATTTGTAAAAAAAAGAATCCGCAAAGCAAAGCCCTGCTTCATCATACAAGGCCGTCGCACAACAGTAGTGAAAACAGCAGATCTACAAGCACACAACGCCTTGCGGCGCGAGGCGTTGTGTGCTTGTAGATCGGCTGTTTGCCGCTAGTTTAAATCATTTTAAAAATGATAAATACAAAACAAACCGTTTTGGACATACAAGGTTTCCACGCGACAACAACGATAAGATAAGAGAAGACTGATAAGGCTAGAAGTAAGCCATTTACCATGAGAGGGAGTGGGTTGTTGGCTGATTTACCACTGTTTCAGGGTTGTGCCACGAGGCGAAGCGGAGTGCCAAACAACCCTGAAACAGTGGTAAATCAGCCAACAACCCACAACCCTTGAATGGTAAATTGCTTTTCTACCACTTCTACCATATAAATGAAAGAAAACACAGTTGTAACTTGCATTGATCTTGGAAATGTTACAACTGCAACACAACAGTGGGCGGGGTCCATGAGCCAACTCAAGGTTGTTGACTGATTTACCACTGTTTTAAGCCAATCAGAATCCAGTATCTGAACATGTGACCACAAAAAGTGGTAGAAGAAGCAGCTTACCTTTAGCAGCTCCTTGTTGGCGAAGGCCAGGATGCCCTCGAAGATGACCACGTTGGCCCCGTACACCGTTTTCTGCCATGGGAGAAGGAAATGGAAGGTCAATGCTGTGGCAATTCCCCTTTAATTGCCACTGACTGTATTTAGCAGCCGATTGTTTCCCCCTCATAAGTTTTAACACATCTGGTGCCAACCCCGAGTTTCCCGAGTTTGAAAAGTTTTTTTTCAAAAAAAAAAAAATCAAAAATGTTTTTTGGACCTCCAGAAATGTATTAGGCATGATCGCGATCGCGAAATTGCATGTTTAACCTCCATACCAACCCATTCTTTCAAACATGGCAGCCATGTTTGTTTACATCTGAAGAAAACATAATGGCTTATAAATCATGAATGCCTGAACGGTTTCCAAGCAGATTTTTTTGTTTGAAAGCTGTGAACAGTGTGCACACACGTGGTGCATCATCTAGGCATGGGCGTGCACGATCCGTGCACTATAAATTACATGGAAGTCTATGGAGACCATGGCATCGCGGGACATTGAAGAGAAAAAATCACTGCAACTTAAGTGTTAACCGACATTATTCACAAGTTTGAATTGCACTGTATTTATTGATTGTTGTAAAGAATTATATTTGTTGGAATTGTTTCTTGGAACAAAGACTCTGCCTTTCTACTTCAGTATTTTGCGTTTGAGCTTATTTTGAGTGTTTCCGGACATTTCTAGTATTTTTGAATAATATTATCAGTGTCTTTTGGCCAAACATTACCCGCACTTAGACCAGCGTGAGACAAATGCCACTAGCTTAGCTTCAAGGAACTCAAAGTTCCATTTTGTACTTGGCTGTTTATACACAGCCGGGGCGGCATAACTCAGGGGTAGAGAAATCGTTATTAGAGCACGAAGGGTTCCCGAAGGGTTCCCAGTTCGAATCCGGGCTCCCCCTGAGTTAATATCGAAGGGTCCTTGGGCAAGACTCTGAACCCCACATTTCTCCCGGTGAGCAGGTTGGTGCCTTGCATGGTTTCCTCCGCCACCGGTGTATGAATGTGTGTGTGAATGGGTGAATGTAATGCACAATCTCTGTAAAGCGCTTTGGATAAAAGCGCTATATAAATGCACCATTTACCATTTACACAAGCCACACCATTTTCAGCAAGGTTCATGTGCTTCATTGGTGTAGAGCAGGGGTTTTCCCAGAGAGAAAAAAAAAACAATGTTTTATATAGGGGGTCCCTGCTCCATCTCCCCATCAGTTTGGGGGTCCCTGGCCTGAAAACGTTGAAGAGCCCTGGCCCACTGGTGTAGAGATTAAAACAAGGAGGTGACCAGGTAGAGAAATCTGGGAAACCCCAGTCAAACAAAGAGTAAACTAGAAGCAGTGCTCTTCCGAGCACAGGTCTCCACCAGGCCAGGCGTCCTGGTGGTGCTACTGTATAATAGGCTAATGTAAAAAGGCTGGCATATGTTCTTCACCTTAGACCTTTCATGGCAATCGGACGCTGCATGCATGATTTGAGGCATTGTGTTCCAAAAATGTGTTTTGCTAAAGTCTACCTGCTGGTGGCGCTATAACAGGCCAACGTGAAAAGGGTAGCATTTGTTCCTTGACATAGTGGGAATATGTGTGGCAAATTTCACGGTAATCGCAAGCTGCGTTGATGATTTGAAGCATTCTGTTCAAAAACTGAGCAATCCTGCAAACTTTGGAAGCCAATATTAGCCAATTAGGATGGAATATGAAATATCAGATGGCTCGGACTTGATCACATGACATTGGAGATACTGTGTACCGATTTGCATGATTTTTGGATAAAATCTCAAGGAATAATCGGAAAAATTGTGTTTTACATAAGTCGGCCTCCTGGTGGCGCTATAAAAGGCTGGTGTGAAAAATGCAGAGAAAGGGTTTTGCCTTGGCCTCTAGGGAGTGCGCTTACAAAGTTTGAAACTGATCGGTGGAGTTATAGGTAAAACCACAAATCGGCCTGTTATAGCGCCACCATGAGGCTGATTTCAAAAATTTGAAGTGGCATTTCTTCCTCGACCTAGTGGGAACGTGTGTGCGCGATTTCATGATAATTGCACTTTGCGTTTGGGATTTGAGGTATTTTGTTCCAAACGGCTCAATCCTAC
This sequence comes from Nannobrachium achirus, assembly GCF_963921795.1. Lineage (NCBI taxonomy): Eukaryota > Metazoa > Chordata > Actinopteri > Myctophiformes > Myctophidae > Nannobrachium > Nannobrachium achirus. Next base: position 58,507,030 of record NC_137823.1, read on the forward strand.
AAACTTTGGAAGCCAATCTTAGCCAATCAGGATGGAATATGCAAAATCGGACAGATCCGGGTCGATCACATGACTGTCGAGATACTGCTTACCGATTTGTAGGATTTTTGGACAAAATCTGTAAGAGTAGTGCACAGGAATGTGTTTTGCGAACATCGGCCACTAGGTGGTGCTAGAAAAGGCCCATTTGAAAAATGTAGGACAGAGGTTCTAGATTGGCATCCAGGGAATGTGTGTGCTCACTTTGGCAGCGACCGGGCCAACGGTGACAGAGATTAGGTGCACACAAACTGCGAGGACACACGGACGGACGCACGCACGCACGCACGCACGCACGGACGGACACACGGACGGACGAAGGGGAAAACATACTCTCCCCCATGCCTTCGGCTGGTGGAGACAATTATGGCTAAACAGCAGACAATTATCTTAACTCAAAAATAGCTTTGCATGTTCCCACTGGCTTTACTCAATATCTGTCCTCCCACACAGCATCCCCCCCCCTCCCCCCCGGTCCTCTAGTCCAGTGTTTCTCAACCTTTTTTCTGCATGGCCACACTTTTCATGTCCCAAGAATCTCATGGGCACACCAACATAATACGGGGGTGTAAATATCGTCACGGGAAGAAACCTCGTATCTCCAAGTTTCAAATTTGTAGGTTTCTTCTCAAAGTAAAGCCCTGCTTCATAATACAAGGCTGTCGCACAACAGTAGCGAAAACAGCCGATCTACAAGCACACAACAACGCCTCGCGGTGCGAGGCGTTGTGTGCTTGTAGATCGGCTGTTTTCACTAGTTTAAATAATTTTTAAAATGATCAATACTGGCTTTCAAGCAGTTTCAAGGGGCACACTTGACCCTTCTCAGGGGCGCACCAAAGGTCCCCAGGCACAGTGGTTGAGAAACACTGCTCTAGTCATGCTACCAGATGCTGGCGTAGGCACAGAGCAAGCTGCCTTGACCTGCTGCCATCTGATAAACCCTCTCAAACAACAAGCACTCCCAGGAGACTCTGTGTGTGTGTGTGTGTGTGTGTGTGTGTGTGTGTGTGTGTGTGTGTGTGTGTGTGTGTGTGTGTGTGTGTGTGTGTGTGTGTGTGTCTTTAATAGGCTGTCAGTGCAGAGGACACTGAACACTTCCATGACAGTCACAAATACTTTGTTACACCAAGCGCCAACATGTGACCAAAATACGTAATCATTATGTGTGTGTGTGTGTGTGTGTGTGTGTGTGTGTGTGTGTGTGTGTGTGTGTGTGTGTGTGTGTGTGTGTGTGTGTGTGCGCGCGCGTGCGTGCATGCATGTGTGTGTGTGTGTGTGTGTGACTGTGTGTGTGTGTGTGTGTGTGTGTAATCACTTTGATCTAAAACAATATGGTCCAGAGTATGTCATGATCCCATTACCTCGCACACACCTACTCACTGCTAGAGTCAATGGACTGGTCACTTCTTTATTGATTAGAGAGAGAGAGAGAGAGAGAGAGAGAGAGAGAGAGAGAGAGAGAGAGAGAGAGAGAGAGAGAGAGAGAGAGAGAGAGAGAGAGAACATCCGAAAGAGTGAATGTTCCAGAAAGTGATGAGTTGTTTATCGATTCCTTAGTTCCTTCCTAACACAGTGATTTACAGAGGACTGTAAGTGTGTGTTTAGTGGGTATGTGAGGTGCCAGTTGTGTGCGTTATGAGGTAGGGATGGTATGATATGAAAATGTCATATCACGATTATTGTGACCAAAGAAATCACGATTTACGATATTATCACAATAATCAAAATCCATAATCCATAATCCTGGGGCTGAACATTTGCCAACTGCTATTTTTTGGCAAAGACATTTGATAGAGTGAAAAAAAGACTGTCAAGTACATATAATATAAGTACCTTTTATCAATTATAGAGGGTTTAAGTGGTACCGGATATGCAGCTCGGCAAATAAAAGGTGGATTGATCCCAGTGCATGACGGAGGACGATATCACGATAAATTAAATCTCCACAATACGATTATCGTGAGTGTTTTTTTATCAGGATAAAGGCCCATTCCCACTGGGCCAGATAACAGATAAAAAAATCTCTTTCTCCAGATATTTTTCCATTCAAAGTGGATGGTAGATACAGATAAAAAAAATATCTACCACAGATATTTGCCACAGTTACTTTTATCTGTGGCAAATATTTGTTTTATCTGTATCTACCATCCACTTTGAATGGAAAAATATCTGGAGAAAGAGATTTTTTTATCTGTTATCTGGCCCAGTGGGAATGGGCCTTTAACACATCGGCTGCCCAAAAGGTGGCGCCAGAGCCCCAGCTAAGTGCCCAAAGCCACTCTATTGACCTCCATAGAAGAATACAAGGCCCTGTTGCGTCAATGCATGCGTGATACTTGGTCACATGAGCGCAGACAGGATGTTATTGTGTAACTTACTGTATGGGCCAGTGTTGATCATAGCTGTTCATTGCCGATCAAAATTTGGACATTTTGCCGCACGCGGCCACAGTTTTAGCCATAAAACAAACATCAGAGATAAAGGGCTTTAAAGATGGGGAAATGCATTGGAGTATACGGAAAAAAACGGCCGCGCGATGCTCTCAGCGTCGACTCGAAGCGACTAGCGGCTAATGGGCTACATCCAGGCGCAGCCCCAACGTAACGGTGAGATTTAAAGTTAATACTGTATATACAGTAAACACGTCAACGCGTCGTGGGCCTCCTGGGACATCAAAGAGATTGGCGTGTAGACACCTCGTGGGCACCCGCTGTGTTAACGATAATACCGCTTATCGTCCCATCCCTAGTATGAGGTAGGTGTGTGTACGTGCGTGCGTAGTAAGCCAGAAGCTCAAGAGAAAAGGTGACCTCTACGTTTAGTGTAATGGAACAATGGGATTATGATTATTATTATGGCCGGCAATTTCTTTTACTTAACCCATTCAGGCCAAGAATTATTGAATGCTTTAACTGTTGAAAAATAGCAGATATACAAGCTCACAGCGCGGCACCGAGTGCCGCGCTGCGAGCTTGTAGATCTGCTATTTTTTGAAAAAGTCATGAAAATGTGTGCAAATCTTTGAATATATGTATTTTCAAAGCGAACGTTTGTAACTCAAATGTTGCTTCTTCTGGGGGGTCCCTGGAACTAAATATTTTGAGATGGGGGTCCGTGGCCAAATTCATATCATTTTGGGGGTCCTTCACATGAAAAGGTTTGAGAACCACTGACACAGTAGTCTCTCAAGAACAGACTAACTGAGCTCCAGTTAAGTGAAAAGGACCTTTTCTTTGACGATGGCTGGCCAGATTGCTGACATAAAAAGAAGGATTCAAAAGACAATTATAGAATCGGGTCAAAATTCTAATTTTCGCGATTTTTCAAAAATAGCAGATCTACAAGCTCGCAGCGCGGCACTCGGTGCCGCGCTGTGAGCTTGTATATCTGCTATTTTTCAATGGTTAAAGCATAAAATAATGATACACAATAATGTGTACCCGTTCTGAGTGGGTTTTAAGTTAGAAACGCACACGCACACCATGACACCATTATGTGTTCAGACATAATACTGTGCAGCCACTGACTGGTTGTCTATAGACCCTGTCCCAACTACCGTCCTTTGTGCAGCGCGATGTCATTAAACTCAAAGTCAATACAAAATGGCCCGTAAAATTCTTTCTTGGTTAACAAGTCATGTCACGTGTCCCCTGGGAGCCGCCGGGTCCACCAGCCATTAAATTACACTGCGAGAGAGAGAGAGAGAGAGAGAGAGAGAGAGAGAGAGAGAGAGAGAGAGAGAGAGAGAGAGAGAGAGAGAGAGAGAGATGACCGGGAGAGCAGTCATCCTAGTGTAGTGTTCTTGTTGTGTGCAGTCTATATACCGTAGATACTGTATGTCTTGTTGTGTGCAGTCTATATACCGTAGATACTGTATGTCTTGTTGTGTGCAGTCTATATACCGTAGATACTGTATGTCTTGTTGTGTGCAGTCTATATACCGTAGATACTGTATGTCTTGTTGTGTGCAGTCTATGTACCGTAGATACTGTATGTCTTGTTGTGTGCAGTCTATATACCATAGATACTGTGTGTCTTGTTGTGTGCAGTCTATATACTGCAGAGATACTGTATGTCTTGTTGTGTGCAGTCTATATACCGTAGATACTGTATGTCTTGTTGTGTGCAGTCTATATACCGTAGATACTGTATGTCTTGTTGTGTGCAGTTTATATACCGTAGATACTATATGTCTTGTTGTGTGCAGTCTATATACCGTAGATACTATATGTCTTGTTGTGTGCAGTCTATATACCGTAGATACTGTATGTCTTGTTGTGTGCAGTCTATATACCGTAGATACTGTATGTCTTGTTGTGTGCAGTCTATATACCGTAGATACTGTATGTCTTGTTGTGTGCAGTCTATATACCGTAGATACTGTATGTCTTGTTGTGTGCAGTCTATATACCGTAGATACTGTATGTCTTGTTGTGTGCAGTCTATATACCGTAGATACTATATGTCTTGTTGTGTGCAGTCTATATACCGTAGATACTATATGTCTTGTTGTGTGCAGTCTATATACCGTAGATACTGTATGTCTTGTTGTGTGCAGTCTATATACTGCAGAGATACTGTATGTCTGCTGCCAGCAGGAGATCAGCCATTGTTGTCGTCGCAGTAGTGGAGCGTCACAGGTTATGATATGGGTTGCGTTCGGAAATGCGCACCGGGTGTGCTCTCAATGTAGTGAGTGCAGTGGGCGGTGAAGTTGTAGAGTGCATTCAGTGTGGCTTATTTACGAACGACCAGTTAAGAGGCAGCTGTTTGCTTTTTCAGAAGGAAAACCAACCAATCAAAACACCGCACCGACGCACCACACCGTCAAACCCCATCTTCTTAGTAGGGTCGGTGAGTGCGTGCACTCAGCACACCGGTGCGCCGCGCACTGGATTTCCGAACGACAACGCACCAAGTGCATCGAATAAACGAACGACAACATGGCACACCAGTGCGTTGAGTGCGCATTTCCGAACGCATCCATGAATAGGACACATTAACCCATAGTGATTGGTGGATTAGTACGCATTGACATTTAAGAGGGGACGCAACAGTCTATGAACATAACACCAGATATCTGTCTAAACACCTGGACATGGCCAGATAGCTGTCTTCTGGTCTGTGGAATGTAAAATAAGAGCACTGTGTACCTATAATGTGCTTTTTCTACTGTTGCTACACTGAAGAATATAAAATAACATGTGTGAAACCACAGACATATTCAATCATAGCTACTGTAAGCAGATATTTGGTATTTGGAGGTATTTGACGTATGACATTTTTTAATCGCACAGCCCCAGAAAGTAAAGAAATAAGTGTTAAATTGAGCGGTAATTAAAATCTTGCCTATCATTTTATAACGGACAATTTACTTTTTGGGCAAGTGGGCATGACCTTGGGGCAAGTAGAACATGGGCTGTACTTGCCCGACGGGCAAGTGCCTCTGAAACCTTAGTGTCAATTCCTGAAGTTATTATGTCGTACATAAACACTGACCATTTTCCCATAAATGGTTTTATTTTTAGACGGTTGTTTACACATTTTATCCAAAGTTGTTAAAAGTTTATTGAACATGCCCGGACAATTGCGTTAATGTTGGCTAAACATAATTGGGTCCCATCCTAATTTACAGTACACTTGAAGACCGAATAAGACAGAATAAAGCCATAATAAGAAATAATGTGTTGGTAATTAGAACTAATATGTTTTATTAGACAGAAACAAAGACAGAATAGCAGAAAAAGCGGATACATTCTCTGGCACCGGCACCTGCCGTGGAACTACAGTTCCGTGCGGCGGCCGCCGGTCCTATTGCCGGGCGATGCAGCACGACTGATGGTCGAACTGCCGGTCGGCAGGTGCCGGTGCCAGAGAATGTATTTGCTCTTTCTGCTATTCTGTCTTTGTTTCTGTCTAATAAAACATATTAGTTGTAATTACCAACACATTATTTCTTATTATGGCTTTATTATGTCTTATTCTGTCTTAAAGTGTACTGTAAATTAGGTTGGGACCCATAATTGCAGACGGGTGTTTGAATGCAAAAACAAACAGACATACACAGACACAGTGAGGTCTTACCCATTCTTTACGTCTGCAGTGCGAGGTAAAGTCGTACACTGGAACCTTGATGCTCTTGCCTTTCTTCAGCTTCCTCAGCACAGTGACCAGCAGCTCAAAGTCAAAGGCATCAGGATGGTCGAAGTTGTACTCGTTCTTGGCTGCAAGCTCCTGGTCCTCTTTATTCAATACCTGGTGCACGCACACGCACGCACGCACACGCACACACGCACGCGCACGCACACACACACACACACACACGCACACAGACAGTAATGTAAAGGTGTCTGTGAATTTCCCCCAATGGCTGGACAAACAAACACAATACTCATTTGTGAAGGCCTTTTCATGCCATGAGCCAGAAATGTTTTTCCTGTATAGTAACGTTAATGGGACACCAACTTTAGCAGCTGATAACACCAATATAGCTGTGAATACAGTTATGGGTTATCATACCAAAATATAATCTACAGAATGATATAGAGCTTCTCAAAAATGCATGGTAACCTTTGCCACCTTTCCGAGAGTGACATCTCGTATGGCCCATGGATGGACTATTGCTGTTGACATGTTCTATACAAATAAACGTAAACAAACAATGCATGGCCAACTAAGTACAATCCAGGTGAATCGTCAGTTGATATATGCAGTCTGACCAGAACAACCAGAATGCCAGTCATAATAATGTATTTGTGGGCACATTTGGAATCATTTGACCATATCTAATACAGTTAATCAGTTGAGAACAACACAAGCATCGAGGCCCTGAATACACCGCCGTGCTGTTAACCATAACCCATTCAGAACGGGTACACTGTATTTTGTATCATTATTTTATATCATTATATTAACTATTGAAAAATAGCAGATATACAAGCTCACAGCGCGGCACCGAGTGCCGCGCTGTGAGCTTGTAGATCTGCTATTTTTTTTAAATCCTGAAAATTAGAATTTTGTCCCGATTCATTAAGTGTCTTTTGAATCCTTCTAAGGTTTATTTGAAAAAACCTGTTTCTATGTCAGCAATCATCAAATAAAAGGTCCTTTTCACTTAACTGGAGCTCAGTTAGTCTGTTCTTGAGAGACTACTATGTCAGTGGTTCTCAAACCTTTTCATGTGAAGGACCCCCCAAAATGATATTTATTTGGCCACGGACCCCCATCTCAAAATATTTAGTTCCAGGGACCACCCAGAAGCAAAATTTGAGTTACAAACGTTCGCTTTGAAAATACATATATTCAAAGATTTGCAAAAGATTTTCAAAAATAGCAGATCTACAAGCTCGCAGCGCGGCACTCGGTGCCGCGCTGTGAGCTTGTATATCTGCTATTTTTCACTGGTTAAAGCATTCAATAATTCTAGGCCTGAATGGGTTAATATCGTGCCAAATCCAGTGCTGCTCATTCAGGAGAAAAGCAGATTTCATGGCTCACAGGAGCGGGTAAAGAATGTTGATGGTCCATGGGGACACATTATGTATGCACACAGCATCTTTGGTTTTGTTAGGAGAACCAAACCAACAGCTGGGGGGGGGGGGGGCAGAGAGTAGGGCTGGGACAATATGACATTTTCATATCGCGATTATTGTGGCAAAAGAAATCGCGATTTTTACGATATTATCGCGAACATCAAAACCCATTATCCTGGGGCAGAACATTTGCCAAAAATTAGCAGATCTACAAGCTCACAACGTGTCGCAATGTGACGCGTTTTGCGCTTGTAGATCGGCTATTTTTTGGCAAAGACATTTGCAAAGACAGATAGTGAAAAAAAGACTGTATCAAGTACGTATATCATAAGTACCTTTTACCAGTTATAGAGGGTTTAAGTGGTACCGGATATGCAGCTCTGCAAATAAAAGGTGAATTGATCCCAGTGCATGACGGAGGACAATATCACGATAAATTCAATCTCCACAATACGATTATCGTGAGTGTTTTTATCACGATAAACGATAATATCGCGTATCATCCCATCCCTAGGGGGCAGAGACTTGACAACAGAACAGAATATACAGAACTAGGGTTATCACGATTATGATATTTTAAATGACGATTAATTGTCACTCAAATAATTGCGATTAACGATTTAATTGTGTTTTTGTCGTTGACAATTTCTCTTTGGCTTGTAGGCTTTGAAGTTGCACATGGCAGATATGACACATAACCTAAATATACAAAGAAATGAAGGACATATTTGACAACTTTACACTTTAAAAATAACATTGATAGTGGAAATATCAGATCTACAAGCTCACAACGCGATGCGACGCGTTGATCTTCTATTACCACATTTTTTTAAATGTTTGAACATATATCCACGAGTTTCCAACGCCCCATAGTGCATTGCGCAGACGCTGTACCGAGCTTCCGGCGCCGCAGCCGAGTGTGATCTACAAGCTCACAACGGTTGCATCTGCGACGCGACGTGAGCTTGTATGTCTGCTGTTAAACCGGAAGTGTGGTCCAAACAGGTCCAAATAATCTCCAGTAAACTCCCGCGGAAACAGGTGGATAAACATTTTTCAATATGTAAACAATTATGATGATTATCACAAAATAATTGCGATTATGTCAAATAATTGCGATTATGTCAAATAATTGCGATTAGATGATTATGTAATAATTGTGACAACCCTAGGGACTAGGGATGTCACCGAATAATCGATTTTCGAATATTCGTTAGATTAATCAATATTCGATTTTAATATTTCATAATCGATTTTTTTTTTTTTTTTTTTTTTTTTTTTTTTTTTTTTTTTTTTTATACTATTTTTTGGCTTAGTTAGTTAGTTTCAACCAAAATATAGAATATAGGCTAACAATAGTATTAATGATAATAGTAAATGGCCATTGATTTATTATTCACACCAGCACCAACTGTAAACTGTGTAGAGTGAAGGAGCACAGCAGAGTGGCTGCCTGCTACACACTCCCCTCCCCCGTCTCAGACACAGGTGTGATTGATTCAGGCTTGATTGTTTGGTACTTGGTGGCCATCATCAAAGAAAAGGGAAAACAGCGTCCTCTGTATTGTAAAGCATCACAGAATCTGTTCTTGAGAGATTAGGTGAACAGTACACTGGCACACTAAAAAGAAAGATGAAGAGTAGTAGTTAGGCTACCAATTACCTGAAGAGCCATGTTGTACATACAGTGGTTCACAGAAAATTGAGTCGCCTCAGGTATCTGTAGGTACCTCTGGCCACCCACCGGTCTCTCTGGAGATGGGAGTGTCTAAAAATAGGAGGCCGTCCTTTCAGCTTATCTTCTGCAATACAGTCAAGTGACACTAGATGGCATAGCAGAGCAATTAGTTTAACTATTTTGCTGGGGATTGAAATGAATTGAAATGAACCACAGAAGAGACTACTGTAGATAATAGAGAGTAATTATACTTTAAATGAAGTAAAAATACATTTTGGCATAGGACTTTTTCATTAAATGTTAATTAAATGTCTCATTTGTATTTGTAAGGGTCCATTTAAAACTGGCTATGGGACTAAAACGGATAATTATAAAGTTAACAGTTCACATGACAATGAGCTTATTACCAGCACTTAATAACAGTTCCACTGTTTCAGAGAGAGCATGTTTCATTATGGAAAAGCTCTGCTGTTCGCTTGTCTGTCTTTGTTTCCTTGTTGGTTTGAAAACATGTGTCTACCCATGTTTTTCTTAGATTAGCCAACTAATTCTACTATTTCTTTGCATTTGATGTAATTGGTGTTGGTGTAATGATGTATTACCTAAGTTCTAAGAATTACTTGAGTTCAATTTTGAGGTATTTGTATTTTACTTTAGTATTGTGTATTTACCCTTCAACTATAAAATATATATTGTTTTTAATGAGACATGCTTTGTAACCCGAGTGGCCCCGTAATGGTCTTGTCCAGTTCCGTCCCGTTCTGATTCTTTTTTTGTTTTTTTTTAGACCTGTGACATTGTCCTGAAATCCGTTTATTTCCGAGGTTCAGAGAGACCCGAGCATTTAGCTTATGATTAGGCTATTAAAAGTCCATGCGTGCCTTTGCCTTTCATGTGGTGAGGTCTACTCAATCTAACATACTGCAGCTGTGTGAACTGATTGACAGGCACTGTCAGAAGTCAGAGCGGTGTAAACTTTATCATGTAATGTAGACTTTATTGTCCAATGCTGCTGGTTGGTTGCCTAGGAATCTATATCTATAATATTAACATTGAAACAAAAGCCAGGGAGAAAGGCCTAATAATATAGCCTAATAATCGAAATTTGCAAAGTATCTAACTGTTTTCAAAAGATTGTAGTGGAATAAAAATAGCCTACTCGAGTAAATGTACTCAGTACACCAATGAAGCCTGCGTGTGCCGTCAATTCAACACGGGCGGACAATAGAACTGGTTCAACATGTTTGGCACAGATACTTGTGTATTGGAAGCAATTAGCTTGTCTAGAGGGTCGCCTATATGGTCAGCTGCTCCCCCTCCAACCGTCCTACTGTATATGTTCCATGTTCTCCCTTATAGACTGTTTTTATTTAATTTTTTGACACTTGCTTTGGCAATGTAAACGTATGTTTTCTCACAAAATGTCATGATTACCGAAAAGTATTGAAAAACAGTGTGGTAAATAATAGTTTGACATTTTAACTTGACCTTTCACTCTGTAATTAGAAAGGGACCCTTTCACAAAAGCAAAAGCGATTGGTCATGTCAGAGGCTTGGTTCTCAAAAACCTCCTCGCTGTCACATCTTCTTCTGAGACGTTGACATTTACCAGAAGAGGAGGAATGGAGAAGGATTTCTACAGGCATTAGGCCTACATTTATGACCATGATGGCATTACATTATTATTATTAAACCACAATCAAATGTTTGTCCAGGTGTCTGGGACAACTAATAAATCTTTATGAACAACTTTATGAGGCTATTGGAAAAATGTTGCCTACTGCCTTGTTTCCAAATAAAGAACAATTTCAATTGAACATGTGAACAAAAGTTGTGTCTTTTTCGTTTCCTTATATTTAGCTTATTATTATTATGTCACGTTTATGTTGTTTTGGGACAGTGTGTGAACCAATTATTTTGTAATTGTTTGTGTCACAACGTTCTGTCATTTGATGACTTCTCCGCCTCTCTCTCTCTCTCTCTCTCTCTCTCTCTCTCTCTCTCTCTCTCTCTCTCTCTCTCTCTCTCTCTCTCTCTCTCTCTCTCTCTCTCTCTCTCTCTCTCTCTCTCTCCCAGCCCTAGAATATATACATACATACAGTATATAGTATCAAAATCAGCTTAACCACTTTAATCTAGCTTGTAGATCTTTTTCAAAAAGAAATCTAACAATGTTTAAATATTTTTGTTCATTCTAACAAATCTTGTATTTATCAGCACAAGAGGGTATAAGAAGTATATTTTGAAGCCAATACTTTCATACTTTTGCTCAAGTACATTTTGAATTATGTACTTTAACAGAGTATTGCTACATTACAGTATTGATACTTTTACGTTTTCCACCACTGGGTATGAGGGCAAATCTATTTACTGCAGTGATTCAATTCTGTCCTGGCCTTCGGGGAGGCTGGGACAATCCCTCCCCCGCGCATAAGTGAAACCGGTTTTACCAAGTATTTGCATTTACTGGTGTGACTACAAGCAAGTCTTGACGCTTTGTATTTTCACAAGTGGCACATGAAACATCTGGTAGAATATAAATAATTTTAGGAGCACAATGAAACGTTATCAAATAATGTTTTCTTTAATCAAGTGATAAGAGGAGGCTATACAAAAAATGTATACTAAGTTTTTATTAACTATGTTCTACAGTAGTGCTTCTCAAACTTCCAAATGTCAAGGTCTCTCTCCCCTTAACTCTGACTGTGTACAAATGACCACCCCCCTAAATGAACCCACAGAGTCTCTGGAAATTAGACATTTTCCCAGGAAACAAACTGGTGAAAACAGCTGATCTACAAGCTCACAAAACTGAACCAAAATAGGAGTATAGGCTACGGTTGACCTGAAAGTTCTCTTAAAGTTTATAAAGAAAAGTGTATGTGCTCAGAGACTAAAAGCAAACATGATATCTGTGGTGAGACATGAGCCTTTTAAAGTGAAATAGCCATTTAACAGTGTTGTTTGACACAGATAGACAGCATAGATAGACAGCATGTTGTGTTCTGAAGCAAATGAGTCAATGCAAAGAGAGAACCAGTCTGTATGAGGTGTGAAGAGGGGGAAGGGTAGTCTCCGGAGACACCTTAAGCTACTGTGGAATCATGTGGGGAAAAAAAGTTCAATAAGAAAAATACACTAATACAGGGGTCTTCAACGTTTTCAGATCAAGGACCCCTTAGTTGAGAGAGAGATGAAGCAGGGACCCCCACAACCTTTTGTACCTCAACCTCTGTGCTTACTGCTTAGTATGCTCTTTTTTCCCCTCCACACCTAAAGTATTTGCCGAAAATAGCCAATCTGCAAGCTCACAACACTTTGCAGTGTGAGGTGTTGTGAGCTTGTAGATCTGCTATTTTTGAAAAATTGTGAAAATGAGTGCAAGTCTTTGAATATCTTTGACCCGATCTTTGACCCGACTTCTAAATCCTTCCTCTAAAATCGAAATCATGCTGTTCTCAAACCTTTTCATGTGAAGGACCCCCAAAATTACAGGTATTTGGCCACGGACCCCCCATCTCAAAATATGTTGTTCCAGGGACCCCCCAGAAGCAAATATTTGAGTTACAAATGTTCGCTTTTAAGTAGATATATTCAAAGACTTGCAAAAAAAATCATGATTTAAAAAAAATAGCAGATCTACATGTGAGCTTGTATATTTGCTATTTTTCAATAGTTAAAGCAGTCAATAATCCTAGGCCTAAATGGGTTAAACAAATAATTACAATTTGAGTGCAAAAATAACTTGAAAAGAAACTATTTACAAGCTCACAATGCAGGTAGAGATAACAAGTAACCAACAAGTAATAGACTCGAATAGTCGACTCATATTGAAGAATCGCCACCCCGTGGCTGAACAGCCACACTACACGTTGAAATAAAATATCACATTTCTAGGGGGCGCGGCTAAGAATTTGGAGGCGTGTTTGACAGAGGTACCTCTAGGCACCTCTTGACACCTCTAGGTGTCATTTTAGACTTGGCGACGCTAAATGTTGTAACCCACTGTATGTAAATGTGCATTGAAATCCAGTAAAAAAAAAAAAAAAAAAAACGAAAAACAGAAGATTTTTTTTTTTTTTTTAATAAAAAAATAATAATAATTAATTATCGATTTTCGAATAATATTCGAATATTGCTATAGAATAATCGATTTTGATAAAGGTCCATTTTTGACATCCCTGCTAGGGACACATTATGTATGCACACATCATCTTTTGGTTTTGTTAGGAAAAACAAACCAACAGCTGGGGGGGGGAGAGAGTTGACAACAGAACACAACAGAATATACAGAACATAAAAGTAAGAAACAGAAGAGAAATTCTTAAAGACAACAACACTGCTGCTCTCAGGTAGCAGCTTGCCAAGTCAGTGACAAACACTGCTGACTGAGCAAACGCCTTTTGCAAGTCTTTTCACAATCACCCACATAAATGTAGAAGACCATGAATCATGTCTTTTTCAATTATATGTTTGTTTTTTATTGCTCCTTCAATCAATGTAGTAATTGACCACATAGAGGATAGAGAAGCAGGCTAGTGACCACTGCACTGACCAGACTGTTGTCAGTCCTGATCCACAAACCTGCCTGGGAGGGGAAATGTAATGATGAATGCTTTCACCTCTGACAATAATTACTGCAGAGGTGACTTATCTTTAACACATTGGCTGCCCGCAATGAATGCAAGGGTTAATTTGCTGGTGCCCATGGCAACCCACCATTTTTCCTACCTTCGAGGTCCTGGCGAAAAAAGTAATCTGAGTAAATGTAATCCAAGCATGTCCTGTTTATTTCGCGAAAATCTTTTCTTTCAGTCAGGACCGTTTTGTATCAATCCTAGGCCACAGCGTTTGTGTGATGGCCGGTAGAAGAGGCCGCCGTTTTGAACGTGAAAGAAAAAAAAGAAAAGATCCGGAGCAAACTGCATCTTTGTGCAGTAGCTAAACAGGGCAGTGGACGACGCTGACAGCACTTCCTGGTCACGTGATTTCGCGCTGCATTTTGGGAAATGGAGTTTGTTTCATCACCACGGTAGCCAAGTACAGTAGCTACAGTACAGTAGTTTACTGTACAACGCGTCGAACGCGTCGATGGGCACACGTAGACATCAAAGAGATTGGCGCGTTGACACCACGTGGGCATTTAATGTGTTAATAATACCAATTTGTATTGTGTTTTAAATAATTTATATCGTTGATTAGTCACTTTTACAACGAGGTACAGCTTGTAAGCATCGGGCATTCGAGGCATGAAATCAACAATAACAATGATATCAAACGCAATACCATTTGGCATAATAAGGGGAGATTTAATGGACCTAATTTTGGCACATTTTGGGTCTGCGCTACCCACACGTTTGGCTGTGGTACTCATTCCATGAAGGCCCAATGCTTACAAACTGTACCTCGTTGTAAAGGTGACGAATCAACGATAAAAATGATATAAAACACAATAAAATAGATTATTATTAAAGGGGAGATATAATGGACCGGAGTCAAGTTTCCTTTCTTTTTGTGCTGAGTTTATAACAGCAACAATGACAAAATCCATAGAACTACACTCATAATGTTTTTCTCTAGTTCAGTGATCAGAGCGCATGGAGTAGCCAATGACTTTTCAGTCCCAAAGCAGTGTAGAACATAATTGATATAAATCATTTCATTTAAATCACTTATTGGCAATGGCCATGGGCTGCGAGTCGTCTAAAAAAAAGAAAAAAGAAATAGAAACAATCTGGATTAATTATGAACCGCCAAGGGACTGAGGAAGGCGAAGGGCTGACTTGCATGCTGCGTTCATTAATAATGTACACAAGACTGTTTTGAAATCAAAAGCTAATAGTTATTATTATAGAACGGTTGTTAAACTGGTTTAATTGAATGCACTAAACTGACGAAGGGGGAAAATGCTGCAGCAAGCATCGATGTCACTATCTACATATGGACCAATCAGGGGAAGCTTTTCACTTGTTGTGCGGACAGCAGTTGAAACGCAGTCACTGATTGGCCCCGATCAGAAAATGATGGGGGCCAACTTCTCATACTCGGTGCCTCTCTGCTGAAGTCCAGACCTCATACTGTGGGAAGGAGGAATGAGTGAACGCAGTATGAAGGATAGGGTTAGGCCAGCTGTTTGGAGCCACTGCCATAAGCAATTAACAGGGTTCCCACACATTTTTACCAATTAATTTCCAAAACTTTTCCAGAGTATTTAACCAGATTTCCAGGACTATATAACAATAATTCAGCTCAATAACGAGTCGCTTACTCCTATGCGCAATGCCCAAAGACAGGTAGTGTATGCCAGTGGTTCTCAACCTTTTCAGGCCGTGATCCCCGAAATAATCATATTTCAACTGGGGACCCCCCACCCTGACGAGCACTAAGAATTTTATTGTGAAAATGGCAGTTCTACATGCTCACAACGCCTCCCCGAAATAATCATATTTCAACTGGGGACCCGGCACCCTGACGAGCACTAAGAATTTTATTGTGAAAATAGCCGATCTACATGCTGACAACGCCTCGCGTTGGTGTGAGCATGTAGAACTGCCATTTTCACAATTTCTGCCTCTAATATTTGACAATTTGGCCCATGTTTAATTTGTCATTTCAGAGGTATTAACAAAGTCAATAACCAAAGACAATGCATAGCTATTTTTTTCCAGGACCTTCCAGGACCCTTGATCAATTCCAAAACTTTTCCAGTACTGGAAAAATATTTTTCTAATTTCAAAATATTTCCAGGAATTTCATGACCGTGGGAACCCTGTCTCATTCTCTGGCAGAGTAAATATGTCATGAACCCAGTTAAAGGCATGGTGAGGTCACGGTGTTGTGATGTCATGAAGCCAGTTAAAGGCATGATGAGGTCACAGTGTTGTGATGTCATGAAGCCAGTTAAAGGCATGATGAGGTCACAGTGTTGTGATGTCATGGTGAGGTCACAGTGTTGTGTTGCCATGAACCCAGTTAAAGGCATGATGAGGTCACAGTGTTGTGATGTCATGATGAGGTCACGGTGTTGTGATGTCATGAACCCAGTTAAAGGCATGATGAGGTCACAGTGATGTCTACCTTGTAGAATGAATCCATGGACAGCAGCACCACCCAGGGAACGTCCCTTATAGAATGAATCCATGGACAGCAGCACCACCCAGGGAACGTACCTTATAGAATGAATCCATGGACAGCAGCACCACCCAGGGAACGTACCTTATAGAATGAATCCATGGACAGCAGCACCACCCAGGGAACGTACCTTATAGAATGAATCCATGGACAGCAGCACCACCCAGGGAACGTACCTTATAGAATGAATCCATGGACAGCAGCACCACCCAGGGAACGTACCTTATAGAATGAATCCATGGACAGCAGCACCACCCAGGGAACGTACCTTATAGAATGAATCCATGGACAGCAGCACCACCCAGGGAACGTACCTTATAGAATGAATCCATGGACAGCAGCACCACCCAGGGAACGTACCTTATAGAATGAATCCATGGACAGCAGCACCACCCAGGGAACGTACCTTATAGAATGAATCCATGGACAGCAGCACCACCCAGGGAACGTACCTTATAGAATGAATCCATGGACAGCAGCACCACCCAGGGAACGTACCTTATAGAATGAATCCATGGACAGCAGCACCACCCAGGGAACGTCCAAGGCTTCTATGATCTTATTGGCTACCGTGGTCTTCCCAGAGGCACTGCCGCCACACAGACCTGTGGGGAGGAGGCAGGAAGAACAGTGGCGTCAGTTCAGAAAAAGCTAAGGTATGGCAACATGACTGGTGGTGACACCAGTCATGTTGCCATACCTTAACAACAGGCATGATGTGCATTCTATTTTCCCCCTGGAATGGTTGTTCAAGTGCAGCTAAACTTGGCATGTTCGTAAACGCGCCACAATCATAGAGTTATAATAAGAATAGAGAGGACACCAGATATCCCCGCCCGTCCACTTGCATTGAGTTGCTCACCCAGCGCATGAGGCGTTTTCACCCCTCCTTCCGCGTAGTAAAACCGTGACGTAGTGGGGCCTTTGTGACGCATTTTGCGTCATAGTTTGTGTTCATGGACGCGCATTCATGAACGAGCACTTCCGGTATGAACGCGCGTCAATACAAAGAAGACTAGATGCGCGTTCATGTTTCTGGCCCCAACTGCAGTACCTCGAAACGGCCACCATGTCCATTTGGTTTCAGGGCGCCCCCAGGGTTCTGGGGGCTTGGCCACAATATCTTGTTAAAGTGACCATTTTGTTAAATGTTGCATTTGTAGTTATTTTACTGTAATTTAACATCATAAAATCAAACCTCGGTTCGAAGTGGAGCGGTGAATCTGAGCAGCTATACCGTGTGTGTGTGCGTGTGTGTGTGTGTCTAGTCTGCACAATAGTGCCATAGAAGCTGTGTGTGTGTGTGCCTGCACAACAGCGCCCCTCCTTTAACTAGTGTGTTGTGTGTGGCCACTCAAGGTATTGCCAGGCTACGGACACGGCCAGCCAGCCACCCAGCCACCCACCCAGCCACCCAGGGACATACCCACGGACATACCTGTCTATTGGGAGCGCTTTCACCGCTCCAATAACAGATAGACAAAGAGACATTCATGGATTTATATTTAAAAGTAACTTTTATTCCCCCCCCCTGGACCCAGGGTATGGCAGCTGCATACCCCTGCCATACCCAATTGACGCCCCTGAGGAAGAAAGGAGAGGACCACGGCATCACACAGGCATTCTGTCACAGTTCACATTAAGCTACAAACCACAGACGCCCCACTAAGCAGCGTCACATGACAATAAACAATGAATAATATACATCATCTTTTCCAGTTTGACAACTTCTAAAGCAGGGGTCTTCAACGTTTTCAGGGCCAAGGACCCCTTAGCTGAGAGAGAGATGAAGCAGGGACCCCCAGATTCCATGTAGTTTCATTGTTTAACAGCACAGTGTATCAGTGTATGTTAGATTCATGTCAATTTGAGATCAGATATGTAACCACTTGAACTGTCAATACTTGTATAAACTTTCACTCTGTACGGAATCTGCTCTATACCAAACCTTTTTGCCGAAAATAGACAATCTACAAGCTCTGCGAGGTCTTGTGAGCTTGTACAGTCGTGGCGAAAAGTATTGGCACCCTTGCATTTATTTTAAAAAAACACCATTTCTCGCAGAAACTTGAGATTGGGGCCTTGAGATTGTCCATGCTTGGCTACAATCTTTTCTATGACCTCCTGACAATTCTCTCCTTGTTTATATTGTGTCCATGCTCAGTGTGGGTCATACAGTGACACAAAACAGCAGAATGAGGGCTTTACTCCATTTCAACTGGTTGGATTAGTGATTACTAAAGATTAGAGTCAACTTTGACTCACCACATGTGAGTTCCAGGTGAAGCCTGCTTGAAATTCAAGTATTTCATGCCAATTTAGATACCTTATTTAGATATTTGATATTCATTTTATCAGACACGCCCCCTTCCTATACAAACCCAAACCCAACTTCAAACTCCATTTTAAACATGTTAGATCATTGAAAACACCTGTCCTTGGTGCAGGAGACTGATAGGGTCCTTCTACATACGTCAGGCAGGCTGTGGTGGTTTTTCAATTACTAACTCGTTCTCCTGCTATACCATCAACATGTGGAACGCCCTTCCACAAGCCCTAAAGGAGAGCAAATCCCTAGCCTCCTTCAAAATTGGTATGAAAAGTCACCTTCAGTCAGCTGCTACCCGTGACTTGTAAATAGACTAAGCCCCATGCCCCCCCCCCCCCCCCCCCCCGCCCCCCTTTTCTTTTTTTTCTGCCTTTGTATTTGGTGTTATGCTTTTGAAACTGATATTATCCTAGATAAAGTACTATGTTCTATCCGTCTGTCTTTCAATGTTATATGAGATACTTAAAGTGTGGTTCCTGTGGAAATAAGCCTCGGCTTTCTAGGATCTCCTTTTAGTTGACCTTACCAGTGATTTGTACTGTCATGAAACTGTACTTTTTCTATTGCAAACTTCTAATAAATTCTTCAATCAATCAATCAAACAAACACATGCTGTAAGACAGGTTCATTCATATCCAGGGCACCGAGTTCAGCTCTCTTATTATATTTCCTATGACTGAGCAAGACCTCGGGATGGGACGATATGAACATTTCATATCACCATTATTGTGACAAAAGAAATCGCGATTTACGATATTATCGCGATAATCAAAATCCATTATCCTGGGGTGGAACATTTGCCCAAAAAAAAATGACGATCTACAAGCTCACAACGCGTCGCATTGTAGATCACCTATTTCTTGGCAAGACATTTGATATAGAGTGAAAAAAAAGACTGTATCAAGCACGTATATTATAAGTACCTTTTACCAATTACAGTGGGTTTAACCCTGCAAGGCCCAGCGTTGCTTTTTGGCAAAGTTTTTTTAATCATTTTTAAAAAAAATATATAATTAGTTTTCCTGTTCTTTTTTTCACATTAACATCACCATTAAAGTTGTACCATGTAACTTTTTTTATAAAACAAATCTTAAAATTGTCCTAACTGTTAAATCGCTAAAGTTTTAGAACACCCACTCCGTTATTTTCAGCTTCTGAAGCCTTCTCTTTATATGTTTTCTATGATCCTGGCCGTGGACCGGATTTCGCGCCAAAATGACGTAATCTGCATCATCTGTATACGTTGTGTATACGTTGCCCAATCACATCGCCGATCATGCACACATGGTACACTACCGGCCAATCACAGCTTATCTGCTCTGGTCTCCACCAGGAAGCGCCTCCGCTTGGCTACAGTGTTTACCATGGTGAAGGATTTTAACCTCTTAATCCACAAATCCTGGCCAGAAAATTACGTTCTACCATGCGTTCTACCCCTGCACGGATTACTATCGGTCGCGGTGGTTTGCGGCGCCGCTCCGGTGGTCCGCGGCGGTGGTCCGCGACGACTCCGGCCGAAAAACGTCCGAAAAAAGCAATACCGCTACTGACCACTAGTTGAACTTACACAGTATGGCTTTAAATCCTATTGTTTAGTATTACAATGCCATTGGCCACGATATTTGCAAATAAATACCCCCCACAGTGGCTGACATTCACACCTCCCAGAGAAGTTGAAATTCCAGCGTCTGGACGAACAACATCTCACTTTTTAACTGAAGCTATTCCTCACAAAATGTATTTTTTTTTGGCAATCATTAGAATGTCTAGAACATGTGCATATGTTATTATTGTGAAAAATATCCCCAAAATGCAAATTAGAGCATAATTTATGGCTATAAAACCTGACAAAAAAATTTATAATTTTTAAACATTACATTTTCCTGTGATTAGGACTACAACACCATCTGATTTTTTCAATTTTTTTTGGCAAGTAGAAATTGATTCGGGTCTTGCAGGGTTAAATGGTACCGGATATGCAGCTCGGCAAATTAAAGGTGAATTGATCCCAGTGCATGACGGAGGACGATATCACGATAAATTAAATCTCCACGATGCGATTATCGTGAGTGTTTTTTTTATCATGATAAACGATAATATCGCTTATCGTCCCATCCCTCGCAAGACCATCATCAGCATACGAGTCCACAACAAGAAATCCCTGAGCCGGGGGCGCCCGGTGGCCTACTGGTCTAAGCCATATAGGCATTGATGCCTGGCGGCGTCGCCGGTTCGATTCCCGATCCGGACGACCTTTGCCGCATGTCTCTCCCCATCTCTCCCCCATTTCCTGTCAGTCTACTGTCCTATCAATAAAGGCATAAAAGCCCAAAAACAAATCTTTAAAAAAAAAAAAAATCCCTGAGCCAAAAATACACACCAGGGGGGCTGAAACACAGGATACCTTGCCCACAGGGCGTCAATTGGGTATGGCAGGGGTATGCAGCTGCCATACCCTGGGTCCAGGGGGGAAAATAAAAGTTATTATTATTATTTATCCCACGTTTTTGCAACCCATTTTTCTCACCCGGTGACTACCTAACCTGTAGTCCTGGTTTCCGCTCTCCCCCTGCCGCACCAGGGGACATTGGGGAGCACCTGGCTGGCTAGGGGGAGATAGTATAGAAACCAGGACTACTGCATGTTTTTGTGTAAGGGCCTATGCCCAAGGAGACACGGGGAGAACATGCAAACTCACCACAGAGAGGCCCCATCGCCAACCCCACCTAGGGTGTGGGAGCTGATGACACGGGTGGAGGAACACGCCCCCAGCGCCAAAAGCTTCCCCCGGCGGGAATCGAAACCAGGACCTTCTAACTGTGAGGCGAAGTGCTAACCACTGCACCACCGTGCCCCTCAATAAAAGTTACTTTTAAATATAAATCCATTAATGTCTCTTTGTCTATCTGCGCAGTAAAATAACTACAAATGCAAAATGTAACAAAATGGTCACTTTAACAAGGTATTATAATTATATTCTCCACACTTGTATTCTCCCTATCTTGACAGAATGCAGTGATGTCATTACGTGCGCATCCCGCATCAAAAACTCATTCAAGTCGCTCAGGGACTCATTCATGTCATGGTCCTGGGGTCCCGGGGATGCGCCTCCATTGGAGTCCATGTTAAAATAATTTACCGGGTCGCGGTAAAAGAAAAACATTTTAAAATTCCACAGACACCACCATTGTTCATGGGTGAAAGCATCCTACTTTACCCTACGTTAACACAAATAAAATCCATGTAGAAAGTCTTAAACAGGCGATAGAAACGTCAATGTTTTGATTCCACCAACGTCCGACGCCATTTTGCGCGCCTGAATTCATTAGGGGCACATGTTTTAGTAGTTTTAGTAGTTCTAAGTTCAAACATTAGCCAAATTGTAAAATAAATATAAGAAATAGGCACATTTTGAAAATAGCCGATCTACAAGCTCACAGCGCTCGAAAACATTGTATTGAGGACTCATAAAACTTTTCTGGGACCCATTTGAATGACCACCTGTGGGTCCCGGGACCCATTACATTGAAAACCTAGTAACATCACTGAGAATGGTATATTCCCAGGTTCCGCAGGTCAGCTGCACAGGTGCCAATGCCATTATTTAATTGTGTCACGTTTACTAACATGCTAAGTTTAGCTGCACTTGAACAACCGTTCCAGGCTGCCATATCCAGCCCAAGAAACCGTAGAAACCTGTGTAAAAAAAACTGTCAAAACTAGTTTTTTTTTTTAGATATTGTGAAAATAGCCGATCTACATGCTCACAAAACCTCACAGCGCGAGGGGTTGTGAGCATGTAGATCAGCTATTTTCACAATAGAACCGTGTTATACAAAATGTAATGCCTCTTTTCCATGAGGACTCCCATCTTTGCCATACCCTAGCTTTTGCTGAACTGACGCCACTGCTTGCCCAGTGTGTGTGTGTGTGTGTGTGTGTGTGTGTGTGTGTGTGTGTGTGTGTGTGTGTGTGTGTGTGTGTGTGTGCGCGTGTGCATCCGTGCGTGCGTAACAGAAATAGCCTGTGGGACTCCTTCTGAGCTGAACACCTTGTAAAGTGCTGGGAATGAGGGTTTTCTTCAGATAAAACTCCTTAAGTGTAAAAAGCGCTGACTGCACACATCATCCAGCAGCTTTACTTCCACCACTGAAGGCAACACAAAATGTCCCAGACACGACACGACCAATGGGGGAAAGTGAGAAAACTGCAAAACACCCCATTTCAACATAATGGTTTTCAATGACAGACAGCTAGGGCGGCACAATTAAGTCATTTAGGCCTAGAATTATTGAATGCTTTAACTATTGAAAAATAGCAGATATACAAGCTCACAGCGCGGCACCGAGTGCCACGCTGTGAGCTTGTATATCTGCTATTTTTGAAAAATCGTGATTTGTTTTTGACAAGTATGTTCAAATGACAAGTCTTTGAACATATCTATTTAAAGGCGAACATTTGTGACTCACATATTTGCTTCTGGGGGAGGGGGGGTCCCTGGAACAACATATTTTGAGATGGGGGTCCGCGGCCAAATACCTGTAATTTTGGGGGTCCTTGACATGAAAAAGTTTGATAACAGCTGCTTTAGAGGAAGGATTTAGAAGTCGGGTCAAAGATCGGGTCAAGGACATTCAAAGACTTGCACACTTTTTCACGATTTTTCAAAAATAGCAGATCTACAAGCTCGCAGCATGGCACTCATCTGCTATTTTTCAATAGTTAAAGCAGAACATAATGGTTAAAGTGGTTACTGGTCTTTGAAGGTTAATAAAAAAAAGAATAAAAAAAACATAATCACAATCCTGACTGAAGAAATCTCTTAACTGCAAGATGGTGTTTATGAAAGCTGAACAAAAGGTCTCTGTTTCTGTGGAGAATTGGAGGCCATAAATCATGTTACATTCAGGAGGAAATTGTTTTGTGAATAACTTTGAGCACAAGGAAGAAAATGTCATTGTATCGCATTCGTAGGTCACATCACACGTTGCAACATTTTTGGAAAATGTTGTACTACGGACGTTATTTTGTCAGTTTCGGGCAGATCTGCTTAAAGGGCCACCTCTGGGACAACCTTATCTTATTTTATTGTTGTTTGGGACACGATCAACAACACAATCAAGTTATTTTTTTTGTTCAAGTTATTTTTTGTGTTCAATCTGTGTTTTTAGATATTTTAGTATTTCAGCATGACTAGTGAAGTGATGCATTTTGCATCATCAGTGATGCGTTTTGCATGATGCAAAACGCATCACTAGTACATGCTGAAATACTACAATTTCTCAGGATTGAGTTGATCGTGTCCCAAACAACAATAAAATAAGATCGGGTTGTCCCAGAGGTGAAGTGGCCCTTTAACTCTGGGAATAGTCATTAGTGTCTGTAAATTGCTGTACTAACTAAGACAATGTCAAAGTCTTTATCCTATCTGTATTGTTCCATTATTGATTCCACAGTGATGAGAATTGTCACTGTGGCACATTCACCCACCACAATGAAACCTGCCGGTTCACACCAGTGGCTATGGGTGATAAAACAGCATTTTCTATTAGCAATGAAATCTGATTCCTCACTGAGAAAAGGCAAAACTCATGACCACAGGCCATTAACCTTTGTTCTGTTCTGTTTAGCTCTTCGCAGAACTGTCCATTTACTATCGTCTCCATCCTCTCGTGCCTCTCTTAATCCAGGGATTCCCAAACATTGTCCATGACAAGGACCCTAAATAGCCACAGCCCCGTGGCTGCGAGTCAACCCCTTTTATATTGTGATTGTGAAATATCTTTAAAAAAAATCACACCCAATGTGAAGTGAGCGGTGGTCGTGCTTGCATAACGTCTTCAGACTAGGATTTAAGTCTAGGATGTACAGGCTATGCTACACACACAAGTTTTGCTATGGCAAAACGCTGAGGAAAAAGGCTACAGACACACGCACAGCCACTCTATGGAGCGGTTTACCACCGCTAAAAAAAAAGAAGAAAATAGCTGATCTATTCTACACGCCCCCTGGCAATGCGACGCAGCCTCCACTTTGAAAACCCCTGTCTGCTCCAATCCCTCTTCCCCTCCACCCTAATCTGTTCCAATCCCTCTTCCTCTCCACCCTAATCTGCTGCTCGCTCTCCACTCCTGTTGCCAGGGACGTGCTGGGCCCATTGTGCGCTATAGAGAGAGATCTCTCTATAGCGCTGCTGCTACTCAAAGATTTGTCATTTCAGAACATGACAAGTGACAAGCCAGTGGGCCAATTACATGAGTTGTATTTCGTCATTGTCGGGTGGAAAGCTTGTATGTCCAAAACCATTTTAAAAATTATTTAAACTAGTGAAAACAGCCAATCTACAAGCAACGCCTCGCACCGCGAGGCGTTGTGTGCTTGTAGATCTGCTGTTTTCACTACTTTTGTGTGACAGCCTTGTATGATGAAGCAAGTCTTTGCTTTGCGAAAAAATGTACAAATGCTCTAATGTGAAACTTAGAGATACGAGGTTTCTGCCCGACTGTGATGATCTACTTTGTCGGCCGCCCAGCCCCCAAAATGGAACGAAGGCCTACATTTTATTTAATTTTTTTCCCTAATGGCCGGCCTGGACCGGCCAGGAATGAAACGGCCGTTCGGGAGTTGTCCCGCGTTTCCCAATGGCCAGCACGTCCCTGCCCGTTGCCTTCAATTGACCAATGCAGGTTGATTATTCCACATGAACGCCCTCTCTCCTATTCCCTTCTTTGTGTCACACACACAAATTGTGTGTACTGTTCCTGTATGTGACTATATGCATGTGTGCAGACTGTGCACACACACACACAAACACAAACTAGGGATGGACATCGGTATCGGCCAATATCAGAAATCGGCAGGTATCATATCAAACCGGCCAAATCGGTGATCGGCAGGTCACTGACATAAATATGCCAAAATCGGCCAATTGTATCTCTTGCACTGCACAGCATGATGCTCGGTCCTGTGACGTAAACATTTGCAAGTAGCAGCCAGTCTACTTAGTGGCAGCCTACAGAATACAGATGGTGCTGATTACCTTTGCAATGTAAGGATATATTCCATAATCCTGTGTCAATGTCGTCTCCAAAAAGAAGGGGGGGGGAAGCATGCGTCACCTGCTTTCCTCCTGCCTAGTCCAGACGGTCATATTAGACTGGATATTGTCTGTGATTTTGGATATTGTACTATTGTGATTGATTTGGCATTAGTGTTCTTATAGCTTATTGGTACTCAAATTGAAGTATGTCTTGTAGGCCTACTTGGCCTGAAACAAAAGGGTATTGGAGCAACCCTATTTTCTAGTTCTTAGCTAAAGAAATCGGTATCGGAAAAATCGGTTTTGGCAGGTCAGACCTTCATAAAACCGGTGGATCGGTATCGGCCAAGAATTTTGCAATCGGTCCATCTCTAAACCTGGGCCTTCTCTTTTTTACAAGAGCCACATCTAGCGGAGCACAGCCGAGTGTGAAATTGCAACCGCCGCCACCCAATGACGAGAACTGATTGCCTACTAAAGATAACGGCCGGTCGGCTCCCGTTCGTAGCAGTCTGATGCGTGCCAGCAGTGCTACTGCTTGCACCAACACATCCAATGCACAGCCACAAACACACACACACAGTTGGATGACGCTAATCGATACACACATAAAAGCACACACTTTATCAACTATTTTACTTGTGCAAAAAGAACACACGGACACACATATCTGTGCAGCTTGCACAAACTCTCTCCGTCAGACAATGGCTCATTTCATTTATTTCTTTTCACCAAAGCAGATACGGGCCTGGGCCAGACAGAATGATGGCGACTCATTCTAAAATAAGCCTGTACTGAACCCATCGTATCAGAAACACTGACAACTCCTGACAAGTGTACACAATTGGGCTACAGGCTTAAACAAACGAGGACGCCGACACATGCACATCCAGCCGATCGCTTGCAGTACTTGCACGCTCTTCTGGCGCAAGTAATAAAAATCAAACCTCGGTTCGAATTGAAGCGGTGGACAGATAAAACTTATATTCTGAATGTATTTGGAGAGCTGGTATGACAGTTGGTATAATAGGTTTAAAGAATAAAATAGATTAAAACACATACATTAAAATAAGAATTTGTAATTAAATAAATACATAAATAAATATAAAGTGTTTAAATAAGACAGATAAACCCTGAAGGCCAAATTATCATGTGAAGCTTGACCAATCCTCAAAGTATCCATTCATCTGACCGGGAGGGACACCGCACACATATTCTAGATGTACAGGACATATAAAGCCTATTCATTCTGAACTGAAATGACCATATATGGACATTTTGCTTTTTGAAAAAGCCTATTCATTCTGGACTGATATTTTACACGTACGGGACAGGAAAAATCTGTTCATTCTGGCCTGGAGTGACCATATATGGACATAAGGTAACGGACATTCTGTTTTTGAAAAGCCCTGTTCATTCTGGACTGAGATCACCATATATGGTAATTAAACGGACATTCTGTTTTTGAAAAAGCCTGTTCATTCTGGACTGAAATGACCATATATGGGCGTGATACACACAAAGCCATTCATTGGAAGTGGTTTCCACCGCTTCAAAAAGATATAATCAACACTCGTTGCAACTAGAAATACTGTTCCTACGAAACAATGTGGGCTCGCATGTAACACCATGGATGGGCACAAAGATCTAGCCTTTGGCTGCACCTCATTGGCTAAGGGCCCTGCCTTTGTACTGTGGAGGAGAACTTGACTGATAGATAAATAATGAAGATAACATACGTGTGCTCGCTTTCAGCGAGCCCACAAATGACACAAATCTTGGAGGAGTGAACATTGGCACACTTACTGTAGGTGCTATCTAATTTTCAGATGGGGTTCCACTGCCAAAAAAATATATTCATTATAATTTTGGATTGAGCACCACTCATATAGCAACATAATCTTTTCAGAAAACTGTTAGGATTTAGAAGACATGATCTGCCTCAGGTGTTAAGTCACTTCGACGCACTGTATATCATCTAAGGAAATGTACATTGATGCCTGTGTCCTTTGCTTTTGCAACGTGTCTGAGCTGAGCTGTCTTGTCTTTTTTGTCATAACTTTGAAAATCAATAAAAAATATTATTAAAAAAAAAAGTCACTTCGACGCTGCATAATATTCACAGTGTGTGTGGGTGTAATCATGACAGTCCAGCCACTTAAACCCTCTTCCTTAGTTGTCTGGGATCCAACAGGGCTCTGTACTAGTCTGGATGGATCTATTCTAGAGTACAAATACTATGGCATCACGCAATTGTCATCACAACCAATGTACTGGCCTTTAAAAGTAAACATCCAATAAACCAAAAGTCATTCAACAACTATTCCTACGAGTTAAACTGTCATTTAACAACGTGTCCTGTAAATTTATTGCACTGCGTCACGGTGGTGCTGCTCTGTGAAATGTTTCACTGCACGATACATCTGAAAGGAGGACCTAAGATTTACCACCATGCTGCTGTGCTAGTCGGACACAAACTGTACTCATTTGGAGGATACAACCTGAACAACAGGAATCAGATTGAAGTCCACATCTTCAACACATTGTCTTTGCGTTGGAGGAAGTTGCCCCCAGTGACGAATGGAAGAGGACAAAGTCCCATTGAGGTTCCCTCCTTGCGCTCTGGCCATACAGCTGTGCTGGTAGAAGAGATTGCCTACATCTGGGGAGGATGGTATCCTTACTGCAATGTGCTTTATGCCTTTGATGTCGACACCCACAGCTGGTTCAAACCCAATATTTCTGGGTCTATTCCAGAAGCAAGGTGCTACCACTCAGCCTGTCTCCTGGAGAAGGTCATGTATGTGTATGGAGGACACACCCAGCTGACTGGATATACTAATGACATGTACAAGTTGGACACCAGCACAATGGTCTGGTCTTTCATTAACACCAGAGGAACCCCACCACCTGCTTCACGCGGTCACTCTGCCACCATCATCAGGACAAAGTTGTTTGTATTTGGGAGCTGGGCGGGCCAGGGCAACCAGGTCACAATGTTTGACACAGAGACAAAGTGCTGGCTGAACAAGCCATCTGGACACCTTCGCCTAGAAGAACGTTACTGTAATTCAGCCTTTGCCTACAATGGAGAGCTGTATGTATTTGGTGGACGGAATGGGAACCAGTACTTCAATGATCTGTGGAAATTAAGTCTGGAGGCCTTTTCCTGGAAGCAGGTTGAGCTCAAGGGAAAAGACCTGTGTAGGATGTATGGGATGTGCTGTTGCATGGTGGGAGATCGTATCATCATCCATGGAGGATACAAAGGATACAACCACGTTTCTGGTGACCTGCACATCCTAGACTTAAATCCCAGCCTGAAGACGTTGTGCAAGCTAGCAGTCACTCAGCACGGTCTGGAGCGGTCAGGACTCCCACATGACATCAGGTGGGAACTGGCAGCCATGACTACCAACAGTAACAAAGCTGATTGAAGTCCACATACTGTTGGCACCCTGACCATAATCGATGACCTTTCCATCTAGGCTAAGAGCAGAGAGACCCCCTCTCCCCCTCATACCCTCTTCCC
Organism: Nannobrachium achirus; assembly: GCF_963921795.1. Lineage (NCBI taxonomy): Eukaryota > Metazoa > Chordata > Actinopteri > Myctophiformes > Myctophidae > Nannobrachium > Nannobrachium achirus. The sequence continues at coordinate 58,536,313 of NC_137823.1, forward strand.
CACCTTGGATGAATGTGTTTGTATGGCTGTTCTTTCTCGTTCTCTTTTGTTCTTCTTTATTGTAAAAAAAATGCAGATATGTACATTTTTGTGATTATTCTTTTACCTTGTTCATCTGCCAAAAAACAATAAGGAAATTTGTAAAAAAAAAGAAAAAAAGAAGTCCACATACTGTCCTAGGAAACAGTGTGGGCTCGCTCGTTATAAAGAAGTAATTTAAAAAAAAAAGATTACTAAAATAAAAACTCTTAATCAAATAAATTGTTGTAACACCATGTACAGTATAGGCACAAAGATCTACCCTTTGGCTCATTGGCACCTCCAACGTGACTAATATTCTGCAGCGTGCTAACTGTCATGTGAAGCTCAACCAATACTCCAGCTAACACCACTCCCAGATGTTTTCCCGGCAATTTCCAATTGCACCTCGTTGGCTAAGGAAAGGACCCTGCCTTTGTACTGTCAGCCACATACAGACAGCAGCCGTTGTACTGTCAGCCATAGACGGCACTGCTGGCAGTTTGCAACATAGTCAACACCCTTCAGACCAGGGATGGGCAACTTTTATGATGGCGAGGGCCACTTTATTTCCACCTTCACTCCAGAGGGCCACATTGCATATTGCTACGACCTACTTTGTCATTCTAGTATCTCATACAAAAGAAGCAAAAATAGCAGATCTACAAGCTCAAAACGCATTGCAGCGCGATGCGTTTTGAGCTTGTAGATCTGTTTTTGCTTCTTTTGAATTGGAATCCTGAATATTTTTTTGTTATTTTTTTTAATTGGAATCCTGAAATGTAACATTTTGATTTAATTTCAAACACGTTTAATTATATACTCATGTTAACTTTATGAACTTGAATACAAATTGGACATAAAAAATAATAATAAAAAAAAAAAAAACATTTTAGTACTACTATACTAGTCATTAAACTACTAATATAGACTGAAGGAATTAAAGCAGGTCATGTTTGGAATTGTAACAGCTGAAATCAATTATATATATAATATCAGTATTCCGGAATTAACCCGAGGGCCGCATTAAGCGAAGGTGGGGGCCACATGTGGCCTCCGGGCCGCCAGTTGCCCATGTATGCCCTAGTAGTGGTATGTGACGACACTTGTTTAGTGGTGACGTCGCATGAGAACGCTGCTCGTTCATTGGCTTAAAGGCCCTGCCTTTGTACCGTCAGCCACATACAAACAGACAGCAGCCTTTGTACTGTCAGCCATAGAGGGCACTGCTGGCAGTTTGCCACATAGTCAACACCCTTCAGACCAACATTAGGGTCTATGGGTGGGGAGAATCGACTGCTGAAATGACTTCAAGAAAAAAATCAAAAACAGTGGTTCACAATTTGCAAATAGCAATGCTGCCATCATGTAGGGCTTAAAGGTGATACACCATCCTATTTTAAAACCTTTTTTGGGGGGTCCCAGTAGCACCTTCTATCCTCACAAAGTCCCATTTCAGACCGTTGTGTCTTTCTCTGGTTTTGGGAAGGTGGAGGTTGAAGAAAAACATTTTTTTTTTCTTTCTCTTTTTTAAACCTTTTTTTTTTTTTTTTTTTTCAAAAATATTTTTTGGGGGGGTGGCGCAGTCCAGGCCAAAGGTGGTACAGCGGCTGAAAATGCTCTGAGAGCCATTCAAAAATGAGAGGCTCTCTATTCAGGAGTGTTAATTTAGCCTCAAACCTTTTGAAAAAACGTTTTTGGGACATAAACAATATGACATAAATACTTTTTAAATGCATGGTGTATCACCTTTAAGACAAATTCTGGTAGGAGACAGGGTGGACCAGAAACATCATGTAATCTGATGTTATGACAACAAGGAGCTACAGTACGAACTGTCCTTTCCTGAGCCAGGCTACAACCACAAGACTGTCTCCAAAAACAAGAAACACATCACATCAAGTGTCTCTCTCTGGGTGTGTGTGTGTGTGTGTGTGTGTGTGTGTGTGTGTGTGTGTGTGTGTGTGTGTGTGTGTGTGTGTGTGTGTGTGTGTGTGTGTGTGTGTGTGTGTGTGTTTGTCTAGCTTTACTTATGGGGACTAAACGCATGTTCACACAGTCACCTGCAGGGGACCTCTGACAGTGTGGGGACAAAATAGTAGGTCCCCACAATGGTTAGGGTTAGGGTTAGGGGTTAGGTTTAGGGATAGAGGTTAGGGTAAGGCCACAGGACCTAAAAATGAACGGAAGTCTATGTAATGTCCCCACAAGTGATGTGTGTGTATAATATATATGTGTGTGTGTGTGTGTGTGTGTGCGTGCGTGCGTGCGTGCGTGCGTGCGTGCGTGCGTGCGTGCGTGCGTGCGCGCGAGAGACACAGAGACTCCTACTTATGTATTCAGTGTAAACATCTCTGGATCAGCTAAATTACTTGAAATGTTTAAATTCTTGGATTAGTGGGTGTTACTGTGTCGCTGTACGCCGGGTTATATAAGTTCACTCACCGATGACAAAGGCCTCTTTGAAAGTGGTCCCAGTGACGTTGTACCAGGGTGGCCTGCCGGCCGTGTAGATGGTCCTCTTGTTGGTCCTCAGCAGAGGCGGTTCCGTCTTGGACTGACTCGTGGTGCGTTTCCGTGGTGATAGCGAGGGGGTCAGGGGACAGCGGGGGACGGGTTTGGAGAGGCCGTCCAGAGAGTCGTCTCCACTCCCACTGAGTGACCACAGCACACACAGACACAATTCACACGGTCAAAGTCGGGCATTTGTATTCCAAATGTTCACCATCTAGATCAGGGAGGCCACAATGCATTGCATAATACAGTATACATTGCATATACAGTCAAAGATAGTCAAAAATAGACGATCTACAAGCTCAAAATTGCATTGGACATAAACATAGACTAGTAGTAGGCTACTAGTCATCAAGATACTAATATACACCGTAGACTGAAATAATTAAAGCTGGTCATGTTGGCACATTTGGAATTATAACAGCTGAAACCAATAATATATCAGTATTCCTGCGGGCCGCATTAAGTGAAGATGATGGGCCGCCAGTTTCCCATGTATGATCTAGAATAGATCTACAAATGTATATTAACAACTCATTCCCAGCCAAATCACCTTCCATCACCTTTTTTGAGTAGTCCCAGTCAGCCAGATCACCTTTCATCACCTTTTTGATTTTTTGGTATTTTTTTTGACATTTTTAGAGCAAAAACTGACCATTCTAGGTTCATATGAGTCCAAGCATTGGATTTGCGATGGAAATGACGTCATCGCCGGAAACCGGAAATGGAGCGTCTCTCCAACGTAAACAACATGTTATTTTCACATTGGAAGCCATTACAGCAAGCAACGCCGCTATATCTCAGCGTCAATACGTCGGATTTTGATCCGGTTTGAAGTGTCTGTGGCGTCTATTGCGTGCCCCAGGTGATAGTCGATTTTTTACACCATCAAGCGCGCGTGTGGCACACAGGGTCCCACACTCTTCCATGCTAACGCTAGCTCCCGTCCAATGTAAAGTGGATGGGCAGGCTAGTATCATGAGGCCTAGTAGCAAAGGCCGGAGACCTAATCGTTGGCGCTATCTAGTGGTACATTAAATCCACTACAGCCTACAATAGCTAGAATGATGTACTACTGTATAACTGAAAAATGTATAATATTCCTGGCTTATAAGCGCACAAGCATATTGTAAGTTGGCTGTGTATGAGTTAAATGAGCATAGAGAGCCCTAAATTTTGTTGTACAACTAACAGCAGAAATATCAGATCTACAATATCACAATACATTGCGGCTTATTTTGAGCTTGTGGATCCGCTATATAAAGATTTTTTTTTAATCTTTTAGGTCAGAATCTTTCGGAGTGGTTGAAAGATGAAAGTGGTTTAATGGGCTTGTTCGTTTACCAGTCACCATCAGAAATGCCATGTAAGCTCACACCGGCCCCCGTGCTGCTGGTGCAAGAGAGGCAGTTCAACCTTACTGTCCGTCACTCACTCACTGTACTGCAGAGAGAGGGGAGGGGGAATCCGTGCGCTCCAGGAGACCCTCTCTGACCGCGTCTCTCCACAGTGCTGGCCTCAGCCTGCTGTCTGTCTGTGTGGACGAGGGGGAGGGAGGGAGAGCTGGCCAGCCCTCCCCAGGAAAACCACACAGCTGCCTCTCTGACTCAGCATGGTACAGTATGGGGGCAGGTACTCGCCTGAGTAAGGCTATCATCACTTGGTAGTTAAAATGGTGTGTATATACAGTATGTACCGTTAGTGCCTATTGACATCACATTGGCACATTTCACCCAGGTTTTTTCATCTAACTCACGTCACTTTGTCTGCTGACCTCACTCAGCAACGAAATAAAAAGAAAAGAAAAAGAAAACAATTCACAGGAGGCAAGCAGTGATCACCCCATGATGTGCACTGCAATGTAGTTTCAAATACATTACATTGCAAGGCCTTTTTTGAGAGTAAAAAACTAAAAAAAGAAGAAGAAGACACGTGTGACATGTGTTTAATCTTGGCAGGTTGGTGAAATCTCGCTCCTACTACGTGTCATCATGTCGACAACGGAGCGTCGGGAGGGTTAGCGACTCACTCACCCCACGGAGGCTAGGGTTAAGCCTCTATCAGAGTGTAGTCCGTGGTGATGGTTTATCACCGTGGTGTAGTCTTTTTAAGTCAGAAAACTACAACATTGCGTCATTACCCGCGGTGAAGAGCCATCACCGCAAACCACGACACATCTGTTTTTGAAGTAGTGAAAGTTGCTTCCAAGGAGTGGCTTTGTCTGTCCCGTGCATGTCCCGTGCATGCAGAATTGAGGATTGGTCAAGCTTCACATGACAATTTGGCCCTCCAGACAAAATCATTCAGAATTCAGAATTCATAAAAATATAGAACTAAAGCACACAGAATGTATAGATCTAGAACACCGATTTCATAGCTCTAGAACACATAGAATAAAAATTCACCGCTTCACTTCGAACCGAGGTTTGATTTTTACTATCAGACAATCTCCCCATCACCCTGTTCACTGCAGGCACAGTGACAAGACTTCACCGTGAATCATTCTGTGCTAGCCTGTGCCTAATGGCCATCAAATTTTTAGGTGATAGCTTATCACCTAAAAGTTGAGGTGATAGCTCTTCACTGCAGACTTTGATAGGGGCTTAGGGTAAGGGTTGGGTTTGGAAAAGATGACACGTAGCAGCGAAGCGCTCCCTCGCCTTCCTGGCAGGTTGCCCCAGAAAATGTGCCAATCTCAACAGGCACCAACCATAAATGTACTGTAGATATCTTAGATTTCTTTTTTCTTTGAGATATGTATTTTTGAGCGGTGCTAACCGCTCCTATAGACCTTTTTTTTACCAAAACTATGATGTCACAAATGATGATGACATGAGTTCGCTAGACCAATGAAACACTTCGATTCTGTTGATCTGTCCATGATGTCATAGTCACAGAGGCACCCGATTGGTTCACCCTGATTCAGAACGCGTTTAGGCTGCGTAAAATACGTCATAGCGCGTTTAGGCCGCATAAAATACGTCATAACGCGTTTAGGCCGCATAAAATACATCATAAAAAATTATTGAGCGGTGCTAACCTTGAATTTCGAAATTATATTAGATGAATATCACTTATAAGCGATAAAATAACCACACTTTTAGACAGACTGTGGAAAATCTTACAGGTTATAAATGATAGGCAGCTAATACAAGTTTAAAATACAAATGAACAGACTTTGAAAAACTAAAATATTCATCTTCTGGCCTCTTCTCGCCTCTCTGGAGGTCAATAAGGTCACTTATCATTACACTATGACACTCTTACAAGCTACAATCCGTAGCTTGGTCAACTAACTGATGAGAAATGACGATAAAGACTTATATAGTCTGAGCAGACCTCTAGACTGACATCATACACAACAAAAAGAATATTGCCATGCATGCCTATCAACACTGATTTGCGCAGAAATTAGTTTGCACCGCTCACTTCGCACGGGTGCGATTTTTTGTTTGAGATATGTATTTTTTGTTTCTCTCCTTGCCCCCCCCCCCCCCCCCTGAAAACAATGAATTATGGAGCTTGTACGTAAACAAATGTCTTGCTTCACCCACTTCCTTACACTTGACACCTGCAAAACTGTGAGTGATGTGACAATACATTCTCAAACCTATCAATCGCCAAGCGTGAAGCGTTGCACTGTCTGACAGCAATCACCATGAAAGAAACGTCCATTAATTTGCATGACTATCGTTCCCGACAACTAGAAGCAATTTAGAAACGCCAGGCAATAGAGAACTTTAACAGCTGGGAAGGTTGGAGAGAATACAACCACAGAGACACCTGATCCCTCTGTGTGTCGTGTCCTCAACGCCACGTCTGGTTATGATTCAGCGAATACTAGTGTACGCAGGATGGCTGAGTAGCCAGATGGGATGTTATGTTAATCATATAAACAGTACACCGTTAGTTCTATATTGAACTAGAACCTTATGCCTTATTATGCACTAATACCATATTACTAATATGTCTGTGGACACAGCAGCAAATCATAATTCTCCCTGTTTTCTTGTTATGCATCAGTTAGCTTTTGTTCTGACGCGAGCTCAATTAATCACACGGCGGTGTCGCTCACCGAAAAGCACACATTTAACAACATCAGTCCCTGTCAGCAAGCGACATATACTGGTAGTATAATATATAATAAGCTACATACAAGATGCTCACGCATAGAATGATTGATTGAGTGGGTTTGGGCTAACTTTAGCCAGCAGGCTAATATTAGCCGTTTCTTCTCCTGTGCCCCGCGCCGTTTAATGATAACAACACATTTGTGCGTTGTCCTCCGTTGTCTTCATCATCACTGACCTGTCAGACCTGGAGATGGACCGGTCCTCCTTCTCCTCTTCTTCCTGGACATCTTCTTTGGTTGCTTGCTGCTCCTGCTGGTCCTCTGCTTGGCTGGTTGTCATAGAAGCCATGTTTCCATCTGGTCTGTCTGAGCTGCAGAACAGAGAGAGGAGCCGCCGGCGCGTAAACTAACACATGGGACGCTGCGTGATGACGTTCCTCTTTGTGTATATGGATGTGCTGCTTTCCCCCTAAATGTCTAGAACAGGGGTGTTGTTCAACGTTTTCAGGCCAAGGACCCCTTAGTTGAGAGAGATGAAGCAGGGACCCCCACAACCTTTTCATAGATTCCATATAGTTTCATCGTTTGACAGCGCAATCATCAGTGTATTTTGGATTTGTGTCAATTTGTGTTTCCAGATATTTAACCACCTGAACCGTCAATACTTAATAAACTTGACCTTTCACTCTGTACTTAGTCTGCTCTTTTTCCCCTCTACACCAAAGCTCTTTGCCGAAAGCGTTGTGAGCTTGTAGATCGGCTATTTTTGGCAAAAGTTCTCAGAATATGGACATTAGAGTTCAAGTGGTTAATTTAAAAAAGGGGAAAAGATTCTATCACTCAGTTTTGGAGGACCCCCTGTAGTAACTCTGAGGACCCCCAAGGGGTCCCGGACCCCCTGTTGAAGACCCCTGGTCTAGAAACAAGCCTAATGTTGACAGCAGTAATTCCAAGGCATAATAAAGAATGGTGGAAAAAGTACTTCATAATAATTGTGATTATTAAGATTGTTATGATTATAACATGTTCTGTTTATTTTTACTGTCCGTCCGTCCGTCTGTCTGTCTGTTTCTCTCTCTTTCTCTTTCTCTCTCTCTCTCTCACACACACACACACACACACACAACCTTCAGTTATTATTATGCAATGGTTGTTGCGACCGAAGGTCGCATATACTCTGAAGAACTGTGTCGCTTGAGTGTCCTTCCGTAACCTCTGTGATGTCAGTGTGACGTCAGCGAGTTGTGACATCACTTCCTGTACAGGGCGGCTACACGAAATGTGGATAACATATGGAGATAGTCCAGTCCATCATGTCATATGGGACTACCGTCATAGAAAGTAGCCATTGTTAGGCCGGAGTCAATGGCTGATACGGGCGGCTGGACTTAGATCACCTATGAAAGGATGTCCATGAAAGAATGTCCATCCACCTGGAGAAAAGAAAATGTAACAAGGAGGTGGCAACGGGGCGGCCAGATAAAGTTATTAGGCCTGGATCCAACTTTAAGTCGATGTATCAAACCGGTACTCGAAACGTACTTAGAATTTAACATATTTTCTAAAGTAAATATGGGGGCGGCTGTGTTAAGAACGTTTCGTTGTCAAGCTCAACGTTAGGCATTTGGACCTATACATGGAGAAATGGAGCGAATCTGTTTGGCCTAAACATGGAGATGTGGATAACACTATATATGGAGATAGTCTAGTCCAATATGTCATATGGGACTACCGTCATAGACAGTAGCCATTGTTAATCCGGAGTCAATGGCAGACTGTTTGTACAGGAAGTGATGTCACATGACATACTTTTTATGCCCATATATGAGTCCTAACATGGAGATGTGGATAACTATGGAGATAGTCTAGTCCAATATGTCATATGGAACTACCGTCATAGACAGTAGCCATTGTTAGGTCGGAGTCAATGGCTGTCTGTCTGACTGTCTGTACAGGAAGTGATGTCACATGACATACTTTTTATGCCCATATATGAGTTCTTCTGTACCACATCTCCATGTTTAGGCAAACTCCACACAGAAAGGCCCTATCGCCAACCCAACCTAGGGTGTGAGCGATAGGGCCTTTCTGTGTGGAGTTTGCATGTTCTCCCCGTGTCTCCTAGAGTTGATTACTTACATTAAGACTAAGACTTTTTATATTACAAGTTTTCTGAAATTACATCATTAGATATGCAAATTAGGCATTATATGCGCTAATAATGGCTAATTTGCATACTTTTCATACATAAATCTGAAGATTGGATACAACAGGTTCAAAATTATTGTTTCATTTTCTTGACATATTAGAGACTTAACAAATTACAGAGGGGATTTTTGATATCTATTTGTATCATTCCATAAATCAGAAAATAGTGTCAACAGGCATAAAAACCCAATTTTCGCCATGTTTTTAGTGACAAAATGTGATGTAAAACAGGCTATGAATGATATATCAACAAACCCCTCTGTAAATATCTTCAGGATATAGATAAGAATAGAACTGGAAGGTTTGGTGTATGTGGGTGCAACTGAAGTGGAGATTTATGTTCCTAAGTATGAGGAAAAACACATTTTGAGAAAACGGCCTTTAAAGATCGGACACACCTCCATCCCATTGAAACCAATTGTAACTTCAAACTCCATTTTAATCATGTTAGATTCATCAAAAATACCTGTCCTCGGTTCTGGTGACTCATACTGCCCACCTAATACGTGAGGGGGCCATGTTTCTTTGATTTATCTTTTATTTATTTTTTATTGTCTATATATATCTATATTTTATGAAAAATGTATGAAAACAAATGCTGTTAACCGGCACCTTCACATATGAAATGAACATCTATATGAGTATTTTGAACGTTAATTTTGCATTAGTTTGAAAGAAGGCATGTTTAGGAAGCAAAATATTAAATAATCTCATTTTTTTACATTTTGAATTTTTACATGTTTTCACCTGCCATGTCTCACCTTAAGGCAGAGGTCTTCAACAGGGGGTCCGGGACCTCTAGGGGGTCCTCAGAGTTACTACAGGGGGTTCTCCAAATCTTTGTGTGATCAAGTTTGATCACTTGAACCCTAGCATCCCTATTCTTAGTGGAACAATAGCCAAAAAATAGCAGATCTACAAGCTCACAACGCCTCGCGTTGTGAGGCGTTGTGAGCTTGTAGATCAGCTATTTTTTGGCACAGAGGTTTGCTGTTGAGGGAAAAGAAGAGCAGACTAGTAGGCATATGAAAATTAATCCAACCATGTACATTTTTTTTATCTGCAACACAATTTTGTACGATATGTTGTGGGGGTCCCTGCTTCATCTCTCTCAGAGCTAAGGGGTCCTTGGCCTGAAAACGTTGAAGACCCCTGCTTTAAGGGAAGACCTTGAAATGTAGTCTACCAGTTTGAGACCCACTATAGGCTACAGGTAGGGCTAGTTGAAAATGTTGGAGAGCCTCTGAAAAGCCCTCTCTCTGCCTCATCATCAGGCTAGTGAGCTGTGACCTGCAGCTGCAGCCCAGCCCGCCCACCAGGGGTGTCACAAGGGGGGGGGGGGAGTGGGACTGAGTTACTATAGGGCCCAAGGGGCCTTAATTATTTTATACTTTAGCTATTGATAAATAGCAGATATACAAGCTCCGAGATCAGCTTGTAGATCTGCTATTTTTGAAAAGTTGTGAAAATGTGTGCAAATCGTTGAATAGCCTATGTATTTTCTATGCGAACATTTGTAACTCAAATTTTGCATCTGGGGGTCCCTGGAACTAAATATTTTGAGATGGGGGTCCGTGGCCAAATAGGCCTACTACATATCATGTTGGGGGTCCTTCACATGAAAAAGTTTGAGCACCACTGACATATTGACATTTGACATATTGGTGCCGCGCTGTGAGCTTGTAGATCGGCTATTTTTCGATAGTTAAATAATGCGTAATAATGCGTTCCTGGTCTAAATGGGTTAAACCCCCCTCCCCCTATGAAGAACATTCATGGGTGGGGGGCCCGCAGTGAATCCTTGTACCCACTAGGGCCCAGAATTTGGTGCGACACCCCTGCGCCCCACTCTCTCTTACCCACAAGTTCTACATCAGCTCGTCCTCAGTCAGTGCTGTAAGCCTGCTGTTTCTGTCCAGCCGCTCCACTGCTGCAATGAAGGATTTTGTTCTTTTCGAGAAGACTGTCATCACCACCATGCGCTGCTGCTGCTTCTGGATGGACATTCTCGGCGTCCTTTAAAAGGCAAAGGTTCGGACCTATCGATCGTCACCGGGCGGACGTCGCCAGAACATTCAGAATAAGTCACGTTAAGGCTGCTGCTCACACAGAAAGAAATGGATAATAACCAGGCGAATTCTGAGAAATCTCACCTCATACACGAGAAGAACTCTAAAATGTATTCACTAAAAACGAACAGGTAGGAGGGAAACTTTATCTGCATGGTAAACGTGTTAATTGAGAGGTCGCTAATTTTATTGAATAGAATGTTGCATGAAAAATAAAAGGGCTACGATAAAATATCACGTTTTTTGACATAACGCATATAATAGCCTATAGTAGCTTATAATGTTGATTTAATAATTAAAAAAAAAGTGAATTGGGGAAGTGTAGACGATTTTCATTTTTTTAATGGGGAACGTGACAGTCAATCAGGACTGCATCAGACATGCCTTTTGTGCAATATTTATGCGATCCCCAAAAACATGTTAGAAAATAAATCACTATTAATAAATGTTGTTGCTGTTGACATGTTGGAAGAAGAGAGCATAACATGTGTTCAGGCTGATAATAAGCATGATAACATTAATTTGTAGCCTTAAACATAGCCTATTTACAAACCCATGCAGTCTGGGTTTACATTGTTCTTTCTTTATATGCCGCATGTGCAGCGCATGTTGCCATCAGGAGCCCTAAGCTGCTACTGTGGGTGTTTTATGTGAATGAACAAATTCATTTCCATGCTTGGCTTGTTTCTGGACAGCCTGCTGACAAACGGCCCCGCGGGGCTGCTCATTGAGCAGTGGTAGAAACTCATCATCTGTCATTAGGCAAGGCCACATCTTCTCTGCCTGGATCAACTCTTCAAAGAAATGTAATAAAATATATTATCTCTGGCCTTGACAAACAAACGGTCTATAAATATGAGATATAAGAAAATATAAGCCTATAGGTCTACCGGTTGGGATGAATTATGTCCCCCCAGAATTCTCTCTGCATTTAGAATGATTTCCAAAAATCTATGGATGACTGTTTAACGAACACGATATGTTTAATTCGCCTTATACAAAATGAGTATTTATTTAAGAATGGGCCTATAATATATCCCATAATTGCCTTGGTTATTTCTAATTAAGAACAGCTACTTAAATGTAACGTTTTCTTCTGATAAGCCGAGAAATATATAGGCATATACCCTCAAAAAGGCAAATCACAGCATCTTCCATCAAAGATGAATTCAATTTCTGAACATCGGCTGTGAAATATTGAAAACGTCGTATTTCCTCAGGGTGTCAGAGTAGACTGCAGCCTATACCAATGGATAGGGCCTGTATAAAAATGCAGCTGCCAGCTATCCTACCTGTAAACCAAAACATAACATATAGTTTTTCTTCAGCAAATCAAATAGATCAGCAGTCACTGTTACAACAAAAAGAGAACACATTATTGATTTGTGTATGGAACAGCTATAGGCCTACAACTCATTAGAACATGCGAGTATAGGCTTAGGTTCGATGTCCTCCTACGCGCGTCATTAACCACCTACACTACACCTGCAACATCTAGCCATAAATAATGTGACTTGACTTGACTTGACAAGAATTTCGTCTCAAACCACATAAGCTATATTTGTTGAAAGAATGGCTTCCCCACCACCGAAAATACTACTGCAGCCTATTTAGCCTGTCTCCAAAAAGAAACATATATAGTCTAATAATGAATCCACTATTATATCCCCACCCACACCCAAGGCTATATATAGACATATAGCTTATTAACACACTTTTAAATTTGAAGGTCTCCCCAACTTCACTTAATAAGGGTCAATTTAGACCCCCACAAAGGAAACTATAAGGAGTAACTGAAATCCACTTTGAGAACCACTGCTTTAAAGGCTATTTGTAGTTCTGGGTATTGATCTCTCTGCTTCATATATAAAAGGTCAACTCATTTCCTTTGGTCATCTCCATGTTGTCACTGTCCTATAGGCCTATAAAGTTGTTGCGTTTCCACTTTCCCAAGCAATTTGCCAATCTGCTCTTATGGGCGCTAAACTGACACAAAGTTTACAGACTATTAGGCTAATGATATGCTATTACCACAGCTGTCAGGAAGAAGAAGAGAATACATTCAATAATTAACAGAGCGGACATCCCATAATATCCTCTTGGGATATGGACAGCTATAGTGGTGGGGAAAAAAATACTTCAATATAGAAATACTTTGTTAAGTAAAAGTCCGGAATTCAAAATGTAGGCCTACTTGAAAGTATGAAAGTGTTGACAATGGCATACTTAAAGTATACGGTACCTACCAAAAGTAAAAGTACAAAATGTTTGAAAATAGCAGCTCTATAAGCTCACAACGGTAGTGATGGGATGTGTTGCAAGCTTGTAGATCGGCTATTGTCAAATGTGTTTATTATGTTTTATAATATTATAAATTGATATGCAAAGTAACTTGTAACTAAAGTTTTCAAATGTGGAGTAAAAGTAATTTGGATCCGAGATGTAGCCTAATAGTTAAGATGTAAAAGTATAGGCCTATTGGAAATTGGAAATACTCAAGTAAATAAAAAGAAAAACTAAAAATGGTACGTGTTGCTGTTTGAATGAAGTGATAGAGAACAGGACAGTGTTTTTTAGCAGGTCTTTCAGTCCGAGTGCATCAAAAAAGCGCCTCGGTTAAGGTGGAGACGACCTCCAGTCCCGATCTATCTCCGTTCCCCCGACTTTCACCTCCGCACAGCCAATCACAAGCTTCTCCTGCCTTAACCGAATTGCCTTTTTATAGCCTATACTTGAACTGAAAGACCTGCAAAAAGATAGAGAACAGGGCATCTCTCTCTCTCTCTCTCTCTCTCTCTCTCTCTCTCTCTCTCTCTCTCTCTCTCTCTCTCTCTCTCTCTCTCTCTCTCTCTCTCTCTCTCTCTCTTAGGGTCAATTATTGCAGTGGCCACCAAATAAATCGTTCACAACCCAAATGGCCAGTTTGTTCCATTCCCTTTCATATATATTTCCTCCCATGCACACCCATCTCGATTAAAAAACAAATAAAGAAAGGAAAACTGTCTGTGTCGTGACCACCCTGTCACCTCTCAGGATGAGATGACAGAACGAACGCACCCCGGCGGGTCCTCCTATCTGCAACATGCAGACATGCGAGTCATTTAAACGGTACTCAATCAAAAACAAACACGTATAGGCTAGTCAGTCTGCCCTACTATGCCTTTTTGTTCATTTAGAAAGCGTTGCCTATACTTGGAACAAAGGACCAGGGTAGAGGTAGCCTATCTTTTCTCATTTAGGATAATAGTAGGCCTATATGCGGTCCTATAAAATAAAATGAACGGCCTGCAAAATATCGATTAGGCCCACTAACCCTACAAAGGGTTAGTTTGGTGGATCAAATGGGTGATATTTATTTTAGACGGAAGATGCTTATTATAGGTTTATAGGCTACTATTCGCATATGCATCATCGCGCATATTAATTCAACGAACAGCTGTAATCTCACACATCAGTGACTTGTAGCCAATTCCCCAACATGTCCGCTGCCATTATAATTTACACCTTCATGCGCTTCATTTGAATTGAAAATACGATAGTCTAAATGCGGCATCTATTGTGTTATTCCTTTTTGAATAGTTTTCGTTCAAAACTAGGCCTATAGAGGCCTTCACGAGATAAAGCCAAGCACGGCCCTATACAGTGGTTCCACATGCAGACCTTGTAGGTCGTGACCCAATCTGCTATTTTTCTAATTTATGGAATCTCTTCGATTTTTTTTTCCTTTACTAATTCATTAAATTACTTTAAAATTAATTTAAAAAAAAAGATTTAAACATTTTTAAATTGCATTTTTTTTATTCACGCAAATTCTTCTTTTGAGGAATGTTTTTTTTTTTATGTTTTGAAATAATAGTAGCCTATTAATTAAAAACAAAATGTTAGGAAACCAAAAAATTAAGGGACCCATAAAAACTGGTCAGTGACGACCACTAATGGGTCACGAGTCACGACCCATTAGTTTGAGAAACAGTGGGCTAATAGCCATAGGCCTATGGTCCAGTGACCTACGTAAATCTTTACGTCATTTAGTGCGTGTTTGGCCTTGTTGTAGAACGAGAAGAGAACAGGTATTGCGTTGCGTTCCCTGCCGCTCTCCATGGTCCTGGAGACGCAGTGCTGATCGCGGTCGCTGTCCATGGTACTCGTTTCACCATTAAAGGAGTAGTTCACCCGTTTACTTACCGCTGTGATGTTTATGACCCATGGAGAATTTTTGTTTGTAAAACCTTCCTTAAGAGCGTTTTGTAACATTTTGAATAGCATATAGCCTAACTCACAGCAAGGCACACTGCACAGCATTGTCTTCCCCTGGAATGCATATTATAGGCCAATTAATCTAAAATCATGGGTGACAGGAACAGGCTAAACAGGGGCGTCAATGTATGGCAGGGGTATGCAGCTGCCATACCCGGGTCCAGGGGGGGAAATAAAAGTTACATTTAAATATAAATCCATGAATGTCTCTTTGTCTATCTGCTGGTTATTATGTTGTTATGCTACAGTAAAATAACTACAAATGCAAAATGTAACAAAATGGTCACTTTAACAAGGTATTATAATTATATTCTCCACACTTGTATTCTCCCCATCTTGACAAAATGGTATATTCCCAGGTTCCGCAGGTCAGCTGCATAGGTGCAATGCATTATTGTTAATTGTGGCACGTTTACTAACATGCCAAGTTTAGCTGCACTTGAACAACCGTTCCAGGCTGCCATATCCAGCCCAAGAAACCGTAGAAACGGGGGGAAATACTTTTAAATGTAAATAAAATAAATGTATCATGCCTGTTGCTAATGCTAAGGTATGGCAACATGACTGGTGTCTTGCACGCGAGCCTTCGCGCGCGTGCAAGACACCAGTCATGTTGCCATACCTTAGCTTTTTCTGAACTGACGTCACTGCTAGACAATGATGAGCTTGGCGACTGACTGACTGACTGACTGACTGACTGACTGTCCACTCAACATTGCTAAATGGACTATAAATACACATCAAATTTAGTTTTAGTTTTAAACCGAAGTCCACAGTCGGACTGCCTGGCTGGTCTATAACAAGTTTCTCATATTTCTTTAAGATGGAATGGATTTGAGGAGAGAATCGAGAGAAGGCCTGATTTTTGGCTTAGAACAAGCATGCAGGTGTGGATTACCTAACAGGCCCTTGCAGGTCCTAGGGCCCAAGATCTCAGTGGTCAGAGCCTTGTGTGAATTGTTGCTATTATTATTTAAAGGGGGCCTGTCACCTATAAGGGTTACTGTCACTTTAAGAATCATCTTAAAAAACAAGTTAATATTTTTATGATGTCATTGTGGGGATGCACAATTATAAGCCAATCAAATTAATTGTCTGTATAGCCTGGCTGTATGACTACTTACTGTACTGGTCAGCTGTTGTTGGAGGGGCGAGGGGCAGATTACACTG
Organism: Nannobrachium achirus; assembly: GCF_963921795.1. Lineage (NCBI taxonomy): Eukaryota > Metazoa > Chordata > Actinopteri > Myctophiformes > Myctophidae > Nannobrachium > Nannobrachium achirus. Next base: position 58,552,621 of record NC_137823.1, read on the forward strand.
TGACATGAGCTTCAGACTGTTTCAGACCGTTTTCAGAGAAGCTCATGTCACTGTGTAATCTGCCCCTCAACCCCTTTAGGTGACAGTACCACCTTTAATAAAAGAAATGTAAAAAAGGGTGCAAAAAACTTTGGAAATAGAGGCGTTGGTGGATATGGGACAGAATTTGTTAGAATTAGTTTTTTTAATATCAGAGCTGGTTTAAATGTATAGCCTATCTCTTATTTGTGGTTGAGAGTGATGTATTTTGTTAATGTGCTCTTATACATTATGTTTGGAGTCTTCTGTTCTGTAAATCCTGTTCAGATGCAGGTGAAGGCCTATCGATGTAATATGCTGTTGGAGTTAATGGTGCATTGCACTGTGCATTCAGTGAGTGTGTCAGTGTTGATTGTGCACACGTGTGCTGTCGATCATGCAAAGTCAGTGTACTGCTTAACCTGGGAGGATGGGAGAGTGTGGAAGGTGGTGGAGTTGAAGTCCATGTCTATAAGGGCCCAATTTCTCAGAAACTATAAGGATGTTTATTTTTTTTTTAAATAATAACCTTATCTGTTGTCAAGTAGCTGTCTGTCTGTCTGTCTGTCTGTCTGTCTGTCTGTCTGTCTGTCTGTCTGTCTGTCTATCTGTCTGTGTTGCTTATGCCATTGTTTCTGTATCTGTGTCTTTCTGTGTCCATTTAGAGTTTGGTGTCAGGCGTGCCAACATAATGAGTCTAGGCCTGTCTTAGAGCATTGATCTCACAGACCAAATGAATGCTGTGCAAATAATACTGTTGTTGCATATTTCCGTGCAACCAAATTCACATTGAATATACTTATATAGCCTATGCCTTTGGTAGAGTGTGTGTGTGTGTGTGTGTGTGTGTGTGTGTGTGTGTGTGTGTGTGTGTGTGTGTGTGTGTGTGTGCGTGCGTGCGTGCGTGCGTGCGTGCGTGCGTGCGTGCGTGCGTGCGTGGGGGTGGGTGTTTGCTCCCACATCCCAGTGGTGTGATTGAACAGAATCAGTTTTTCCACTTCACTGATTCTATTCAACATCCCCTGCATGGGCAGTCCCATGAAGGTCCTGTGTGTGTGTGTGTGTGTGTGTGCGTGTGTGTGCGTGTGTGTGTGTGTGCGTGCGTGCGTGCGTGCGTGCGTGCGTGCGTGCGTGCGTGCGTGCGTGCGTGCGTGTGTGCGTGCGTGCGTGCGTGCGTGCGTGCGTGCGTGTGTGAGAACATGTGCATTATCTCCCAAATGAGGTTTTTCCACCTCATTAGACACATCATTGCCACTCATCCTCTCGTGCAGTCCATGAGCCAGTGTGTGTGTGTGTGTGTGTGTGTGTGTGTGTGTGTGTGTGTGTGTGTGTGTGTGTGTGCGTGTGTGCGTCTCTGTACATGTGCATGAGGAAAATGGACAAGTCAGCATTTGTGCATTGATTGAATTCTAATCTGATGTGTATTGCACGAGAGAGAGAGAGAGAGAGAGCTACATATGTAGTTCTCAGGTGAGACACTGACAACTGAGCATAAAGGGAAAGGGCTTTACAGAAGCATCCACTGACAGATCAGCATGTGTACAATATTCATAGTTATGCAAATAACTATCTGTGCTGAAAGGTTTCCTGAATATGTAAAGGAGCATGATATGAAATTGGAAGAGTACATTTTTAAAATGTAGTAGGCATATGTAGTAATCCCCATTCACCATTAATTAGACATTTTGTCTTTTCTGGTTCATTTCTTTCATCTTAATTAATTAAAACATACAAACCATAACCCTAACCTCTGGCCATAATTCATTAATTAGACCTATTTACGTAACTCATCATATTCTCAGGTTATGGGTTTGACACGTTGCAGGGCTCAGACCTGGGACCTCCTGCTTTCCAGGAGGGCTAGTCTCCACCCGTTCAGTTATGGCTAGGGATGGGTATCGTCTGCGATACTTTTAATGGTATCGATCGCTTGACGTCGATACTATCGAGTATCGGTTCACGTAAAAACGAACGATACCTCGTTTCGATACTCTTGAACACACCCCTGGCCGGTCGCATCTGGGCTACTGAGAGTTTAATGACTGCTTTAGTAGGCTACACTCATTACTGTGGAAAATAGCCGACAATAGCCTATAATGTTTATTATTATGATGATTATCCAACGTCTATACTCTCTGCTCTTGACATGAAAATGGCTGAATAACTGGCTTAATAACCTATTTTGGTGTGTAAACTAGCCCATAGAAAAAGGCAAATAATAATTATAATAATAATAAATAAAAATTATCGAAAATGGTATCGAAAAGGGTATCATATCGATTCCCAGGTATCGAAAAAGGTATTGTATTGATTCAAAGGTGAACGATACCCATCCCTAGTTATGGCTGCCCCCAAATGTAATAACAGGCAAATATTTGTCAGAAATATCTGCAACCCATTGTGGGCATGCAGATTGGCTATTTAGTGTTGAGGGGAAAAAAGGAAGAGAAAAGGTACAGAACCATTGTTCTTGTTCACTGACAGGGGCGTCACAAGGGGGGGAATATTGGGTCTGAGTTTCTAGGGCCCAAGTTGGAGGGGCCTTAATTATTGTATACTTTAGCTATTGAAAAATAGCAGATCTACAAGCTCACAGCACACCGAGTGCCACGCTGCGAGCTTGTAGATCTGCTATTTTTGAAAAGTCGTGAAAATGTGTGCAAATCTTTGAATATATGTATTTTTTGTGACATTTGTAACTCAAATTTTGTTCTGGGGGGGTCCCTGGAACTAAATATTTTGAGATGGGGGTCCGTGGTCAAATACATATCATTTTGGGGGTCCTTCACATGAAAAGGTTTGTGCACCACTGACATAGAAACACAGGTTTTTCAAAAAAAAGTTAGAAGGATTTTAAATATTCTTAAGACTTTTTCCATGATTTTTCAAAAATAGCAGATCTAAAAGCTTACTGTGAGCTTGTATATCTGCTATTTTTAAAGAACAAAACAATGCGTAATAATGCGTTCCCAGTCTAAATGGGTTAAACCCCCTCCCCCTGTGAAGAACATTCACGGGGGGGATCCTTGTGAATCCTTGTACCCAGGGCCCAGAATTTGGTGCGACGCCCCTGTTCACTGATGGTTCATTTTCTCTTTATGTCCTCCAGTTCTCTGTCAGAATCTAAAGAGCAGTATCCCAGCTTCCCCTTTGAGAACGGAGGTGTGTCGGGGGCCATCGAGCTGAAGCGGCCCGTCAAGGCCCATTGTCATGGCAACAAGGTCTCTGTGCAGGAGGAGAGCGCTGACAAGCTGCTGGCCAAGAAGAAGCTCTGCATCGCCTCCGCCGTGTGTCTCATCTTCATGATCGGAGAGGTCATAGGTGAGCTTCAAGTATGGGCTTTAACGCTGGGGGCGTGCTCCTCCCTCCGCGTCATCAGCGCCCACACCCTAGGTGGGGTTGGCGATAGGGCCTTTCTGTGTGGAGTTTGCATGTTCTCCCTGTGTCTCCTAGGGTAGATGCCCTCACAAAAACATGCAGTAGTCCTGGTTTCTATACTACCTCCCCCTAGCCAGCCGGGTGCTCCCCAATTACCCTGGCACGGCAGGGGGAGAACGGAAACCAGGACTACAGGTTAGGTAGTTGGCACTGGGTGAGAAAATGGGTTGCAAAAAAAAAAAAAATAGGCTTTAGCAGGAATGGGAGTACACTTTAACGCAGTATTTAACGCAGAGAGTGTAGAAAAGCCAAATGAACCCATAAGCATCCATTTAAGCCCCTTTTCCACTGACATGGCCCAACACCACACCACACCACTCCCCGCCGCCCACTTGTGCCAGGTTTTCCACTACAAGGACATGGGTAGAGTGGTGTGAAAGTGGTACTAAACGTGGTACTAAAAAGTATCCAATCTAGAGTAGGTCTGAGCGAGGCCAAACAGGGCCAAACACTTCATAATGACTGATCACTCACTGACTTTTCATTTAGACCACCAGGAATCCAGAATAAAGTTGTAATACATGATAATAGATTCTATTGCGTTATAATCACGGTTATAATCTGTTATAGTGTATTATAATTATCATAGTAATACATTAATACTTTATAGTGTATTATAATCACAGTTAGAATCCATTATAGTGTATTATAATTAGGATAGTTGTAATACAAATTTATATTGTATTATAATCACAGTTAAAAGGGTCAATTTGTTTCTTACTGATAGGGGTACTTTTGTGTAATGGAAAATGTAGATATTTTTATGTGGTGTGGTGTGGTGCTAAAGCTGCAGTCAAAAAGGGGCTTTAGATACGTTTGTACTGGGGTTGCCGATGGTCTAGACCAGACCTGGGCATTGTGCGGTTCACTCTAACCGGCCCTTGTAGGGTTAATGGCAAATTACAAAATAAACACATTTTCCAATTTTACCTCATGCATGGACTAAAGCAGCATTTCTTTTATTTAGAAGTTTTTGATTTACGTACATATGGACGTGAATTGATCATTGGATGTTGTCTCAATAACAAGCAGGTGGTCAGACTGGTCACACGTCAAGACGATCTGCCTTATCTTACCCATCAAAAATGGCTAAACTGGCTAAAAAAAGAATGCCGGACTTTCAACAAAAATTGGACTGCTAAAGTATTTGTTTACTGAAGTCGGAAGCTGTGTGTTTAGTTTGCGGGGAGCACTGCCTTTTGGCCCGGCCCTCCACAATATTTTCTGTTGTCCATGTGGCCCCATGGAAAAAATAATTGCCCACCCCTGGTCTAGACTCTAGTGGTTGAGGTGCATAGCAAATCTCCTATAGGCTCTAATGCTCGAACCTGGTGACCTTTACTGCATGTCACCCCCTGCCCTGTCTCTCCCTGCTGTCACTCTAGTAATGTCTCCCTCTACAACAACTTCAGTAGAATAGCCAACATTGGAGGATTGTTGTTGTTCTGGCCTGCTGCCAACGCGTGTTTCCTAAACCCACCAGGCTTGAGTTAAGACCCGCCTTGCGGAAACGCGAGAATGTCCAGGAGTGGCTGAAATCCTTTCCGGACACATGGAGGGTGGATAAAGTCAGACCTAGTAAAGGCATGAAGACAATCTTAAAACTTGTACTGTGACTGTACTGAACTTACTTTGTAGGCCTACTGTGTTTAAAAAAGGGAAAACTTTGTAACTTTGCTAAAGAGAAAAACGTACTGAGAACGCTATTAATTTGTCACTAGTAGTCCTACTGTACTCAAAATAAACTCTTACTGATTATCAGTTAAATTGTTATAGTTTGGATATGGCTTTGTGCGTATTATGCTGCGTGTATTATTGTAATGGATCGGTAGGTAGTAGGTACAGTATTACTTTGCACTAAGAGCACTAACGTTCATATATAGACTGTAAAAAGGTTCATATGCATTTTCATACTTAAGATTATTGAGAGGGGCGTTTCCGCGAGGCGGGTCTTAACTCAATCCTGGTGGGTTTAGGAAATACGCGCTGCCAACTGTGGATGTGCATACACATCCTGTAACTGTGTGAAAATGAGCCTGAATCACTTGAAGAAGGCAGGGTGTTGCTGGAAAAGAACATCTGTGCTTACTTGACATTCCCCTTTGTGTCAAAGTTCTGAGTTGAGTAGTACCGTGCTTTCCTAGCCAGTACTGTAAACCCAAATGTTCTTTTTGGGTGCAATGAACTATTCACTTTGAAATAACAATTTTACGAGGTGCTTCTATTTATGACATCATTTCACACTGTAATAGAATTCTTTAAGCATCATACTTATACTAATAATAATATAATAAATTGAATTCCCAGAAGGTGAAAGTGCAATGAGTACAATATTTATTTAACAATATATTTACACAAGAGCTCTTTGAGACACACGCATGCTTAACTGTGCCTCCTCTCCCTGGGCACCGTCACACTTATATAGAGCAGGATTACAGGAATAGCAGAAGGAGTAAATCAGAGTACATCCATGTAAGGCTTCAGTCAGGGACAATTGAATGACAGGACACGACATTCTGGTGACAGGTGAGAGAGTGCCTCACTCCTCAGTTGACCCAAAGCTTAGAATATAAACCTTGACACGGCACTATGCCAATGACATGACCTTCTGGTTACTTTAGAAACAAAGTAATAGTTACATTTATCTAGATATCTATCACATTCCTCCCTTTTGATCATATAACATATGGTCATAAACAGTAAATGTAATGAGTTTTGTTTTCCATCTACAGGAGGATCAAAAATCAGTTTTGAAACACGTTTTAATTCTGGTAGGGGCAAAAAACCAATGATGCATATCTTGGGAAAATTCCATCCTACGACCCTCAGGTTTGAGCGATCACTTCGTAAAGCCAGCATTTCGTTTGTGTATGTGTTTCTCCTGCACTCTTCTCCACTTGAATGAATGAGTTCCTTCTTAGGTTGGTTCGTAATGTCTCTTCTTCCCTTATTTGGGCAATGTCACGACACAGGGCTTCCATGCCCCTTTTCCGATCACAACGTCCTCATAGCAGTTGGATTGACAGCGTCCTTCATAGTGGATGGGATGCAAGGCAGTTAGGGTATGTCCCTTGCACAGTTCTATCATCTCATCTGGTTGGGATGCAAGGCGGCAATTCCATGGTGATTTCCCAGACATCTTTTGGTTTCCATACATCTCATTTTTATGGCTCCGTCTCATCTTTCATGTATGGTTTAATTTATTGGATTTCATAAAACTGGAAATAGAAAACTCAGCACCAAGGGTTATCACATCCTAACCTAGAATGATTTTCATAATCTATACAGCCATCAATATTCTGTATTTTCCAACATGGCAATGGGGAGCATTTATCACTTAAACAATATTCAATTTGTAGTACAAAATGGTCATAAATAGTGCAATAATGAATGATACCTTATATTTTTACATACCTTAATGTGTGGAAGTATTTTCTTACCATAGGGTTTAGACATATTTGACATATCTTTCCTTCCATTTTTTCCATTGTTAGGAGTGTTCTTTTACCATATTGACTCAATGTTTTTGGAAACATTTTGACATCTCCTGTAATTACATTTCATCTACGCAACAATATTTCATAGCATAGACATGTTGTTACGGGTTTAGTTAGTTAGTTTATGTTAACAACACATACAGTATGTTGGGAAGAAAAGAGAAATCCGTTAAGACATCCACAACTTAACATGTGTTTCTCTCTTAAGACCCCCAGAGTATTTCAGCACCTAAAAATTGGAAAATCCTTTCATGGGAGGACCCAATTTTGCATTAAAACACTTGACACCTTTCTCCGTGCCTAAGTGATTCGTGGGAGAAAACAATCTTTCATTAGACAATCCCATGACATACAATATATTTCATTTCCGTCCAAAATGGGACTCAGGCTCCCTATAGAGAGAAATCAAAAATATAGTTAGCGTGACTGTTCTTTCGAAAACATCCTAATTTTGAAAACATACTCCGTATAATGCATTCAACATTATTCTCCAACAAACCAGTGATTCTCAAAAAACACTGTCTTCACTCATACATACACATATATTCGACCCATATATGCTCAATATACCCGGGTATCACTCAACCTCAGACATGCACTCCTTGCATTTCAATTCAGTGGGCAGTGGCCTGTGGTTCAGGCTCCTGTTATTCCCAAACATACAGTGACTCCAAGGGTGTACCTCCCATTTCTATCAGCTGGTCATTAACCCAGCAGGAGTCCCTCTGGCCAGTAGAGAACTGAACAGGTGACCAAACAAACCTGAAAATGTACTAGAGTCATTCTATAATTGTAACTTCTTCTAGTCCTCTTATAATTAATAGCCTAATGCTCATAAAAAGGCTAATTCATATCCTGTCTTCTTTTATGATTTATATTACCATTCTTCTTATACGAATTCTTCTTATACTTCTTTTATAATCCATATATTACCTCCCCCCTCTTTTTGAGAAGCACTGGTTAAGCTCACTCTCTCCAAACCGAAGCATCCCGGTCTCCCAATTGAGCATGACCTACAGTACAAGCTCTCACTGTGACGCGCTGCTCACCCAAGAACACCAATAATTATTAGGAGCAGGCAGGCTCAAATACACATAAACCCCCCCCCCCCAACAGGGCCACTGGCAGTGCGGGGCCGGCGGCGGGGCAAGCAAGCCATAAAAAAATAAAAATAAAGAAAGAGACCAGACTGCCATGTCACCTGTGACGCAAGCCTGGCTTAGTAGCGTCGTATTAGAAACTGAATACAACCGCATTGACCCATTCGAGTTTATGCTGACTGACCCCATGTCGCGGGCCTTATCCATTAAACTCCTAGGAACTTCATGGATAGTGCTTATTAGTTAAATAAGAGGGCTCAATTTGCTAATAACATGCTATCCCCCAACACCGATTATTACCGTCCTTAGGAACCACCGTAAGTGTTCTCACTATTAACTAAAATAGAAGTAAACAACAACCAGCCCACTGGTTTAAGCCTGCATGTATTAACTTAACAACTTAAATGTTAAACTCCACACTGACCCCCCTATGTATAAAACATATATTTTTCCTAGAATTATATATTATTTTATCCGGCACAGGACTTCTTTCTTGTTTTATGGAGGAAATTGGTACGATTTCATTTTGCCTATTAGTAGTGCAATACATCTAATACATAGATCAATCCGTTGTTGCAATGTACTGTACTACTCCAACAAGCTCAACATTACTCCTATGGATATCCTATGAGAAATGACAGAACTATAAGGCCAAACTTTATAGTGAATTCCCATTAGTCCAACTCCATGGTATAATTCTCCTTTCAATCTTTGAATGTCCTCATTTCAACCTAGTCAATTACTGTCACCTGAAAACGACACCGTTCTTGTCATTCAGCTATTTTCGTTACCCTTGGGTGATTACAAGCTTGAACCGCTGAACTGACCTCTGCCTGTCTCCCCCAACGTCCCATGTCGGACTTTCCAACCCACTGCAGACCAAGTCGTAAGTGGTCACCAGGCGTGATCTAGCCTGAAAATAATAAATACTATTTTTGTTGTTGTCCTTCTGTATGTTTATTCCAGAGTCAGAAAATACCTACAGTACATACTAGTAGGCTTACCTAAAGTACCTATTTACTTGAGTCCAACTATTATAGAATCAGTACTGTATGTCAATACATTCAAAATAAGAGTTATATTATAATTATTTATGTCTAAGACATTAGACCCCTCTATTCATATAAAAATGCATCATTCCTACTCTAATCTCAATAGATTTAAGATGACTACTCTATTTAGTCGGAAGAGCCACTGTTGTTCTTAAATTCCATGCCACTGCACTATTTTACATGATCTGGGTCCAATATTAATGACAATGTGACACTTATCCTATGTAAGTGTAAAAATTAGGCTTCTATTGTTAGACATCCTTGGGACCTTCTCTTAAGTCCAAAGGACTACCCCACGGCTGAACACTTCCTCTCCTGGGCATAATAATTTTCAGTGAGACAATTCTCTTCACAGACTGTCCTATGACTGGCAAGGTTAAGAACCATCCCAGTATACATAGTTATGGGCATATTAACTAAGCATACTACTACTATAAAGTATTTTAAATAGGGTTCAAATTTCACAGAATACTTCATTCCCATTCACCCTCTTTTAGTTAGGTCTATATTCCAAATCCAAAATATCATGGTTTCAAACACTCTACAAAACTCTACATGTTCTGTAAACAATTTTGATTGAGTTATAAGTAAATGGTTTATCTATATACTGGTTTGTATCACCCTGGCATAGGACTATATTTATCTAGATAGTAATGTTGCATTTTTTATCATATGGAAGCCACTTATCCCTAGAGAAACAGCCTTTCTACTCACAGTCAGCTCACTACGGATCCATCAATGTCCCACCGCCACACCGCGCTCCACCCGGAGAGGAAATGCACCCATTCAAGGAAAAAAAAAAAAAAATAGTCAACGGAAAGATAAAATCATTAGTTCATCAAGAGAGTTCATTCTTCCCATGTGACTCCAGGAATGTTCGTCATCAGAGTCATCAGTTTGTTGCCAGTTGCCACCTGGCGACCTCCGTGTGCCCTGGTGACCTCTGTGTGCCCCTCACAGTAGGTCATGCCAATCTCAAAATGTCTCTGGAATTAGATTCCTTCTTAGTCATTGTGTTGCTCCATGTCAACACATGTCGTTCTGGAAGTGCGAATGTACGTGCAGTTTTCCTCCCAGTAATCGCACCATGGGACAAGTGAGACACTAAATGGAGACGCAGTGAGCAACTGGAAGGATTCCCCAGTTTGTTCACCACTACCATGTAATGAATCTTAGTTTGTCTATGCTTTTTTTAGGGTTGGCCTATACCAATATGATCAAACAATACAACCATACACTATCACTATCTTTACCCCAATGTTACAATTATCTTCATTCTTCTGGTATTTAATTATAACTTCAATGATAGTAATTAAGTGGGAAATGTCATGCGATCTTATTTTACAGTTACACAGAATCTTCCTTCAAGCAATTCTGTAAATACTATGGACCGAACAGCTGCTGTGAGAGAATTATTTCTATTACGTCCTGACTCCGAAATACATGCACTGTCCGTATACCGTTTTATACTAACCTTCTTATAGTCAGTTTTCTAGATCTGACTACTAACCTGTCTTCCATTAATAACAAATAATATAATATTATAATATTATGTCTATTTTTCACATGGAAAAAACCCCAGTACATTGGATAATTTCACTACCCATCTTACAATATTAAGTACATACATTCACCACTATTTAGTGCCCGTTTTTCAGCTCCCTTTCTTTAGATACATTTTACATGCCACATCTAAGAATTTAAAATTGTTACACTTAAAAGCTAGTCATCCAACCAATCGGTTGTTTATCCTTTCTCAAAGAAATTGCCATGTTGGCTGCTAAGACTTAAAAAATAAACTAGTAGCAGTGCTCCCCCGAGCACTGGTCTCCACACAAGTTGAAGTATGCGAAAATATACTGACAGGTCGGCAACCGTTTTTTTTTTTACTGTCTATATTAGGAAAAATTAGATTCTACTGAAACATTTAACTTCTTGTATGTGACATACTTGTGTAACCAGATTACACCATCACTTTGCTTGAGTTTCACTGAATTAGAGAAACATTTTATCAATAAAGTTTTCAGCCAACCATATATATTTTGCACTACTGTTTATTTCCTACCCTTACCCTTAGTCCTTGCTTGGCCTATGAAGAGAATAGCCTGACAACAAGCTGACTACAGCCTATTTTAAATCAATGTTCATTAGTTCATATGGTCATTTTTATTTTGACGACTGCTAAACTGCAAAGCTAAAGATATATTTGGACAATCTCTTCTTCAGTCCACTGGCTGAAATAAGTTACATTCTCCTTTTAAATGAGCGTACAAAGGCCAAATAGGCCCAAATATCGAAACAGCCATTCCACCCAGACTGACACACATTTGTGATGGACCACAGAAATGTTATTCTCACAGCAGGGGTTGTCTTCCACAGGCCCCCACCATTCCTAAAGCACGGCACCTGTTCCCCATGTCCAGCTATTCTACACTGTCCTATCCAAGTCAGCAAATAGCATAATGTCAATCACAGCCCAAGCTGTCTATTAATGAACTACTAAACCATTTAGACTGACGTCCACTACCATGTCTATGATGTGGTTCTCACCCACAAATTACCTCACTTAATACCTGGCACAAAGCAATGCCAACCGATTTTACCGTAGTGTTAATAATTAAGAATAGACTGCTACCCAACCTTAATTTAACCCTGGTAAAATAATCTAAGTCAAGCTTTAGAGGTCAACCCAGAATGATCTGGTCAACACATACATGTAAATTCATCCATTTAACCTTCAAACATCACTGTTTACCAAACAATGAGATACTCTGTCACAACTATAGCCTAGTTTCCAATCACTGCAGCTAACATTCACAGTACAGTATACAGTCTCAATAGTCAAACTGACTTCTATGTCCTACTTAAATATTAAGACAAAATTAAGCCTTCATTAACCATTATAAATTATAATCAATATTCTCCAACATGCCTTGAAAACCGCTGATCTACCGTTCTGCTAGAACAGACTCACAAGTTTACAATGGTCTACTCTCATGGGTTTTCCCTGACCCCAACGTGTCCCTGGGTTTTAGATCTAAATCAAATAATGTCTATTTAATTGTGCCGAGGTTTCCTTTGCTGTATGATTATGCAAGCGTTGACGCACGAGAACAATCGTCTCCTCAATGTAGGCCTATCCGCTTCTTCGTATGGCCGGTGCGGTACGCTACTAAAATAGCCAGCAAAGGAACCCTTGCCTGCTGTGACCCTGTATCTCATTTAAAAATAGCAGACCTACAAGCCCACAGCGCAGCGCATTTCACCGCGCTGTCAGCTTGCAGCTCTGACGGGTCCGTGAAGTGAAGTGAGCAGAAAGAACGTTTCCGGTCTGAGAGACGGCAGAAATATGCCAGGCTCCAGCCTTCAAACTAAAGGTGCAGTAGGCCTACATAATGTATATTATAGCCGGCTTTAGGGATACTCTTATTCTTAAGAGACCAGCGCCGGAAGCCTTATTTCTGCTAACGCTATTTCTGCTCATTTCACATAGGCGCTCTGTCACCCCCCCACCGCGCGTAACTGTTGTACGGCGAGAATAGAACGTAACAGAAGCAGACAGCTGCCGTATCAGACAGACTCACAAGAGTTTGACAGGTCATAGACCTCAATTAATTAGGTATTGTTGTAGCTTTACCACTTTAGACAAATAATAATGTGTAATTTGTAGTTTTATAGGCTTAAATTATAGCCTAAAATCTTTCTTTTCCCAGCTGACCCTGGTGGTCGTGGATTCTTTATTACCACTCAACGAAACAGTTTCTTCATTTCAGATATATTGATCGCTCGACCACGACTGACTAGTTATACAAGGTAACGGACTCTCCCGTCCGCCTGGTATTTTTTCCAATAGCATCAGTTATTTGATATAGGCCGAAAATGCATTTCCTTACATTCACGGCCTCACATTCACACCCCCAGCAGCTCGAGACTTATGCTTTTCACAAAAAATGTAAGGTCAAAACCTATATTTAGTCTACCCAATGTCTTAATGACATAAGACCTTCTCCCAGGCCATTTTAACCCAGCGAGAGAAAAGAAAAGATGATCCCGATTCCTATTTTGGTTCTGGTTTCAACTACCCACTTCTAGTTGATTATCATAAATGCATAAATTAAATTCATACCTACCCCCCCTTTGTAAGCAACTTTCACAGGAGACGGATGCCCATAAAGGCACCCCAAAACATGGCCTACCAGAAAGATGCTCACAACTGTACTACATGGAATAGTTATTTAACAACCAAGTCTGGCTTTCACAGTTAAATATATACGACCATTTCATAATTACATATTTCACGTCTGGTTACGTTCATTTATGATCGCCTGATTACGTTCATAATTACTCGCCCACATGCGGCGTTTTAGAGAATATTTCGTCATGCAATATCCTATACCGAGATGATTATTGCCGAAAGGCGATTCCCCAATCGATAATCAACCCTAACCCTGGTTTCCTACAGGTACTGTACTTTAACAGAAACAACCCACGATCACGTGGAGCTACGTATTAGCTTTCACCCCGGATTACACGGGTACTGTACGTTTAAACAGTATACTTCCGAGATACGGTAGATACCTTCTATACATGCAAGGCATCTCTCTATTAAATTTTGTTCATGCAAGTACGACAGCCGCATAAAAATGTCGTGGCCTGTCCCGGGTACATGCAATTATAATGACCACGTCTGGCCTCCCAAATCATATTGTATTCACGATACTTCTCACCCTCGGTTAAGTTCGACCGGCGATCCCTGTCCGTCAGCTGCTCTGAATCAATAGCCAGTGTGTCCTGTACAGAAAAAGAGAAAAGCTGACAGACAGATTATGCCGGTCCCACCAGAGTCGCCACTGTAATAGAATTCTTTAAGCATCATACTTATACTAATAATAATATAATAAATTGAATTCCCAGAAGGTGAAAGTGCAATGAGTACAATATTTATTTAACAATATATTTACACAAGAGCTCTTTGAGACACACGCATGCTTAACTGTGCCTCCTCTCCCTGGGCACCGTCACACTTATATAGAGCAGGATTACAGGAATAGCAGAAGGAGTAAATCAGAGTACATCCATGTAAGGCTTCAGTCAGGGACAATTGAATGACAGGACACGACATTCTGGTGACAGGTGAGAGAGTGCCTCACTCCTCAGTTGACCCAAAGCTTAGAATATAAACCTTGACACGGCACTATGCCAATGACATGACCTTCTGGTTACTTTAGAAACAAAGTAATAGTTACATTTATCTAGATATCTATCACAACACACACAGAACCGCTGCTGTGCCCTTTTCCTCATTTTCTCTTATGTTTTGTCAGACTAAAATGACTTGGGGGAGGTGTTTGAAGCCAGTAAAGCTTTAAAGAACTTCAGTCACTTGTTTAGTAGCCTAGTTTAACATTTTCTCATATGAAAAGGATGCCTCAGAGTCATTGGCTGAATGCCTGGACTTTTGATACCCTGGCTGTCAGGAAGGGGAGTTGTAGGATCCACACGGAGGAAAGCAAAACTCAAGAAACTCTTAACCTCTTGAACCCCATTGCGCCCACCGGCGGGGGCAAAAGGTGTTGACCTCTGAACAGCTATCAATAAATGTCAATAAATCAATATAGACCAAATCAAACTACAATTTCTTTGTTGATTATTGTTACAGTGGGCTTACAGCATAGTAATCAGCTGCCATTGTACTTTTAATCCATACATTACTCATATTACAGTATTATTACAACTTATTGTTACTTGTTTTAATCATTTTTCACCCTATACTTAAACATTACTAATATTACAGCACTACTCTCACTAAAACATCTGTAGAGTTTACATACAGTAGTTTGGAATATTTTGTTTCATACCATTTTGCCTATCAATTGATGACACCTTGGTGAACAATTTATCTATTCACTATATATGTTTTCAATGAGGTCTTGAGGCTCATTCACTATTCAGAAGGCAAATTGTCCATAGGCGGAGGTCTTTTTCAATCATCTTTTCCTAGGTAAATGATCACAGCAGGACAATTTGGGAGAAATGTGATGTTTTACACTGCATTTGTGAATTGTCAGGGGTTAGCTTACATTTGGTGGGACAAGATTAGCCACAATCATTGTAGTTTTGTGTCCACATCTGTTCCAATTTGGACATACATTTTAGGCGGATTTTTCCCCTGGACCCCCCTGGGGCTTAAAGGACCAGGTCACCTCTGGGACAACCAGATCTTATTTTATTGTTGTGTAGGACACAATCAACACAATCCTGAATTTTTTTTGTGTTCAATCTGTGTTTTTAGATATGTTAGTATTTCAGCATGCTACAACTGGTCGTATGATGCATTTTGCATCATATGACCAGTTGTAGCATGCTGAAATCGGCTGAAATACTAAAATATCTAAAAACACAGATTGAACACAAAAAATAACTCTTGTCCCACACAACAATAAAATAAGATCTAGTTGTCCCAGAGGTGACCTGGTCCTTTAAGAGGTACAGTAACATCAAACACAGGAGACGAGGATTGAAATTAACGAAGACTTCGCTGGCGCCTAACTTTGTCCTCAGTAGGGGGAGCACATATTCGGGTATTTTCGGTTATAAAGTCGGCTAAAATCTGTATTTTCGGGTATAAAGTCGGCTAAAACAGGTTTTCTTCATTAAATCATATTTTTCCTTTCACAATATTATTTCGGGTGACTTTGGGGCTTCCCATTGGCTATGTTATGCTAACTCCAGGCAGTCAGTTAATTCTGTTCATATTAACTCACCCATTGCTCCATTCCTGCTATCTCAATTCCTCCACCATCTGAGCCATCCAAATTCCAAAAGTTGCTGTTCTGTTATTGCTCGCTCGCTGTATTGGATGCGTGCCAAGAGAGGGTGTTGTAGTTATATTGCTGTCTCTGAAACTCTGAGTGGCTCCAACAAAAGGAACAATAGACGTTCGTCAGAGCATCACGCAAACTCTTCTTTTGTCCACAGTGTATTGGGGAAGATTGTGTGAGAAAAAAAAACCCTCCGTATTTCTGGAGGGCAGAGGTACAAGCCAATTTGGATTAGATGGATCATTTTGGTTTCTTTTGTTTGTCTCTTTCTTAAAGGAACTTTAGTCAACTTTTTCTTGAAAAACGGATGCTAAAATAAAAATAATGTTTCAAAAATATTTTATAAAAAAATAAGCTTCATATATGTCATGTGTTTCTATAAAAAAATGACCACAAAAAGCGTAAAATAATGATAAAATAATCATTTTGGCCATTGTCAGACCGACACTTTGTTTACATTCTAGTCTATAGACTAGGATGTAAACAAAGTGTCGGCCCTACAATGAAAAAGTTGACTATAGCTCCTTTAATCTGAGGTTCAATCCCCCCGACACACAATTCAATTCACTTCAATTCAATTCAAAGGGCTTTATTGGCATGAGAAAACATACGTTTACATTGCCAAAGCAGAAGTGTACACAATACAATACAATGTATGTATATGTACAGGTGAAAAGAGTGTAACAGTTTTCATGCATCACGGTTACGTGCAGGCAGAGCAGGGATATTTACAATGGGTTTTTAAGGTGGTTGGGTTCCACTTGATATCCTTCTCTTTTCACAGCAGCTCACGAATCTTGCTGCTGTGTTTGCACATTGTTTTACTTCACCCAGCAGGTATGGGAGTTTTTCATCATTGGTCATGTTTTCAAACTCTCCATGGGTGGTTATGACCTGTGGGAACTTCTGGGAAGTATGTGTCTCTGATGTCTTGGTACAGTGGACAGGCCGTTAGGAAGTGTAGCTCAGTTTACACTTCATTTTGTGTGCAGTGGGTGCAGAGTCTGTTCACACACAGTTACTCTCTTCAGTTGTTGTATGTTCTTGTCGCTGCAGGAGGGTACCTGGCTCACAGTCTGGCCATCATGACAGACGCAGCTCACCTTCTGACGGACTTTGGCAGCATGATGGTCAGCCTCTTCTCCCTGTGGATCTCCTCCAGACCTCCCACCAAAACCATGAACTATGGCTGGCACAGATCAGGTCACGACCCCTTCTAGACTGGTTGCATGGATGTGTGAATGGATGAAAATACAAATGGATGGATGGATGGATGGATGGATGGATGGATGGATGGATGGATGGATGGATGGATGAACAAATGAATGAATGAATGAATGAATGAAAGAAATGTTTACTGGAACCGTTTAGGTAAATCAACTCAGCACAAAAATAAAAGAAACCTGACTTCGGTCCATTATATCTCCCCTTTAATAATACAAATTCTTATTGTGTTGTAAAGGTGACAAATCATTAATCAATGATATCAAACAAACACAATACCATTTGGCATAATTAAAGGGGAGATATAATGGACCGAAGTCAGGTTTCCTTTCTTGTTGTGCTTTTCTTGAGTTTATCATATGAAGTCATACAACACCTGTCTTGTCACTGCTGGAGGAATAACTGCCAAGAAGTGTCTTGAGATGACGTACACATTTGAAGCTTGGAGATACGAGGTTTCTGCCCGACAGTGACGATATTTTAGTGATTAAGTTGCGAGGAAAACGTTGAGATAATAGCCATTTTGGTTAGAACTGACTGAAAATAACTTTGTACTTCAAGTTTAAAATGACACTAAATATTTTTTCAAGTGTCCAAATAAATTCGAAATATTATCAAATTATTTCGCGGCACCCCTGGACTGCCGCCGCGGCACCCTAGGGTGCCCCGTCACCCACTTTGAAAACCCCTGATTTAGACAGATGACAGGTTCATTTGTTAACCTGGCATATAGACAGTAGTTTCATTGTTTATTATATTATACTGTTATATATGATATCTCTGCTCAAATGTTAGTCCAATAATTGATCATTAAATCATCCTGACTTTCTTCTCATATCCTCTCCTATTGGACAGAGATCCTTGGAGCTCTGCTGTCAGTCATGTCCATCTGGATCGTTACGGGGGCCCTGGTCTACCTGGCCATCGAGAGGATCGTACGCAACGACTACGAGATCGAGGGCCGCGTCATGCTGATCACCTCAGCCTTCGCTCTCATCGTCAACATTGTGTACGTTGTTGTTGTAGTTAGGGTTCTGATCTGGAGCATGTCTGGGGTTGGGTTTGTGAGGCATTTCATTCTTAAGGGTGAGGGTGACTTGCGGAACATAACATACTTTTTAAAAACTGCATGATTGCTGCATGAAATTCGACTCTGCTTGGACTGGTTGTATGTGACATGTTTGGGAAATAATGAATTTCATGCACAGCAAACCAATAGCCAAAATAAAGTAAGCATCTCAGCAAACGAGGGATACAAAAAAATGCTGAACGCAGCATTCTTGCAACACTATTAACACCTTCTAAGCCAAGGGGAGCCCCTTAATGTTAAAACCGTACTATATCGCACATCCCCCCAGGGACTCTCAGCCACGTCGTACATTCCCGGACTTTGTCTTTAAAACCGGAATAAAAGCTTTTGATCCGAAAATCGGCGATCGTCTAACCTTCCCTAGTCACCACTCGTGCACTGATAGCTCATGCAGACCGTGCATGAAGCAGAGGTGACGTCAGCGCCTCTCCTTCTCCAAGGCACCTTCCACCCATCCGTTTACTGTCTACACACTCGAGCTCCTCCTGCAGCCATGCTTGGGGCTATGCTAGCGAAACTTTTCAGTTCTGTTCTTCAGTCACACATGGACTATTTGCGGGGACATTTACGTGAAAGGATCGCGCACGCGAAACGCACGGGGACATCGACGATCGGCCAAAACCCCCATTCTATCCCAACGGAGATCGAGAAAATCATGGTGAGTTACTGGCCTGGGGGGGGAAAAAAAAGAAAAAACAGCGGCGCTGTTCAAGATGGAGGGGCTGCGGGGTCATGTTTATAAACATAATATTATGTCTCAGATCACAATACAATAATAGAAATTTCACGGCTAATCTACCAACCACCATTCTATTTCGGACTGCAACGTGTTAAGGTGTGATGTGTATTTTTCAAACATAGTTCAGATCAAAAGGCAGAGGACACAAAATGGATGCGAAACATTTTGGGGGTGAAGTATACCTTTAAGAATGACACCACATACTAGGCTATGATGCCTGCTGGCGTCGCCGGCTCGATTCCCGATCCGGACGACCTTTGCCACATGTTGTTCCCCATCTCTCTCCCCATTTCCTGTCAGTCTACTATCCTATCAAATAAAGGCATAAAAAGCCCAAAAACAAATCTTTAAAAAAAAAGAATGAGTGGTTTTATGAGAAAGGGAACCTCACTGAGCTTGGTAGTGTGTTGTGGGTTTTGGATAATGATCCCTGTATGCTATGGACCAAAATATATAATTAACCACTTAAAGCTTATTGACTAGGGTCTAGGGTCCCCCAGGGGCTGCACTTTTTAACCTTTAAAAACAACTCAAATACACCAAATCTCCCCCATCTAAAATAGTTTCATGACAATGTGAACGTCACTGAGCTTGGTAGTGTGTTTTGGATAAGGATCCCTGTACGCTACGGACCAAAAGATCATTAACCACTTAAACCTTATTGACTAAGGTCCCCCAAGGGTCTGAACCTTTTTTTAATTCTACACCAAATCACTTCGCTTAAAATAGCTGATCTATAAGCTCATGCACCGTGTTGTAAGCTCATAGACATGCCCAATGGCCGCCTATTTTTGCCAAATGTTCAAATTCTTCACAGATTGTTCACCTTATTATGACATAACCAGAATAGATATGCTAGGGCAGTGGTTCTCAAACTTGGGGTCGGAACCCTAAGTGGGGTCCCCAAATTATTTTGTGGGGTCCCCAGATGATTAGCTTAATGTATTTTTTTTTTCCAATGGTAAACAAACCAAGACACAGTATAAGTGTATACAGGGTATCTGCACATTTATAAAGTGACAATTTAAGGACTTTCAAAACTGTTTTAATACCAAACTGGCCAAACCGTCAAATATTAAGTAAGCAAGAGGCGAACATTGGGAAAATAGCTGATCTACATGCTCACAACGCGAGGCGTTGTGAGCATGTAGATCTGCTATTTTCACAATATTTATCTGTGAAACCGAGTCACATTAAATGTAATACCTACAATTCCAAGTGCTTGTCAGGGTGGGGGTCCCCAGACAGTTCAAATGTGTTTATGTTGGGGGCCACGGCCTAAAAAGGTTTGAGAACCCCTGTGCTAGGGTGTATGTCAGGGTTCCCCAATTAGTTTTCCCCAAGGGCCGAATTATGTCTAAGGTACCAAGCCGAGGGCCACAACATTGCAGGGGGCGACGGTGGCGTTCCCGCTACTCCTGCGACAGTTGTCGTCGTTGTCGGGTGAAAATCATTTTAAAAATGATTTAAACTAGTGAAAACAGACGATCTACAAGCACACAACATAGATTTGCTGTTTTCACTACTTTTGTGCGATGGCCTTGTATGATTTGCGAAAGAACATACATATTTGGAGATACAAGATTTCCACCCGACAACGACAATATACTAGTGTTGTTGCTGCTCTTATACCACCATTATTACTGGGGTTGGTGTGGGCCAGACAGTAGCCCCCCACGGGCCGCAAATGTGTTTAAAATCTCTGTCCTACCTTGCCTCCTCTATCTAGCATGGCCTACATCCTCCATCACTCCACCACCTTCCACGCACACGGAGAGGGCTACCATCAGATCGACGAGAACGGCCAGAGTCCCGTGGCTCATCACGGCCACTCCCACACGCTGGGTGGCCACGGGAACACCAGCGTGCGCGCAGCCTTCATCCACGTGATGGGAGACCTGCTGCAGAGTGTGGGCGTCATGGTGGCTGCAACCATCATCTTTTTCCGGGTCAGTTGCTTTCGCTTCTGCACGCACTGGACATATGGCATCTGTACACACACTATATAGTAGTGCTGCCAACTGGCCTTTACTGGCTCAGGC
The DNA here is from genome assembly GCF_963921795.1 of Nannobrachium achirus. NCBI lineage: Eukaryota > Metazoa > Chordata > Actinopteri > Myctophiformes > Myctophidae > Nannobrachium > Nannobrachium achirus. The sequence continues at coordinate 58,573,642 of NC_137823.1, forward strand.
CTAGAATTATTGAATGCTTTAACCAGTGAAAAATAGCAGATATACAAGCTCCCAGCGCACGCTGCGAGCTTGTAGATCTGCTATTTTTGAAAAAGTCATGTAAATGTGTGCAAATCTTTGAATATGTATTTTCAAAGCGAACGATTGTAACTCAAATTTTGCTTCTGGGTGGTCCCTGGAACTAAATATTTTGAGATGCGGGTCCGTGGCCAAATACATATCATTTTGGGGGTCCTTCACATGAAAAGGTTTGAGAACCACTGACATAGTAGTCTCTCAAGAACAGACTAACTGAGCTCCAGTTAAGTGAAAAGGACCTTTTCTGGATTGCTGACAAGAAACATAGGTTTTTCAAAAAGAACCTTAGAGGGATTCAAAAGACACTTATAGAATCGGGTCAATATTCAAATTTTCACGATTTAAAAAAAATAGCAGATCTACAAGCTCGCAGCGCGGCACTCGGTGCCGCGCTGTGAGCTTGTATATCTGCTATTTTTCAATAGTTAAAGCATAGAAAAACAATACACTATAATGTGTACCCGTTCTGAATGGGTTAAGTATGAAATTTGGTAAATCGTTTTTTTTTATTGGCCTAAAATATCGTCTATATTGTCTATATAATATACATTCATGAATCCACCTGCTGACTGCCCGTCCCCCCACACAATTGTGAAAAGTGATGACTCATCACTAATCCATAGTTTTCTGGGTCTGCTTTTAGCCAAATTATTGTTTTTCATGCAAAACAAATGCTTGCAATGGATTCAGCATCATTAAAACCCCCTAGTTTGACCCCTCACTTGCTACTTGAAGCAGATTTATTGGGGGTATTCTTTTCCTTTATAGTATAGTGTATGTATATAGCCAGACTATGTATGGGTTTCACTAATGTTTTGTGTAAGTTGTTTGTAACATGAAGGTGTCGGGAGTGGGACTTGGGAGTTACTAGGGCCCAAGGTGGAGGGACCTTAATTATTTTATATACTTTAGCTATTGAAAAATAGCAGATCTGCGAGCTTGTAGATCTGCTATTTTTGAAAAGTTGAATGAAAAGTTTGAATATATGTATTTTTTATTTGCAACTCAAATTCTGCTTCTGAATCCATGAAACGAAATATTTGGGGGTCCTTAACATGAAAAAGTTTGAGCACCACTAACATGGAAACATAGGTTTTTTTTTTTTTTTTTAAACCTTAGAAGGATTCAAAGAAATGTTCACGATTTTTCTAAAATAGCAGATCTACAAGCTCGCAGCGCGGCACCAATTAGCCCTATTCACGGCCCGCCCACTCAGCAAATTTCTCAGCAACTTCCTGGTGTGACGTCAATTTAGAAGGGGAAATTAATACAGAAATAAGCTGGACTTAAACCCAACAAATCATTATTTCGAACGGTAAAGTAAATTATAACGCTTTGTGCCTTTTACCATCTTGTGTTCTTGTTCATGCTAGCCGTATTTTATACTGTACTATTTGGAAATTGCATTCAATTTGCTATTTCTGTGTTAACTCTATAGGCTTAGCAGGGTTTTACCCCTTCAAAACGTGACTTCAGCACCAGGGGGATGCTGAGTGGGCGGGCCGTGAATAGGGCTAAAGCACAAAGTGTGAGTGAATCCTTGTACCCAGGGCCCAGAGTTTGGTGTGACACCCCTGCTCACATCCCTCTCTCTCTTCTCCCCCTCGTCACTCCGTCACACACCATTTCTCACCATCCCTTCCGGCACTCCTCCTCTTCCTCCATAATCTCTACAAAATCTCTCTCCCATCGTTTTTCCTCGCTCCCTCCCTCTCTCTCTCCCTGTGGCCTTTCTCCCCCCCCCCCCTCTCTCTCTCCTCTCTCTCTGTGTCTCTCTCTCTCTCTCTCTCCTCTCTCTCTCTCTCTTTCTCTCTGCAGCCTGAATATAAAGTAGCAGACCCCATCTGCACCTTCCTCTTCTCCGTCTTCGTCCTGTGCACCACGGTCACCATCCTCAGAGATGTCTTCAGGATACTCATGGAAGGTAAAATATCAATTAAAAAAAGTCTGGATCAGACAGCGTGTCAAATCAGACGCCCGCCCGACCGACCGCCCCACGCGATACATATTTTGAATGTTGCTGTCATTTGCACGTTGGTCACATCACAGGTTTACTGGCGTAAATAAGCTCCATCCAGTTTTCTGTAAAAAAAAAAAAAATAGAGAGAGGGCGCCTGCTGGCCTGGTGGTCAGGGCGCATACCACATACTAGGCTATGATGCCTGCTGGCATCGCCGGTTCGATTCCCGATCCGGACGACATTTGCCGCATGTCATTCCCCATCTCTCTCCTCATTTCCTGTCAGTCTACTATCCTATCAAAATACAGGCATAAAACCCCAAAAAACAAATCTTAAAAAAAAAATAATAATAGAGAGAGCCAGAGCAAAAGCATAGGAAATAAATGTCCAAAGATAGATCAGAGCTATGTACATTTATACATTTAGCATAAAAAGGATCAGGTATGTTCATGAGGTTAGACATAATTGGTGCAAAACGTAGCATGCATGTATATACAGTACAGTACATGAGCTGAGACATACTGTAAGGTGCAGGTCAAACAAAGATAGCAGAGGTGAAGTACATTTATATGCTTGTGACATAGTCCACATAAGGTTAGACAAAGAAGAAAGGTTAAACTTAAAATAGGACAGTAGGTGGCATAGGGAACTATTCCACATGAAGGAAGCCAACATAATGGCGGAAACTGTCAAAGGAAAGTGTTCAACATTCTGATGGTAGCTACGTATAGAGCTCCTTGCCTGGCTGTTGTCGAAATAGCGGTGTGACAAGATAGTTGTTTTAACAACATAATTAAGCCTATACACATAAAAGATATTTCTTTATACTCATGTAACAAAAGCTTGATACCCATTTCCATCAGACAAGCTGCTGTTGATGTGGAAATGATAAATTTTTCATCCTCTTTGATATCCAGGTGCTCCAAAGGGCATCGAGTTCAACTCTGTGAAGGAGGTTCTTCTGACCCTGAAGGCGGTGAAAGCCATGCACTGCCTGCACCTGTGGAACCTGACTGTAGGCCAGCCTGTCATCTCTGTTCACCTGGCTATAGGTAAGACCTTGTTTTACACCGGCAGTGGTGGAAGAAATAGGCTACTGAGATTTCTGACTTAGACGTAAAAGTAGCAGCAACACAATACTAGTAAGACGCCCTAAGGGGTGAAAACATACTCTCACCATGCCGAAAGGCATGGCGGAGACAACAAAAGCTGTTTTTATTTGAAAACATTGGTGGACATTGCTATCCTCGTAATGTGAAGATGGAGACAATGCAACATCTTGAATTGTATAATAAGACCATGAGTGCACACACACTCCTGTTCCGCCATCCACTGCTCCTCCGTTAACCCTTTGCCGTCCGAAATAGAATGGTGGTTGGTAGATTAGCCGTGAAATTTCTATTATTGTATTGTGATCTGAGACATAATATTATGTTTATAAACATGAGCCCGCCGCCCCTCCTTCTTGGACAGCGCCGTTGTTTTTTCTTCTTTTCTTTCCCCCCAGGTCATTAGCTCACCGTGATTTTCTCGATCTCCGTTGGGATAAAGTGGTGGTTTTGGCCGAGCATCAATCTCCCCGTGCGTTTCGCGTGCGCGATCCACGCGCATAACGATCCATGCATATAGTCCAGGAGTGACTGAACAGTCAATGTGTCCACTTTGGATAGCCTAGCACCTAGCACTCCAGCTCTGCTAGTGCTAACGTCCAAACAACAAGTGGGTGGGAGGAAGGAAGGCTGAAGAAGGAGAGGCCATGAGAGTCACTTCTGTTTCATGTCAGAGCAGCCACGAGCCACCGATGGACGAGCGGTGACTAGGGAAGGTTAGACGATCGCCGATTTTCGGATCAAAATCATTTATTCCGGTTTTAATGACAAAGTCCGGGAAAGTACGGCGTGGCTGAGACTCCTTGCTGGGATGTGCGATATACTACGGTTTTAACATTAAGGGGCTCCCCGTGGCTTACAAAGTGTTAAGATAGCACTGAAGTCCCCCGACCAGGCAGTTTTCAGAACATCTAGGGAAGTATCTATTTGATTACAATGATTAGACATACAGTATGGTTGCAAATACTGTATTATGACATTACCCCCAGATGAGGGATCTACAGAAAACTACAATTCTATCTGGGTACCATTGGGTAAGCTACACAGTGTAGCTTACCCAATGGTACCCAGATAGAACACTACAAAAGGTATTGTAGTTTTTGAGCAGTGGTAAACCGCTCCATAGAGTGGCTGTGCGTGTGTCTGTAGCCACTTTTCCTCAGCGTTTTGCCATAGCAATGTGTTTTCCTCAGCGTTTTGCCATAGCAATAATGTGTGTGTGTGTAGCCATACTAGTAAGACACCCGAGGGTGGAATGCGACCTCAGGGTGACATGCAACCTCGCCCTAAAGGGCGAGGTCGCGCCAATTCTTGACAATCTGGCCAACCACAGCGTTTCTCTGACGATTCTAGTTGTTGTCATTCTGGGGGGAGTTTGTTCATGTTTTTGTGAGGGTATCAACCCTAGGAGACACGGGGAGAACACGCAAACTCCACACAGAAAGGCCCTATCGCTCACACCCTAGGTTGGGTTGGCGATAGGGCCTTTCTGTGTGGAGTTTGCCTAAACATGGAGATGTGGTACAGAAGGACTCATATATGGGCATAAAAAGTATGTCATGTGACATCACTTCCTGTACAGACAGTCAGACAGACAGCCATTGACTCCGACCTAACAATGGCTACTGTCTATGACGGTAGTCCCATATGACATGATGTACTAGACTATCTCCATATATAGTGTTATCCACATCTCCATGTTTAGGCCAAACAGATTCGCTCCATTTCTCCATGTATAGGTCCAAATGCCCAACGTTGAGCTTGACAACGAAACGTTCTTAACACAGCCGCCCCCATATTTACTTTAGAAAATATGTTAAATTCTAAGTACGTTTCGAGTACCGGTTTGATACAAGAGCGAATAAGCACTACACTTCTGGAATCATGTGCGTCGACTTAAAGTTGGATCCAGGCCTAATACTGTCAACGTGTTCTCCACATCTCCATGTTTAGGCCAAACAGATTCGCTCCATTTCTCCATGTATAGGTCCAAATGCCCAACGTTGAGCTTGACAACGAAACGTTTTTAACACAGACGCCCCCATATTTACATAATATATAAAAAGTATGTCATGTGACATCACTTCCTGTACAGACAGTCAGACAGACAGCCATTGACTCCGGCCTAGGCTACTTTCTATGACGGTAGTCCCATATGACATGATGGACTGGACTATCTCCATATATAGTGTTATCCACATTTCGTGTAGCCGCCCTGTACAGGAAGTGATGTCACAACTTGCTGACATCAAACTGACATCACAGAGGATACGGAAGGACGGTCACGAGGATACGGAAGGTCACTCAAGCGACATGGTTCTTCAGAGTATATGCGACCTTCGGTCGCAATTACATCACCAATTACATCCTAGACCTATATCCTAGTCTTTTTCCTCAGCGTTTTGCCATAGCAATGTGTGTGTGTGTAGCCTGTATTACATCACCAATTACCAATTGAAGACGTTATGCAAGCACGACCACCGCTCACTTCACATTGGGTGTGATTTGTTTTTCACCAATAACCTGACGTTAAGTTTTCGATGGTCATTTCTGCTTCTTTTTCTTTTTGTCAGAGGAGAACGCCGACCCCAATGCTGTGCTGAAGGAAGCCACGGAACTGCTTCAGACCAAGTTTGGATTCCACAGCACCACCATCCAGGTGGAGCCGTACGCAGAGGACATGGCCCACTGCAGCCAGTGTCAGGACCCCACGGACTGATGGAGGAGGCAGGGACGTGCTGGCCATTGGGAAAAGCGGGACAACTCCCAAACGGCCAGTTCATTCCCGGCCTGGTCCAGGCCGGCCATTAGGAAAAAAATTAAAATAAAATGTCGGCCTTCGTTCCATTTTGGGGGCTGGGCGGCAAACAAAGTAAATCGTAAGTGTCGGGCAGAAACCTTGTATCTCCAAGTTTCAAATTTGTAAATCTTTTCGCAAAGTAAAGCCTTGCTTCATCATACAATGCCGTCGCACAAAAGTAGTGAAAACAGCAGATCTACAAGCACACAACGTGCGAGGCGTTGTGTGCTTGTAGATCGGCTGTTTTCACTAGTTTAAATCGTTTTTATATTGATAAATATTGATAAATACAAAACAAACGGTTTTGGACATACAAGGTTTCCACCCGACAACAACGAAATACAACTCATGTAATTGGCCCACTGGCTTGTCACTTGTCATGATCTGAAATGGCAAATCTTTGAGTAGCAGCAGCGCTATAGAGAGAGATCTCTCTCTATAGCGTGCAATGAGGGCCTCTCCAACTCTTTTTTCCCGGGCTGAATCAGGGGCCCAGCACGTCCCCTGGATGGAGGATGCATTGCCCACGAGAGACGCTGCTGCTACACGTCACTCTGACACTGACTAGACTAGACTGGCTCCAGCTCATTCACACTGTCAGAGAACTGGACTGACCTGAGAGATGAGTTCCTCCCAAAGCATCTTTGTGTGGTCAACATCATCTGTATATTTGCGTTATTCAAGAAGAAAACAAAGGACGCAACACAGTGTGGCGCTTTAATCATCTGATTTCTAGTGTGGGATGATGGTAATATCCGGGCTGTTATTTTATTGTTTGTGTGTTCATGGTAGCTAGCTCTTGTTTGTTTTTTACTTCAATTCAATTCGATACAGATTGACAGCAGCATGCCATATGCTGAAAAAAAGTGTGTTTGACTTCTTACCTGTCCATCAGCACGAGCTTGTGTGTCGTGTTCAGTGTTAAATGCTATTGATAAAAAAAAAGAAAAACGTAAAAAAGCCAAAGAGGAGTGCAGGTTACATTCCATTGTTTGGGGAAGGAAATTGTCCCGTGTGCAATTCTGTCTTGTTGACATCAAGTCTGCAAAACTGCCATTTTTGATGAACCACACAAAAAAGGGGAGAGTAATTTAAACTGTGCACGCCAGGCCATAACTAAAAGAAGAAGAAGACAAAAAGCCTCAATAGTGGGCAGCTGCTGTTTTCCTGCTTTATTTGTACTGTTGGGAGTAAAAGGCAAAAGTTATGAGTTGGCCATCATTCCTCTCACGCCTCCGCCTGAGCAATGGGCACCGGTACTGCGGCTGCTCTAGGATGTAATAGCTGCGAATACGTCAATATCGACTGATGTACAAGAACTCGGAGGAAAGACAATTAGAATTCTGTTGATTCCATCTCTCCCGTCTTTAATGTGCGTCTCAGCGAGAGGCGTTTTGCCAAATGGTGCACTATGTTGCTGTGGATGGACAAGGGCTGTGAGAGGAGCCGCGCTTGGAAATGGATCGGTGTCAGTGTGAGGAAGCATCCTGGCTGCCCACGACCGCCAACTCTCTGTCAAAGGCATATTCGACTCAGAGGGCACAATCATTTACTCCCCTCTTGTCTCCACTCTCCAGTCAGACAATTAGGCTCAGTTCTGTGTATCCATCCATCCATCGCACTGTCCACTATCTTCCAGCAGCTGCAGTATTGTCCATCCGTCTATGATCTTCTATCACTGTGGCTTCACCATAACCATCATTAATCCAGTCATCTATCTGTAAATCTATCTGTCAGTATGTCTGTCTGTCTGTCTGTCTGTCTGTCTCCTCCCTGTCTGTCTATGTCTGGATATGAGCCTTTAATCGAATGACAGAATTAGTGTTAAAAAAAAGTATTCCAATTTTCATTTCAGACTTTTCTTTTGGCTGGTTGTATTATTGGAAGCTACTGATGGGACACAGTAGCATGGTTTCACTTTGACCAAATATGAATGGTACGTACCGGTATATATGGGGGGAGGTTATGGCTAATGCACATTTAAAATATGTGGCCTAAAAGAACACTCTCATGTAATTCAAGCTATTTAGTGTGAATTGGTAAGGTTGTAATGGTGAGGTTAAGTGCAGTAGCCTACTTGCATATTTTTTACTTTTAAAGACATTACATAAATCCCAAAAATTATTTAAAGTTCAGAAGAGACGCTGGGGAAGATCGGCTTCTTTTTCTTCATGCATTACTGCTTCATTAGCTGGAACAGAACAGCAGAGGCCTGGAGGAAGACTTGGTCCTCAACAAGCAGGGCACGCATGCTTTATAAAGTGGTGGTGTTTTTAATCGAGGAACTTTTACTTTAGTCTTTTGGGGCTTCTTGCAGCACTTTATTGTTGTACGTTAATGGACAGCGGTTCTCAACCTTTTCTGAATCTGGGCCCACTTCAAAGTCTCAAAAAGCATTTTCAGAGCACGTTATGAGCCGTCAATCGTTTGGATCAACAGAACGTTGTATACTTTAAGTTCCTATTTAGCACTATGAGTATGACAACTCAAATGAATTACCATTTTTACGTAACCATGACATATTGTATCGGACAACTTTGTTTTTTTACAACAAGGGTTCATATTTTAGATTGTAATTAGAGAAAAGAAAAGACGAGTGTTAAAATGTTTTCATTTACTGCTTTCTATTGTTTTAGAGATTTTAGCATTTTGATTTCAGTGGGTGGAGGCATGCGTACACGTGGCTAAATATGTATTTTTAGACACAATAAGCTGGCAATTTCTTTGTTACTATTTACACCAGCCCCATAAGTCACATCTGCCCATGAAAGATTGCAGTGCATCTTGGGAATGGGTTTATTGTGTTTAAAAATACACATTTAGCCACTTGCATGCATGCCCCCAACCTGGGGAAATGCATGCAAATCTAAATCACTAAAATTACAGAAAGAAGTAAATGTAAACATTTTAACACTCATCTTCTCTTTTCTCTGATGACTATCTAAAATATGAACCCTTGTTGTAAAAAAGTTGTCCTACTATTAATGTTTGCCACTTATTTGGGGGCACACCTTCAATATCATCACAGCCCTCTAGTTGGCCCTGGCCCATCGGTTGAGAACCACTGCTGTACAATGCAGTGATACACATCTAACATATACTAACCACAGCCATGTGGAAAGCCAACCTAGCAAATAGCCAGCCAGCCAGCCAGTCAGTCACCATTCTAGTAGTGTTGTTCTGCCTGCTGTCTGTCAAGTGTTGATGTTGTCATTTACTCTCGAAATTCGTGGTTGAAAGACGGCTGTACTGTACATTCTAAAACACTGGTTCTCAAAGTGGGGCCCAGGGACCCCCAGGGGGTCTTGGGGGTGTTCCAGGGGGGTCCACAGCAAAATGAGTGATTTAACTACTTTAATGCTATATACATTGGCTATTTGAAAATAGCTGATCAGGTCATGTTTGTAGAACTTGTAGATCTGCTATAAAAAATAAAACAAATTGGGCAAATTTGTTGGAACATTTTGGAATATTTTTAAAACCTTTTAATGACGGATCTTGTATGGAGAGTCCACAAAATCTTTTCACATGTGAGTCTTTGACTTGAAAAGGTTTGAGAACCGTGCACTGTTCTAAAAAAGGTCAACCAAATCTTCGGTGGACACTCTGTTTGGACGAAACGTTTGCATGATTGTTAGTTGTTCTACTCATCAGTGAAAATAGCCCCCCATCAACTGCCAATCAAGCACACAATGATGATCCTGTCCTATATATTTTCCACTTTTTAAAAAGTAAAATTAGGTTTATTTTTTCTTTTGAAATATGAAATAAAAAACTAAACTAATAGACCACTGTACTTCCAATCTGACAGAAGGCTACAGTGTAAGACAGGTCTGATGGAGTGCAGTGTTCCAATTCATCCCTGAAGAGACGGTGATGTTTAAATACATCTTCATCCGTGTTCCTGTTTGTCTGCTGTAATGGAAGTGTCATTTTTGAGAATGCCCTGTATTGTACTGTACTGTCAACAGTCTGTGACATTTGTAAAATGTGTGATTATTGTAAATATGCCAAATATCCTGTATTTCCTGTGTATGATTTTGTGTATACTCGTGTAAATACACTAATGGTTTTTAACTTACATTGTACTTAACTTTTAACTTAATTTATTTCAACAATTTTTTGGTAAGTCTTATTGATATTTTTGTGTGGAAAAGGTCACAGCTCTAAATTCTGAAAGTAATCATTGCTATAGAGTCTATCTTTATCTTTTAACATGGTGCTGTTGATTTAAAAAAATTATTATGTTTCATATATTTTACAGTTCTGGCTTTTGGTTAGCTTTCTTTTAGTTTGGTTTGGTCATGGAACTTGATTGGAAAGCACTTTGGTTCAACTTCTGTTAAAATGTGCTGTATAAATAAAGGTGACTTTACTTGACAGTTGTAGAATAGTCTGTGTGTGTCAATTCCCTTTGGATGGACACTGAACAGTTTGCACTGTGAAAATATCACAGTCTAGATCAGTGGTTCTCAACCTTTTCAGGCCACAACCTCCAAAATAATCTTATTTGAACTGGGGACCCCCCTCCCTGACGAGCACTAAGAGTTGAGCCATTACATTTCGTATAACACGGTTCTAGTGTGAAAATAGCAGATCTACATGTTGTGAACATGTAGATCTGCTATTTTCACAATGTCTTCCTCTAATATCTGACAATTTGGCCAATGTTTAATTTGTCATTTTAGAGGTATTAAAAAGTCCTTAAATTGGCACTTTAGAAATGTGCAGATACCCAATCTACCGGTATACACTTAAACTTTATGTTGGTTTGTTTACTGTTGAGTGAGAAAACAATGTTGCACATTAAGTTAATCATCTGGGGTCCCCCAAAAACCCCTGGGGGGTCCCGACCCACAGGTTGAGAACCACACTGGTCTAGATACAGTGTAGTACAGTCAGTGGTTCCCAAACATCTTAGCACAAGATCCAAAAGAGATGTTTCCGGTCTGCCCGGACCCTATAGTGAAAATAGCAGATCTACAAGATCATAGATCTTCTATTCTCTCTACTTCATTTCTCTCTACTTAAGCTCGCAGCGCGGCACTTGGTGCCGCGCTGTGAGCTTGTATATCTGCTATTTTTCACTGGTTAAAGCATTCAATAATTCTAGGCCTAAATAATGCAAATCTTGAATATTTTCTACAATGAGACCGATTGGTTACCCTGCCCATAACAATGCATGATGGGTATTGCAATCACTTTTAGTGGGTAAAGAGGCATTTTTTAACATAAATCTTCTCTTCTGGGTGTGTCCATGGCACAAAACATTTTTTTCAAATTCATATCATTTTGGGGGTCATTGGCAGGAAGAAGTTTCAGAACTACTGGTTGAGTTTTGTTTTTATGTATTCATATGCCATACTACTATGCTCTACAGACTGTGTAGTAATTAATTAACAGTGTCAGTGATGGCACTGCGGTATCGTTCATCTTTGTGGCAGGTCTTCAGGAGGGTACAGAAGGAACTAATTACACCATGGAGAGTCAACAAGAACAGGATGGGGAAGGGAGATACCCCCACCACTTAACACTATCATGAATACTGTACAAGTGTACATGCTTCGGCCAATGTTGTTTTTGACAGCAAATTTTGATTTAGTTTTAGTCATAGTCTTTTGAATATAATGTCATTTAGTTTTAGTCATAATTTAGTCACCTGAAAAGTTTTAGTTTTAGTCTAATTTTAGTCAACTAAATATCATACGTTTTTAGTCGACTAAATCTACAGTTGATTTAGTCAGCTAAAATGTATTTTGGCAGGCCTTGAAGGCATCGTAATGACTGATTTTACACTTGGTTGTGTGCTGAAAATAGCAGATCTACAAGCTCACAACGGGTCGCGCTGAGCTTGTAGATCTGCTATTTTCAGCACACAACACCTGAGACAAATGACTCCCTTCTCCACTAGTCCCTCCCTAACGTTTTAGTCTAGTTTTTATTTTGTTGACGAAATTGTCAATATATTTAGTCTCAGTTTTAGTCATCACAGCTTAGTTTTTATTTAGTTTTCGTCAGTGAAAAAAACGCAGTCGACAAACATTTTTCATCATAGTTTTAGTCGACGAAATCAACACTTCTGCATGGTGATTTCGGCTTCACTCTATTGAGAAGACCAGTGGTCGAGGTGGTTTCAAGGGGTCACCGGCGAAATTAGTTAATGTAGCATAAAAATCTGTTTAACCACTATTTTCAGATGGGGATCTGTGGCCAAATGTTTTTTGGAGGTCCTTGACATGAAAAAACGGTTTGAGAAACAGTCTACTGATGCCCTCTGAGTGTATATAAAGAACACTGGTGTACTGGTGTGTAGGATACTACCTGCCGTTTACATGTCTAGCTGTGCCTTGGGATTTTGTAGAAGACCACACATTATTATGGCTCTGTACATATTGTACAGTACAAGTATGTTTAGAATTAGTTTTGTTATTTAGTATATCAGTACTATGAGTGATTTCTTTCACTCATTTCACAATACAGACGCACATCTTATAAAAACCTTTATAAGAAAAAAACTTTCAAGTTGGTGTCCCGTAAAGTGAAAAAAGAAAAAAAGGGAAAATAGCCAATCTACACAAACTTGCATTGAGATATGTTGTGAGCCTGTAGATGGGCATTTTTTTTTACCAATAGGTGAGATTGTGACCATTGGTGTGCCTTGAGCATGTTTGAAAACCACTTCAGCAGCCTACACGCATACATATTGTACATAGAAAATGGAAGAAGCTGGATTCACTATGTGAACTCAAACAAACCACACCACACGTGTGTGCGCGTTTGGTAACTTGATATTGCCTGCCATAACTGTAACTCGCAAACGCAATCTGTAGGATTGTTCCAGTCAAGTGCTGTAACGTTCACAGTTCAACGATAAAGCGACATATTGTGGATTTAAGACAGTATTTGGCTGTCTATCGTCAGATAAAGCAGAGTCAGTGCACAGTCAGTGGCAAAGCCAGGCCCTTGATTATTTCAATTGACTTGATGCTCTTAGCTGTGACTAAATGGAGTTTGTTTTTCCTTTCTCTTCCAGGTCATCTGCCACTAAATGAGGCGTAACCTCACCTAAGCAGACTCTGTCTAAAGACAGACACACACTCATCAAGCTACTTACCCGTAGGGCTCGGCCCGGGCTCCTGGACTTTGACTACACCAGCATCACATTAGGGAAGTTGCTGATTCTGAAATACATCATCCAGGGACATGCTGGGCCCCTGATTCAGCCCGGGAAAAAGAGTTGGAGAGGCCCTCATTGCGCGCTATAGAGAGAGATCTCTCTCTATAGCGCTGCTGCTACTCAAAGATTTGCCATTACAGATCATGACAATTGACAAGCCAGTGGGCCAATTACATGAGTTATATTGCGTTGTTGTCGGGTGGAAACCTTGTATGTCCAAAACCGTTTGTTTTGTATTCATCATTTTAAAAATGATTTAAACTAGTGAAAACAGCCGATCTACAAGCACACAACGCCTCGCACCGCGAGGCGTTGTGTGCTTGTAGATCTGCTGTTTTCACTACTTTTGTGTAACAGCCTTGTATGAAGAAGCAGGGCTTTGCTTTGCGAAAAGAATTATACATTTGAAACTTGGAGATACAAGGTTTCTGCCTGACAGTGACGATATACTTTGTTGGCCACCCAGCCCCCAAAATGGAACGAAGGCCGACATTTTATTTTGAATTTTTTCCTAATGGCTGGCTTCACCACTGCCGGTGACGCAGCGTGACTGCCGGTCTAACTGCCGGTCTGTGCAGCGGCCGCCGGTCACATTGCCGGCGATGCAGCGCGAATGCCGGTCCTTGCGGCGTGCGCGGCGCCTGCCGCGGCAGTTCCGCGGCAGGTGCCGGAAAGGAGAATGTATTCGCTCCTTCTGAAATTATGATCAGTAGGCTGACCCAAAGAGATGATTAGCTTTTGGGTCATAATGGTCAATGTCAACAGATGGGTGGAACAAGTAGTCCTGCCTGATGAAATGATTAACTTTTGGGTGGAAAAGAATCAAGATCAAAATTGAGAAATGTGGGACCAAAAGGCTACGTTCACTTAGATAATTTATTCACACAAACGACATTCTTAGAAAAAGCACCCTAAAAACGAATAAAACCAAACAAGAAATTGAACAAATGAATTCTTGACAATCTTGTGCCCTCCTCCCGACTCCTATGGAGTGGGAATGTTTAAATGAAACAAGGCTGACGTGAGGCAGAAAAACTAACATTTCACAGACATACCGAAAATCCTTCCGTCTTGCAGACCCAAAGGGCGAGATAAAAACAAAACAAAAAATAAGAACCACTTTCTGACACGTCAGAGTGATACTGTAGCTCTAAAACAGTGGCTCTCAACCTGTGGGTCGGGAAAATTATTTTGGAGGGGGTCCCCAGATGATTAACTTATAATGTAAAACATTGTTTTCTCACTAAAAATTAAACAAACCAGCAGAACGTTTAAGTGTATAGAGCATGGTATACTATAGAGGGTATCTGCACATTTCTAAAGTGACAATCAATAATAAGGACTTTTTAATACCCCTAAAATGACAGTAAAAGTAAAAAAGTATTAAGTAAAAATTGGCCAAATTGCCAAATATTAGAGGCAGAAATTGTGAAAATAGCCAATCTACATGCTCACAACGCCTCGCAACGCGAGAACCGTGTTATACAAAGTGTTACTCTATAGTGCTCGTGAGGGTGGGAGGGGTCCCCAGTTAAAATAGGATTATTTTGGGGGGTCCCGGTCTGAGAAGGTTGAGAACCACTGCTCTAAAATAGTGCTATAGTGGCTGGGCGGCCGTTACAGTCTCTGTGTCGTGGCTCTGGGCCTGTGGGGAGTAGAGGTCCTTGAACTGTTTCTTGCACTTGGTGAGCAGCTTCTTGGTGTCTTCTCTGGACATGCTCCTCAGACAGTGGAGTCTGACTAGGCCTGCCTGGCCGCCCGACACAAGCCAGGTGTGGCTGCTCATGTTGGGGTTAAAGCGAACCTGGGGGGGGGGGGGGTGAGAGAAAGGAGGTTTTAAAACAGTGCAACATAGGCTGGATTTAGACTGCAGTCAAATCCAGCCCAAATCCGATTTGGTTGTCAAATCCGATCTTTTGGCCCGAGTTTTCACACAGCATTTGCAAGTGACACAGATCTGATCTGTGCGTTCAGACAGCGTCAGCCCAAAGCTGCCCTGCAGCGACATGTATGCTTTGGTTACCGTGGTAACGACGTAGGCGTAATGACTCTTATCTCTTGTTTTTCTCATGTGCTCAGTGCGCTGTAATCAAATAGTAAATACTTGCGCTCTGTAATGATGTAATTTACAGACGCGCTCGGGTCGCGCAGCAAGTGACGCTTGGCCAGTTTGATGTGACTTGCATGTGACTTGCATATAACTCTATGGGTGGATGTGGTTGCTGCTTTCAGACTGAGTCAGATGTTCTCAGATCCGATATGTATCGGATTTGAAACCACGGATTTCATGTGACCTGCATGTGACCTGTCTGGATTTAGACTACCGTATTTAAAAAAAATCGGATTCCACTTTTGATGTGACTCAGATCTGATTCAGGCTAGATTTCAGTGGCAGTGTAAAGCCGGCCTAAGGGCGGATTCACACTGCAGTCCGATTGATTTGAACTGTTCCCGAAAACGGTTGCCTGGTCCCCGCTGACCAGCATTCACATTGGCCAAAATTCTCCTGTGCCTGGACTCCCTGGAGTGCACTTCATTCAACTGTAACTGTATTTGTGTGCCTGTTGACCATGGGGCTTTGGGAGATATAAAACGTCACGTCACAGAAGAAGACTATCTTGTCAGAATTTAGAGCGAATATTAAAGTGATAAAAAGAAATGAAATGAAAGTTTTAACAATAACAGAACAACAATACACAACCAAAGCAGTGTGTGCTGCTGACTGTCTTTGAAACATGATAAATGTAGAGCCGTCTGTAATCATCGCACAACAGTAACGTCACTGGCGCATCCGTTGTATCTTAATAGTGACGTCGCGGACCGATCCTTGTTATTTTCATCCTGGCAGAAGCATCACTACTTCCTTGTTCATGGAACGGTAGCTTCACATTGCAGCGCACCGTTCTCGAGGACGCATCAAGCGGACTCGAAACTACCTCCGGAGGTGGTCTCGGGGCCGGCGTTTCTGAGGACAGTACGCATGCTTCACACTATCAATACATCTGCCAAGTACCCTCGAGTTCGCACTCGAGACCGCAGTGTGAATCCGCCCTGAGATTAAGACCTGAGGCTGATTCCACAAAATACCTTCTAAATCACTAGTTCTCACACAGATTCTTTAATAATGTTAAAAAAATAGCAGATATACAAGCTCGCAGTGCAACACGAAGCGATGCGTTGTGAGCTTGTATATCTGCTGTTTTTGAATAGCCAATGCAAAAATCTAAAATGACACACGGGTGCTTTCCCAGTTTTAAATGGGTAAAAAAACGACAGGTTTTGCAGGTTCAACACGGTTAATTAGAAGATTAGAACATCATCAAATTCATGACACAGGACGGTCGAGACGGTGGATTGTTGCAAATATTGCAGGAAATAGAACAGGGGTCTTCAACAGGGGGTCCCAGGACCCCTAGGGGGTCCTCAGAGTTACTACAGGGGGTCCTCCAAATCTTTGTGTGATAGGATCATGTTTTATACATTAACCATTTGAACCCTAGCATCCCTATTCTGAGTGGAACATTAGCCAAAAATAGCAGATCTACAAGCCTCGCAGCGCCTCGAGCTTGTAGATCGGCTATTTTTGGCAAAGAGGTTTTTAGAGGGAAAAGAAGAGCATACTAAGTATTTGACAGTTCAAGTGCTTAAAGGTGATACACCATGCATTTAAAAAGTATTTCTATATTGTTTATGTCCCAAAAACGTTTTTCAAAAGGTTTGAGGCTAAATTACCACTCCTGAATAGAGAGCCTCTCTCATTTTGAATGGCTCTCAGAGCATTTTCAGCTGCAGTACCACCTTTGGCCTGAACTGTGCCACCCCCCCCCCCCCAAAAAAAATCTTTTTGAAAAAAAAAGAAAAAGTAAAAAAAAAAAGAAAAAAAAAGAAAAAAGTTTTCCCTTCAAAAACGGCTGTTGATGACGTCAGCGACGGCAGCAAATCTGCACAGCCTGTTTTGAGAACCCGTGGGATGCTTTTAACCTCCGCCTTCCCAAAACCAGAGAAAGACACAACGGTCAGAAATGGGACTTTGTGAGGATAGAAGGTGCTAGTGGGACCCCAAAAGAAGGTTTTAAAATAGGAAAAGTGAATTTTCATGGTGGTGTATCACCTTTAAATGTCTGAAAATACACATTACTCCAACATGATGACAGTGTTGTCAAACAAGTCTAAGCTGTCTAAGAAATCTATGAACATTTTTAATCTGCAACCCAATTTTATACAATATGTAGTGGGGGGTCGCTGCTTCATCTCTCTCTCTCAGCTATGGGGTCCCTGCTTCATCTCTCTCTCAGCTAAGTGGTCCCTGCTTCATCTCTCTCTCAGCTAAGTGGTCCCTGGCCAGAAAACGTTTGAAGACCCTTGATCTAGAATGTGAGATGTCATGAGTATTGTGTTAAAAGTCCTAAGGAATAAGGTAAGGAACTTTTCCAACTACAAATGAGAATAAGAGTTAATTTGTACAAACTGACACTCGTTCAATTTGCCCTTGGCCTTGTTTTCCGCTGCTTCACTCCAGTCAGTTCCATAATGAAAGCAAATGCAGATAAATGAGCACAGATAAGAGGCCATTCTCTCAGTGGGTGTTTATTGTGCGAGTAAATCTATCTGCTCCCCCCTGAGACTCAACTATAGATCCATCATTATGATGTTAACTACACAGTTAACCCTGCAAGGCCCAGCGTTGCTTTTTGGCAAACATTTTTAAATCATTTTTAAAAAAATGTTATAGTTAGTTTTCCTGTTCTTTTTCACATTCACCATTAAATCCTATTGTTTAGTATGACAATGCCATTGGCCACGATATTTGCATATAAATACCCCCCACAGAGACTGACATTCACACCTCCCAGAGAAGTTGAAATTTCAGCGTTTGGACGAACAACATCTCACTTTTTAACTGAAGCTATTCCTCACTAAAACATAAGTAAACTGCCTGTAATATATTTGTTCGTGATCATTAGAATGTCTAAAACATGTACATATGTTATGATTGTGAAAAATATCCCCAAAATGCAAATTAGAGCATGATTTATGATTTATGGCTATAAAACCTTACAAAAACATTATTAATTTTTTAACATTACATTTTCCTGTGATTAGGACTCCTACAACAGCATCTGATTTTTTTTTATTTTTTTTGGCCAGTAGAAATTAATTCGGGTCTTGCAGGGTTAAGGCGTTCTGGAGCTAGTGGAGGAGAACAGAGCTAAGCTGGGAACAGACCATTGATTACCACTCCTTACATTACATTACACACACGCGTGCACGCCCGCGTGCACGCACGCCCACCCACCAAATGATACTGTAAGGCAGGGGTCTTCAACAGGGGGTCCGGGACCCCTAGGGGTTCCTGAGAGTTACTAGAGGGGGTCCTCCAAATCTTTGTGATAGAAACCTTTTTCTTCTTTTTTATATTAACCACTTGAACCCTAGTGTCCTTATTCTGAGAACTTTAGCTAAAAATAGCAGATCTATAAGCTCGAGCTTGTAGTTGGGCTATTTTTGGCAAAGATCTTTGGTATAGAGGGGAAAAAGAGCAGACTAAGTACAGAGTGAAAGGTCAAGTTTATTAAGTATTGACGGTTCAAGTGGTTTAATCTCAAAACACAAATTGACATGAATCCAAAATACACCGACGAGTGTGCTGTAGGGCATTCACGAATAGTGATTTTTAGAATTCAAATTATTCGACCTCAAAGTATTCGAATATTCGACGGGTGAAATATCATATTTTTGTAATCTAATAAATCATTAAAACGCTCCTTTGCGAGCCTTAAAAACAACCAGCAATTAACGGGTTAACCTTTGTAGGCGGGACAAAATGCATGGTTCGTGAAATAACAGCCATCGATTGGCTGTGAGAGGTTTTCACTGGTGGATGCGGACCTCAAGCAGCAGAGAGAGAACAGACCTACAATGCACAATGCGTCGCGGATAGACGTGTTGTGAGCTTGTAGATCTGCTATTTTTGACACGCTGCACTGTCTTACGACTGAACATAGCATAAACATGCTGATGAAGCTTGCGATGAAAAACGAGTTCATTTTACTAGGAAAACTCCGAAAATAACTGTTCAAGCCTATCCTATCTATGTTCAACAACAACCACATTTATACTGTCCATCCTTTGTTCGTTACAAGCAGTGTTGTATTGTGAATTGATTAGCCTCAGGATTCAGGCATTATAGTGATTGTTTGATGGGATGCACGCTATGTTAATGACTTCACACGCATGTCGTTACGCTACTTAGCAGGCCATTAATATGTACCGAGATTCATTCCAATGTTAATGAAGGCTGGTGTGACTCGAGTCTCGACCAGTACAACAGACAAGGCTAAGATGGGTTATGATTACATGCTATAGTATAGTATAGAAGTATACAGTATGTAACACAAGCTTTACAAGATCATCAATTCCACTCCAATCCGTGTCGCGAAACTCTCGACCCGTTATCATAAATAAAACGCCGGACGCTTGTACCTTTATGGTTTAAAGATGAGATACATTTGAATATGAAGCATGACATCAACGCGGTTGCGGTGAAGCGCGGTCCGAAGGAGCTACTGTAAAGAGAAGGGTGTCCTCTAAACTGGATATACTCAGCAAGAGGAACGAAACTCAGCAGCAATAAAGTAAAGTAGCCTAAAGTATTACACACTTTTGTCAGCAACGAGCATTGAGCTTGCTTGTTCTGGAGCGCCGCTCCCCTCCTACACTGAGTGACTGTGTCATCTATAGTGACGGGCCAGCCGTGTATGTCGGCAGTCGGCACATCAATCACATAGGCTAGCCACTACAGTGGCTTGGTGATGCGAGGTTACTACACTGTGGTTGGATCTGACAACAATCAAACATGAATGGATTAGGAGAAATACTAACACCAGAGCTCACAGCTGCATGTCTGCTGTAGAAATATTGTCACGTCTAAAAAAAACAAAAAAAATATATATTAAAATTAATTTCGGCGAATTTTCTAATAGTGATTACAGTAATCGAATAGTGTTTTGATATTCGAATATTCGAATATTCGGTGAATGCCCTAGTGTGCTGTCAAACAATGAAACTATATGGAATCTATGATAAGGTTGTGGGGGTCCCTGCTTCATCTCTCTCTCAGCTAAGGGGTCCTTGGTCTGAAAACATTGAAGACCCCTGCTGTAAGTAAAAAGGGGGGAAAAGAAAAAACTGAAGCTAAACGAGAGCTCTTTGGTGTCCCCTAACCCAAACAAAATGTACTTGGCTTTGTACTTTTCCACCCCCTCAACACCAAATGTCTTCACCGAAAATAATTAATGTATTCTGCGAATGTTCAAGTGGTTCAGACTAATTTACACTTAATTTAGACTCCATTGATTCGTTTAAATCCAGGCTCAAAACCCTGTTTTACTCACAAGCATTTGAATCCCCCTGACACATTTTATGTTTCCATCGCATTGATTTTAGTTTACCGTGTTGTAATTGTCCTTATTGCTTTCATTGTTATGCATTGAGATGTTTTCTTTACTGTATTGCTGGGATGATGAAATATATAAAAAAAATAGTTTTTTTTTTTTCCTAATTTTTATCCCACGATTTTGTAACCCATTTTCACCCAGAGCCAATTGCCTTCCAGGGCTCTGCTCTCCCTCTGCCGCGCCTGGGGAGACAACGGACTGACCTCATGCTTCCTTCTATGCATGAGGAGTCCAAGTTGCTTCTTTTCACCTGACAGTTCCCCTCCATCAGGCTGGTATCAACCCTAGGAGACACGGGGAGAACATGCAAACTCCACACAGAGAGGCCCTATCGCCAACCCCACCTAGGGTGTGTGCGCTGATGACGCGGAGGGAGGAACATGCCCCCCAGTGCCCACGGCATCCCCCAGCGGGAATCAAACCCAGGACCTTCTAGCTGTGAGGCGAATCGCTAACCACTGCGCCACCGTGATGAAATGTCTGTAGAGCACTTTGGCACGATGAAAGTTCTTTTTAAAACGTGCTCTATGAATAAACGTGATTTGATTCGATTTAATTGCACAGTCGATAAAAGTGTCATAATTCTAAAACGAAAAACAAACAAAAAGAGAAGAAAGAAGAAAAAGTACATAATCTCTGTTGGTCTTGCAACCAAGTATAAATGAAAGCCTTACGCAACATTCCATGCTCGACTGCCTGCCCTTCCTCCCTCCTCCCCCCTCCCCCCCACTCCTCCCCCCTCCTCCCCCAAGTGTTCTGTTGTCTGCCGTAACATTAAAACCCATTCAGAACGGGTACACATCATTGTGTATCATTATTTGATGCTTTAACTATTGAAAAATAGCAGATATACAAGCTCACAGCGCGGCACCGAGTGCCGCGCTGCGAGCTTGTAGATCTGCTATTTTTGAAAAATCGTGAAAATTTGAATTTATTTCGACCCGATTCTATAAGTGTCTTTTGAATCCTTCTAAAGGTTTTTTGAAAAACCTATGTTTCTATGTCAGCAATCTGACCAGCCATCGTCAAAGAAAAGGTCCTTTTCACTTCAACTGGAGCTCAGTTTAGTCTGTTCTTGAGAGACTACTATGTCAGTGGTTCTCAAACCTTTTCATGTGAAGGACCCCCAAAATGATATTATGTATTTGGCAACGGACCCGCATCTCAAAATATTTAGTTCCAAACGTTCGCTTTAAAAATACATATATTGAAAGATTTGCTCACATTTTCACGACTTTTTCAAAAATAGCAGATCTACAAGCTGCAGCGTGGCACTGGTTAAAGGTGATACACCATGAAAATTCACTTTTCCTATTTTAAAACCTTTTTTTGGGGTCCCACTAGCACCTTCTATCCTCACAAAGTCCCATTTCAGACCGTTGTGTCTTTCTCTGGTTTTGGGAAGGTGGAGGTTAAAAGCATCCCACGGGTTCTCAAAACAGGCTGTCCAGATTTGCTGCTGTTTGTGAAGTCATAAACGGCCGTTTTTGAAGAAAAAAAATAATCAAAAAAGATTTTTTTTTTTTTTTTCAAAAAGATTTTTTTTTTTTTCAAAAATAATGTTTTTTGGTGGCGCAGTTCAGGCCAAAGGTGGTACTGCAGCTGAAAATGCTCTGAGAGCCATTCAAAAATGAGAGGCTCTCTATTCAGGAGTGGTAATTTAGCCTCAAACCTTTTGAAAAACGTTTTTGGGACATAAACAATATGACATAAATACTTTTTAAATGCATGGTGTATCACCTTTAAAGCTTTCAATATTTCCTGGCCTGAATGGGTTAAGAGCACAGCTGCAATGTGCTCTGCTGCCTTGTGTCCTTGAACCAGACACTATCTGTTCTGTTCACTCATTCTCCTTCACTCTGGAAAACATTGTAAATAAAGTGTGCTAAACGAGACGGGGTGAAGGGTCCATTTGGTTTCTAATTAGCAACTAGTAAGACGCCTCAGGGCGACATCGAGGTTGCGCCATTTCTTGGCTATCTGGCCAGGTGTATATATCGAACCAGTCACCCAATCTCAACGGGCACTGTTGAAATTGGCAGAACATGCCCATGGCATACAGTATATGGGCATTACCAAATATGGGCATTCCCAGATATGCCCTTAATATTGATGACATCGGAACAGGGATCTCCATATATGGGCATAGAACGGACAAGGACGTAATTAATTTGCAAGTGTGATCTGGGAATGCCCGTATATGGGCATGTAACTTCTGACATCACATTGTCGACTATATAAGGGCATAACATATATGGGCATAAAAGGGACGTGAAGCCAGAGTGTGATGTCAGAGCAGCAAACCCATTCTGTTAAGAGTTGTTCCCCTGACATCACAGTGACATCAGAGCATGATGTCCGAGTGATGTCACAGTGACAAGGGAACCAATAGACTCACACACACAGCTGCCCCATAAGCCCCTTTTCGACTGCAGCTTTAGCCCACACCACACCACACCACACCGCACCGCACCACATAAAAATATCTACATTCTCCATTACACAAAAGTACCCCTACCGGTAAAAAACAAATTGACCCTTTTCACTGTGATTATGATACAATATAAATTTGTATTACAACTATCCTAAATTATAATACACTATAATTGATTAGAACTGTGATTATAATACACTGTATAGTATGAATGTAATACTATGATAATTATAATACACTATAATAGATTATAATAGTGGTTATAACACAATATAATCTATTATCATGTATAACAACTATATCCTGGTGGTCTAAATGAAAAGTCAGTGAGTGATTAGTCATTATGAAGTGTTTGGCCCTGTTTGGCCTAGCTCAGACCTACTCTAGATTGGATACCACGTTTAGTACCACTTTCACACCACTCTACGCAGGTCCTTGTAGTGGAAAACCTGTCACAAGTGGGCGGTGTGGTGTGGAGTGGTGTGGTGTTGGGCCAGTGGAAAAGGGGCTATAGTAACCACTCCATAAAGAAGTACATCAAGATGACTGGGACCATGCGTTCAGAGTTCAGACCATTAAATCATTATTTTCCTTTTCCTTTGCTCTGCTGTTTTCTGTCAGTCTGGCTGCCATCATGGCTCAACTCACCACAAACGGCACATTTCTTTTCCTTTTTTTCCTTAAACCGTCCCAGAACCTGTCTCTTCATCTTGTCACGCCGCAGGGCTCAGCGCCATCTTCTGGGGCCAATTCCTCTACACTTCCCTCATCAATCTCTCTCTCCACCCCTCAACATTAAGCCAGTTAGACCGCCGGGTACGCGTTATTGTGTATCATTTTATGCTTTAGCAGCTATTGAAAAATAGCAGATATACAAGCTCACGGATTGTAGATCTGCCATTTTTGAAAAATCGTGAACATTTGAATTTTGACCCGATTTTGACCCGATTCTATAAGCGTCTTTTGAATCCGTCTGTGTTTCTATGTCAGTGGTGCTCTAACCTTTTCATGTGAAGGACCCCCAAAATGATATGTATTTGGCCACAGACCCCCCCCCATCTCAAAATTCAGAGACCCCCCCAGAAGCAGATATTTGAGTTACAAATGTTCCCTTTTAAAAGAAATATATATCCACCTCTTTCCGCGGGAGTTTGCCGGAGGCGACTGGAGATTATTTGGACCACACTTCCGGTTTAACAGCAGACATACAAGCTCACGTCGCGTCGCAGATGCAGCCCGTTGTGAGCTTGTAAATCACACTCGGCTGCGGCGCCGGAAGCTCGGTACAACGTCTGCGCAATGCACTATGGGGCGTTGGAAACTCGTGGATATATTCAAAGATTTGAACAAATCTTCATGATAAAAAAAAAAATAGCAGATCTACAAGCTCGCAGCGCGGCACTCTGTGCCGCGTTGTGAGCTTGTATATCTGCTATTTTTCAATAGCTAAAGCATTCAATAATTCTAGGCCTAAATGGCTTAAACACCTCAAATGCCCCCAAATGGCAGTCCTTTATCCTCCACCCCCTCCACAAACCAACCTGTCTCTGTCCACCAGCACCCAGAGTGAAACTCCTTTCATTTTACACACCATTACATTCTGTCCGTCTTTATGGCCGGCCATCAAATGGAAGAGTCAGTGTACTCTCTCTCTCTGTCTCTCCTTTGCCCCCTCTCCCTTTTCTTTGCTCTTTTTTTGGCTCTACTGTCATGCCCCTCCCCCTGTCTATCACTGACGCATACAGTGATGTTACTAGGTTTTCAATGTAATGGGTCCCGGGACCCACAGGTGGTCATTCAAATGGGTCCCAGAAAAGTTTTATGAGTCCTCAATACAATGTTTTCGAGCGCTGTGAGCTTGTAGATCGGCTATTTTCAAAATGTTTGCCTATTTCCTATATTTATTTTACAATTTGGTTAATGTTTGAACTTAGAACTACTATAACTACTAAAACATGTGCCCCTAATGAATTTGGGCGCGCAAAATGGCGTCGGACGTCGGTGGAATCAAAACATTGACGTTCTATCGCCTGTTTAAGACTTTCTACGTGGATTTTATTTGTGTTAACGTAGGGTAAAGTAGGATGCTTTCACCCATGAACAATGGTGGTGTCTGTGGAATTTTAGAATGTTTTTCTTTTACCGCAACCCGGTAAATTATTTTAACATGGACTCCAATGGAGGCGCATCCCCGGGACCCCAGGACAGTAACATGAATGAGTCCCTGGGTGACTTGAATGAGTTTTTGATGCGGGATGCGCACGTAATGACATCACTGCGCATAATACAGATCTCCTCTACTTTCATGGATCTGACCATGGTTCAAGGTGCCAGATCATTTCCCCCTCCATTCCCTTTGCTACGTTCTTCAGTGAAATGCAGAGTAGGTCTAATGAGTACTCAAGTACATGATGATATCCCTCTACATCAGTGGTTCTCAAAGTGGATTCCAGGGACTCTGTGGGTTCCTTTAGGGGGTCTAAATTGACCCGTAGAGGTTTGTAACTCTGACAGTGTACACATGGAACCATTTGTACACTGTCAGAGTTAAGGGAAGACCTTGAAATTTGAAGGTTTGAGAAACACTGCTCTTAGTCGGGGGATATCTTAAAAAGCCCTGGAATAAATTCCTTACCAAAACATTTCTTCACCAATGTGTTTGTAAAGGTGTCTAGTAACACATCCCACAAAGACTGAAATTCAGTTTCCCTAGGAGAATCCTTGACAGCTGCTGAAAGTTGAGGTCCCATTAAAGGGCAAGTTCACCTCTGGGACAACCAGATCTTATTTTATTGTTGTTTGGGACAAGATCAACACAATCCTGAATAATTGTTTGTGTTCAATCTGTGTTTTGAGATATTTTAGTATTTCAGCATGAATGATGATGCATTTTGCATCATATGAGTCATCATGCTGCATCATATGATGCAAAATGCATCATCATTCATGCTGAAGTCACGTTTTGAAGGGGAAAATCCTACTATAGCCCATAGAGTTAACACAGAAATCGCAAATTTAATGCAATTTCCGAATAGTAAAGTATAAAATACGGCTAGCATGATCAAGAACACAAGATAGTAAAAGGCACAAAGCATTATAATTTACTTTACCGTTCGAAATAATGATTTGTTGGCTTTAAGTTCAGCTATTTCTGTTATAGTTTCCCCTTCTAAATTGATGTCAGCACCCGGGGGATGCTGAGAAATTTGCTGAGTGGGCGGGCCGTGAATAAGGCTTATTATTGCTGGACTTCATCATGTGATTGTTACGCTTAACTGTTGATAGACTGGACATACTGTATATTCAGTCATATTCATGGTGGTCATTGGTGATACGGGTTCATCCATATTTGTTTATAGACTGTAGACTGTATTTTAATTAATACATTAATTGTTGATAGATTGTTTATAGACTATGCAATGAATGGTGATCATGCAGAGTTATGATCCCATACATACATTACATCCCATGATGCATTGCGCAGAATGTGCAGGCAGCTTCCGGCGCCGCAGCCGAGAGTGATCTACAAGCTCACAACGGTTGCATCTGCGACGCGACGTGAGCTTGTATGTCTGCTGTTAACCGGAAGTGTCCCGCAAATAATGCTACAGTAAATTCTCGCGGAAACAGGTGATAACCTATTGTTGCATTTTAATCTAACGTTAACTTGAATTTATTTGTTAATCTAACGTTAACTTGAATTTATTTGTTAAGTGATTTCAGGGCATATTGAGATTACAGTATATTTCTAACACTGAATGGAATGCCAGCCTAACACAGCGCTGCTGTCGGGCAGAAACTTTGTATCTCCATATTTCAATATTTTAAGTTTTTGTCGTGGCGTGTGTCGCACACAAATAGCAGATCTGCAAACTCAGTCACAACATATCGCAATGTGACATGTTGTGTGCTTGTAGATTGGCTATTATCACCATTTAAAATTTGTATTAGGGGCGCCCGCTGGCCTACTGGTCCAGGCGCATACCAATTAGGCATTGCCACATAGGCATGGATGCCTGGCGGCGTCGCCGGTTCGATTCCCGATCCGGACGACCTTTGCCACATGTCACTCCCCATTTCCTGTCAGTTTACTGTCCTATCAATAAAAGCCCAAAAACTAATCTAAAAATATATATAATAATAAAAAAGGACCCGTTTTGGACATACAGTATAAGTTTTCCTCCCGACCAGTGTGAGTTTAACCATACCTTATGTAATGTGAGTTTAACCATACCTTATGCAGAGCTCCCATTGTCATGATGTCAAAATCTACCTTGGTCCCATACTCCGTCTTTCGCATCCTTTTCCATGGCGTTCGATTCTGGAAGTTCTTAAAGCTCCGCTACACAGTAGAAGAGAGAAAAACACAACAGTACAATACATGACATTAGCCTTTATTTATGGCAGCTGTAGCTTTGTGGGCAGAGAGGCGTCTGGTAGTCAAACAGGGTTTCTCCAAGTTTCAAATGTGTACGTTCTTTCGCAAAGTAAAGCCCTGCTTCATCGTACAAGGCTGTCGCACAAAAGCAGTGAAAAGAGATCTACAAGCAGAAAAGCAGATCTTCGAGCTGATCTACAAGAGCACAACGCCTCGCGCCGTGTGCTTGTAGCTCGGCTGCTTTCACTAGTTTAAATCATTTTTAAAATTTTGGACATACAATGTCTTCACCCGACAACGACGATATGTGTCCTAGAACAAGACACTTAACTTCCTAACATCTTCCCAGCAGAACGCCCATCATGATCATCTGAGCAGCCATCAGCGGGGCGAAGCTCAAACTTAATCTCACTCACAGGATCAGCCTATTTAAACCAAAGTTTAAGAACGTCTAGTTTTTCCTTCAAACTTCTCACGAGTGAACAGAGCGAGTTTATTGTTAGAAGTGTGAGCAAGAAAACTGAGCCCAGAACATAGACTGTATAAAAGATATGGACAAAGCGAAGCCATTGGTTTCTATGCAGCGCAAATGACACATTTTGGGTCCTTGGCATGGGTGTCGCCATCATAGATTCTAAAGGCATCAGAGGATGCTATTGGCTGCCAACGGTCACGTGCAACCGCAGAGATACATGGGAGAATGTGGTCGGAGCCTCCCGAAATACAGCACACGAAGAAGAACACAGCCAGCTGGTATTAGTTTAGTTGGCCACTTTATCATCAATTTTAACATAAATGGGACCTTATTTTCACAAAACGCATATAATCGAGATTGAAAGGCAATTTTTAACTAGCGATAGGAACCATAAAGCATTTATGAAAATATTTCCCAGGGGGGAAAACAGCGCAACTAGCGGCCAATCATAGGAAGTTTTAGTTCCGTATTGGAGTCATTTTAAATCGGCGGAACTATGCCCCTGGCCCAGAATGGTATTTCCACTGGAGTACATCACTCAAACACACACGCGCGCATGCACGCACGCACACACACACACACACAGTGTCCTGATCTGCCCTTTATCTGATGTAAGCAATAACAGTGTTGGGACCAGCTGGCTCTTTAAAGGAAAATTCCAGAATAAAACATATTAATCCTTAATCAGCCTTTTATCACGTCTGTACATACCTGGTATGATGGATTTTTATCATAGTCCTTTCAGGTTTTACTTCTCCTGGACTCCTCAGATCTCTCTCCCACAGCCAAAACGGCGGTCAATTGTGGTTCTCCCAAAGCGCTAATTTTCACCGCTGCAAAGTTACTTTTTTCTTCATAAATCTGCTATTTATAGTTCATTGAGAGCCAGTAATCCACTGTTTTATCGCGGGGTTGAGGGAAATGGCCGTTGTTGACATGATCCCAATAGTACTCACAGAAGAAGAATGAAGTCTCGCGTCTCGCGTGATTACCGCGTTTCCTTTAGCTTTTTCTTTAGCGCAAAAGAAAGCTTTCTCCTGGAGTTATTACAGCCAGTATGTACACAACAAGGCATCGTGGTATATATATAAAAAATAAGAAAGCAGAAGAATATAATCTAGTTAGTCTATTGATCGCTAGAATCTAGTAATATGACTGAGAAGGATTCATAACAAAGCATTTTAACGGACTTCCTGTAGTCATAAGGTAATTCTATTACCTTTATTTATTTTATTTTTTCCTCAATACATTTCTTCGATTTTATTTATTATTTATTTATGGAATTACTTATAAAATAACTTTGACGTGTATTATTATTTGTAAACAATGTAGGCTACAATATAATCACAAAATAATCGTATTTTCCTCAAGACATTCTGCAATGCCTCACCAAATAAACGTTAGGTAAAAAGTACCTCATGAAAGACACGTTTCTGTGGTCATGAAGTAATTTTTACCTAAAGTTTATTTGGTGAGGCATTGCACGTCAAAGTTATTTTATAAGTAATTCCATAAATAAATAATAAATAAAATCGAAGAAATGTATTGAGGAAAAAATAAAATAAATAAAGGTAATAGAATTACCTTATGACTACAGGAAGTCCGTTAAAATGCTTTGTTATGAATCCTTCTCAGTCATATTACTAGATTCTAGCGATCAATAGACTAACTAGATTATATTCTTCTGCTTTCTTATTTTTTATATATATACCACGATGCCTTGTTGTGTACATACTGGCTGTAATAACTCCAGGAGAAAGCTTTCTTTTGCGCTAAAGAAAAAGCTAAAGGAAACGCGGTAATCACGCGAGACGCGAGACTTCATTCTTCTTCTGTGAGTACTATTGGGATCATGTCAACAACGGCCATTTCCCTCAACCCCGCGATAAAACAGTGGATTACTGGCTCTCAATGAACTATAAATAGCAGATTTATGAAGAAAAAATTAACTTTGCAGCGGTGAAAATTAGCGCTTTGGGAGAACCACAATTGACCGCCGTTTTGGCTGTGGGAGAGAGATCTGAGGAGTCCAGGAGAAGTAAAAACTGAAAGGACTCTGATAAAAATCCATCATACCAGGTATGTACAGACGTGATAAAAGGCTGATTAAGGATTAATATGTTTTATTCTGGAATTTTCCTTTAAGAGTTAGCAGTCAGTCAGTCATGGTTGGTGCTCAGGGTCTCACAGTCAGGACGATGTATGTTTCTGTGCCAGAGAGGGTGAGCCCGTGTGCATTAGCCATTGGTGTGTTTGTGTACGTATAGCAGTGACACGGCCAATGAAGCAGAACACCACGGAACAGATGGGGTAGTGGGGCGGGGGTGGGGGTGGGGCGGGAGGTCATCTTTCCATCCATTAACTACTTTCAACCTGGCATTAGGAATGGGACGATAGGCGATATTATCGTTTATCGTGATGAAAAAACACTCACGATAATCGTATCGTGGAGATTTAATTTATCGTGAAATCGTCCTCCGTCATGCACTTAGTAAGGGGAACATAAGAAAATCTGCGAAGTAAATCGTTACCAAGAAATTTCTTCACCAATGTGTTTCTAAAGGTGTGTAATAATATGTACTAAAAGGTTGAAATTCAACTCCCGGGGGAAACCTCATAAAAAAATGATTTGTGTTTGTGTCCCATTAACTTTACTATACAGGGAAAAAATACAAAAAATAAATCTGCTTTAAGTAGCATGTGAGGGGTCAAACTATGATGCTGAATCCATTGCAAGCATTTGTTTTGCATGAAAAACATTCCGTGGGCTACAAATAGCCCCTACAAAACGGTGAAAAGTGACGATTCATCACTAAACCATCATTTTGTGGGTCACTTTTTAGCCCAAGGAGTGAATAGTGACTTTGATATTCGAATATTCGACTGTACACGCACACCCACCATATCAGCATCTCTAAAGTGGAGGTAGTATTGTTTGACAGCCTCTCTGTATGTCTGGGTCAGGCCTTCAGCGTCCCCTGGTCGCTCCACGTTCTCTGTTTGCTCCGCCACCGGTCCTTCCGTCTCGCCCTCGCCCTCCCCTCCCGTCGGTTCATCGGAGGCGTTGGCCTCGAGAGGCTCCATGTCTGTGAAGAACACCGGCTGCAGGAGGAAGCAGAAGACATGGGAGGCATTAAAACCAAGCCCCCAGAACGGCTTGTAAACGTTGAAGCGGCCGCCCTATACTGGCCAAAGTTGGAATTTTAGGCGGGGTGAAACATACATGCACGAGCATAAGAGCTCGCCGCTGGAGTCTACATTAGGGTTCAATGGACGTCGACGTCGTTCGTGACGTCATTGCGTCTCGGCGTCAAACATTTTGGTCTCTCGGTAGAGACCAATTTCCCCCAGAATGCAACTGGATTCACCCACAATGCACTGGAATGCAGCTACTTCCGCATGCTTCAAAACGCCACTGAGCACTTGCATTGAAATGATAGCTGGGGGCGGGGCTGGTCCGCTCTCTATTATATATATAATAATAATACTCTATGATTAAAACCACTGATGTATTGAAAAACTCCCATTCCTACTGGGAGAAGTACAACAATGTGCAAACACAGCAGCAAGATTTGTGAACTGTTGCGACAAAAGAAGGCTTGAGACTGGAACACAACCACCCTAAGGACTACAAACCATGGATTGACATCTAGACCTATACTACTGCACATACAGTATGAAACAGAGCTGATACCTTTACATGCATTTTGAGAAGAAACTAGAAAACTTGCAATTTGTGAAATTGCAAGTGTGGTTGCCCTGTGGTTCAAATCATATTTGAGTTTTGGGAAGTGAATTTCCACTCTCAGAGTTTTTTGGGTCCTTGAAATAAAAGGTTAGAGAACCACTGCTTCATGAAATGGAACAGAGCCTTCATTATTATCATTGTTAACACCTATGAAAGAAGTCAGAAGAGACCCAATTTCTCTCCAAAATGGCTGCCGTGCTTTCAAGAGTCAGCATTACAAAGAACCCGAAAACATACGACTAACCTAAGAGTTTTCCCCACTGTTTGTCTTTGTAAAACCCCCTGAGGTAGGCCTAGATCGTTTTTGGGGTGGGGTAGATCATGTTGAGCTGGTCATTTCAAAAGTAGATCTCAAGTAAAAAAAAAAGTGTGAGCACCACTGGATTAAACAAACATACAAAACGCCTCAGCTGGTTCTGTTTGGTCTTGTTGATGTTGGCATGGAGACGTGGAAGGATATCGAAGATGACCTCGCCCATGGTGTCTGACGTCAAGAGGCAGTTCATCCAATCACTGAACGACAGGGACTGGAATGACACGGGAGAGAGACACAGTCAGCATCAAGATGATAATTCATATTCATATTAGGTAGCCAGCATGTCTAAGGAGTTTAAGTTTGGTTAAATGTCTGTGCCTCTGAGGCTGTTATCAGCATTGTTCTCGTAGAATCTCTCACAGAAAGCCATGATATCAAGTTAACCCTGGAGTTGTTTAAAGTTTTGGTGTCACACCAACCCTAGTTGCCTAGGAAAAGGAGCACATTAATATGTTGACGGACGGCTTGGCGTAAAGACGTGTATAAAACCTTTGTATCGCTGTGTTAACGTAGGAAGAATTGATCTGGAACCATGTCGTTCTGATGCTTGTAAGATCCCTTCCTTGGAATAAACCCAAATACTATTATAACTTATAAGATGTTTCCTCCGTTTATTGATGTCAATAATTATTTCACTGTCCGATAGATATGGGGTACGAAAAACTAAGCTATCAATACCGGTAATCTCAAACAACACTCACCCACATAGTGGCCATCCTGGGGACCACGTAGGCAGCCTTGCTGCTGTTGTAGCCCACGTCTATGAAATGCATGCCTTGGCTGCCGTTTCTGAGGAACCAGCAACACAAGACCATCAGGGAGCATCACGGCAGAAGGAATATAATAAAACCAGTAAGACTCCCTAATCGGGAGATAAGCGACCGTAGGTCACTTATCTCCACAAATAGAGCAAAAATTTGTTTTTCCAAAATCTTCCTGAGCATGTTGATGACATGAGTGTAGACATACTGTGTAGTGATTTTCGTGATTTTAGGGCAAAATCTGAATCGGCCTCATGGTGGCGCTAGAGGGCCATGTGAGAAATGAGGGGTGGGGTCTCCGCGCCGGCAAGGCGGACGAATAGGTACCGGCCCCGGCTCTCCCGGTCGCTCCTAGCCCGAGTTACGGCATTTTATGTGAGCTGCAGTGGCAGGGGGTCCTCCACTGGGGGCGCCACCACTTTTGCATCCGTTCTGGAGCACCAGGAGTGGGTGGTCCCCGGGAATGCCCCGTGAGCAGCCCCGTTGGGGTGGTCATTTGGTAATTTTTGCACATGTGCTCATTTTTTACACTTGGGGGTCCCCGAGGGAGCTGGGGGTCCCTGGAGCTCCGGGGGTCCTTGGAGGTTGTAGTTTGGCAGGTAAGGAGTGTGTGTGCAAAATCTGGCATGGATCGGGGCAACGGTTGCGGAGATATGAGCAGGGCAAAAGTGTGACGTGTGACGTGTGTGACGGACGGACGGACGGACGGACAGACGGACACCTCGAGCAGCTTTCTGTAGTAAGTGCGACCTACGGTCGCAATCAGAGTACGGTATGTGGGAGGGTCAGGAAGAGAAGAAAGGGGCAAAATAATGTGCTGCTGTGTTAACATTATGTGTTTTATTGATATTGTCATCATTGCATGCTGTCGATTTGCTGCTGTTAAATTGAATTCCACCCCCTGGGGATGAACAAAGTTAGCTAGAATAAAACGTTACTAGGTACTAGTGGAGAAGAGAGTCATTTTATGTTTGGTTGCTCTCAGGTGTTGAGTGCTGAAAATAGCAGATCTACAAGCTCACAAAGCATCGCGTTGTGAGCTTGTAGATCTGCTATTTTCAGCACACAACCAAGTGTAAAATCAGTCATTATGATGCCATCAAGGCCTGCCAAAATACATATGGTTGACTAAATCAACTGTAGATTTAGTCGCCTAAAATCTCATGATATTTAGTTGACTAAAATTAGACTAAAACTAATACTTTTCAGGTGACTAAATTATGACTAAAACTACCGGTAAATCAAAATTTGTTGTCAAAAACAACACTGGTAGGTCAAAGAGAGTGCGTATCGTACGGTGCATAGGTGCTCTCCTGGGACAGAAAGATGCCGCTGCCCGTTAAGGGCCAGAAGATCTCGGTGGTCAGGTGACGCTTGTGGGCGTTGATGTAGCCATACAGCCTGGTCAGGTCCCACGTCTTCAGGATGCGGTCGTCTCCAGCCGTCACCAACAGATCACTGACACACACACACACACACACACACACACACACACACACACACACACACACACACACACACACACACACACACACACACACACACACACACACACACACACACACACACACACACACACACACACACACACACACACACACACACACACACACACACACACACACACACACACACACACACACACACACACACACACACACACACACACAATTGTTTGGCCCGAAACATATCATAGATGACATCATCGGCCCACGATGTTTTTTTTTTCTTCTTTAATATATATTTTTGTCCCACAGTTTTTGCAACCCATTTTCTCACCCAGTGCCAACTACCTAACCTGTAGTCCTGGTTTCCGCTCTCCCCCTGCCGCGCCAGGGGAATTGGGGAGCACCTAGTCTGGTAGGATTCACCTTGAAACATGGGCTGCATATTGTTGTAGTGTTTTTGGTTGGTTTCTTTTCTGAATGTTTTGAAGGTTTGCACAGGGCTCTACTTCCTGTATTGTCCCAGCTCAGATTCTGAGCCTGGGACAACTTCCTGCCCCAGGAATATCATAGTTTTGGCCCAGAGGTTCTTCTCGCCCCCCTAGTGGCGAAAAAAAGAACCTCTGGGAACTCAGATTGGGGAGCACCTGGCTGGCTAGGGGGAGGTAGTATAGAAACCAGGACTACAGCATGTTTTTGTGAGGGCATCTACCCTAGGAGACACGGGGAGAACATGCAAACTCCACACAGAAAGGCCCTATCGCCAAACCCCACCTAGGGTGTGGGCGCTGATGACACGGAGGGAGGAACACACCCCAAGCGCCTACAGCATCCCCCGGCGGGAATCGAACCCAGGACCTTCTAGCCGTGAGGCGAAGCGCTAACCACTGCACAACCATGCACCCCTACCCACGATAATGTTGATACATTTTTTTTATTTATTTTTTGTTATACTCATATCTCCGCCACCGTTGCCCCTCCTTGGCTGCCAAACCACGACCTCCACCCCTCATTTCTCACATGGCCCTCTTCTAGCGCCACCATGAGGCCGATTCTTGCAAAACACATTTTTGGACACTGCTCCTACAGATTTTGCCCTAAAATCACGCAACGCGGTACACAGTATCTCTACAGTCATGTCATCAACATGGATCAGTCCCATTTCCCATATTCCCTCCTGATTGGCTACCATTGCATTCTAAAGTTTGTGTATGCGACCTGACAGTCGCTTATCTCCCAATTAAGGAGTCTTACTGGTAATATAAAATATTACAATATATATAGCTTTAGCTGAGAGTGCAAAAGAGCAAATGTCTAGGGCCATGGCTACACGGAGCTGGATATTTCATATATCCCGTTTTTTCAGATATCCACATAGAAAAATATCTTGGTCCACACGGAGCTGGATATTTCATATATCCCGGTTTTTCAGATATCCACATAGAAAAATATCTAGGTCCACACGACAAAGATATCTAGGTCTAACAAGCCCCAGTACACAGTAAAGTCTTCAGAGATATCCGGGTTCCCTGTCTACACTGATCCAGTGAATCGGATATTTTTTCGGAATCGGATATTTGTCTTCACTTATTTATCTGGTTTAAAAAATATCCAGCTTCGTAGCCGAAATATCCAGCTTTGTGTGGCTGCAAGCCCCAACAGCACAAAAAAATGTTTCAGCCGTGAAGCTGGATATTCTTTAAACCAGATAAATAAGTGAGGACATTGAAAAATATCCGATTCACTGGATCTGTGTAGACATGGTACCCGGATATCTCTGAAGACTTTACTGTGTGTGTGCTTGTTAGAACTAGATATCTTTGTCGTGTGGACCTAGATATTTTTCTATATGGAAAACCGGGATATATGAAATATCCAGCTCCGTGTAGCCATGGCATAAGAGTTGTGAGTGCAAAAGAGCAAATGTCTAGGTCCATTAGTGTCCACCTGTCTCTGTCTAATGTTTTATTCTCCCTGGTGTGACATTCCACAAACTAGTTTGAAGGTGAAACATGTGGATGTCGTTGAGCCAGAGTCATGGCTGTAGTCATCAGATATGGCTATAAAAGCAGGAGGGATTAGTTAGAGAGCCCTCTGCCCCAGATATTCCAAGTCACTCTTGATTATAGTGTCAGCCAAGTGCTTAACCTATTTAGGCCTAGGATTATTTAATGATTTACTGTAACTATTGAAAAATAGCAGATCTACAAGCTCACAGCGCGGTGCCGTGCTGCGAGCTTGTAGATCTGCTATTTTTGAAAAATCACGAAAATTTGTGCAAATCTTTGAATATCTCTTTTTTAAAGTGAACATTTGTAACTCGAATATTTGCTTCTGGGGGGGTCCCTGATACAAAATATTTTGAGACGGTGGTCGGTGGCCAAATACATATAATTCTAGGGGGTCCTTGACATGAAAGAGTTTGAGAACCACTGACGCTGACACGTGTGTTTTTAAAAAAAAAACCTTAGAAGGATTTAGAATATAATAATAGAATCGGGTTGAAATCGGGTCAAAAAATTCAAATGTTCATGATTTTTGAAAAATAGCAGATCTACAAGCTCGTGAGCTTGTAGATCTGCTATTTTTTTAAAAGGTAAAGCATAAAATAATTATACACAATAATGCGTACCCGCTCTAAAATGCTTAAAATTGAAACATTCGCTCTTCCGTCCGCACAGCTCACTCATCCAATTCCCTGCGAACGCACGCACGTGTCGCGCACGCGCACACACGCGTCTCCATGCTCCGTTAACTCTATCTAATTAGTTTTTCCCGGCTCCATTGACCAGTTGATCTACAGCATGTCCTGTGACTGGTGGTCAGGGGTGTCACACCAAATTCTGGGCCCTGGGTACAAGGATTCTCTGCGGGCCCCCCCCCCCCCCCCATGAATGTTCTTCATAGGGGGGGAGAGGGTTTAACCCTTTTAGACTGGGAAACACATTATTTTGTGCTTTAACTATTGAAAAACAGCAGATATACAAGCTCACAGCGCGGCACCGAGTGCCGCGCTGTGAGCTTGTAGATCTGCAATTTTTGAAAAATCTTGAAAAACCTATGTTTCTTTGTCAGTGGTGCTCACAAAGAAAGTGGTGCTTTTCATGTGAAGGACCCCCAAAATGATATGTATTTGGCCACGAACCCCCATCTCAAAACATTTAGTTCCAGGGACCACCCAGAAGCATCATTTTAGTTACAAATGTTCGCTTAAAAAAATACATACATTCAAAGATTTGCACACATTTTCACAACTTTTCAAAAATAGCAATGTATAAAATAACGAAGGCCCCTCCACCTTGGGCCCTAGTAAAGCCCTTTGCACACAGGCGCGTTTAACCGCACGGATAAAACGGACAATATAATTTTTTGAAAAGAAAACAATGATTCTCTATGACCTCATGCACACCGGCTCCGAATTAGCCGTGCGACGAGTGGCTGCCGCCGTGCGTTTTTTTCTCAATCGAAACCAGTTCGATTTGTGCGTCTTGTCGCATGCGGTAAAAAACTCATCACTCCTTTTATGACTCCTTTTTGGATCCGCAGCGCCGATTCCGCACAGCCTTGCACACCAAATCCAATGCGTTTTATTCATGCCGCAAACGAAAAAAACGCAACTGTCCTGTGTGCAAAGGGCTTTACTCAGTTGTGACACCTCTGTCACAACTGCACAGGAAGCAAAGGTGCCTAAAACTATCCGTTAATTTCATAGCGATTATTCTATAGATTACTTTTACAATTAATTGAATAACCTGGCAGCATGTTTTCTTTTATCATTTGTTTGTTGGACATCAACAAATGTAATCGAATAGATTTTGAGTGGTGCTAACCGCTCCTACATCTGACTTTGTGTGTATGTCCGTAAGTCCATCCGTATGTCCCACAAAGCCTGGCATTGGCCAAGCTCCGCGGGACATAATTAAATTAACTCGTAGAAAAATTAACATCTCCTACCTGGGTTGTATCTTGGAGGCTAACCTATCCAGTGAAAAAATGACTAGCAAGGTAATCAAAAAAGTCAACCAACGAATTCGCACTCGGTGCCGCGCTGTGAGCTTGTATGTATCTGCTATGTATCTGCTATTTTTCAACAGTTAAAGCAAAAAACAATGCATAATAATGCATTTCCAGTTCCCCCTATGAAGAACATTCATGGGGGGCCCGCAGTGAATCCTTGTACCCAGGGCCCAGAATTTGGTGCGACACCCCTGGACATGACACGTCACGTTTTTGATTTTTGTACCCCATATAGCATGATGAGGACAAACCCCCAGCTATTGAGCTTCCCTATAGACCAGGGGTCTTCAATGTTTTCAGGCCAAGGACCCCTTAGTTGAGAGAGATGAAGCAGGGACCCTCACAACCTTTTCATAGATTCCATATAGTTTCATTGTTTGGCAGCACAATCATCAGTGTATTTTGGATTCATGTCAATTTGTGTTTTCAGATATCTAACCACTTGAACCGTCGATACTTAATAAACTTGACCTTTCACTCTGTACTTAGTCTGCTCTTTTTCCCCTCTACACCAAAGCTCTTTGCCGAAAATAGCCGATCTACAAGCTCACAACGCCTCGCAGCGCGAGGCGTTGTGAGCTTGTAGATCTGCTATTTTTGGTTTGGCTAAAGTGCTCAGAATATGGACCCTAGGGTTCAAGTGGTTAATATAGAAAAGGAGAAACCCCTGTAGTAACTCAGAGGACCCCCTAGGGGTCCCGGACCCCCTGCTATAGGGGATTTGAACGCTCACTCGGTTCCTTTCTTTCTCTGCGGAAGCAAACTTCTCGACAGCTCAACACACACACACACTGCAGCTTCATGAGGCTTTTAGCCAGGAGGTTGACAGTGCCCGTTCCGCTCCACGGCCGTACTGGAGGAGGCCCGTATAAACAAGGCTGCACGCTGTGAATGTTAATGCTCTGGAGACCTTCTAGACCACACAACGAATTAAACTCACTGCGCAAGGTTGCATGACTTTTTCTTTTTAATCTACTTTGTCCCAGAAGAGTCTCTACACCAACCAGTGAACGTAATACATGTTCGCTGGCATTTCTGGTATATTTCACAGTACAGTGGAGAGGCGGGCCGCGAGTGGAGCATGGCTGGGCCTGGCATTATTTCAATTAATTCTGAAATATGATAGATGATAGATATAACAGCCATATGAAGATGTGAAAATACACTATTAACCAAAGTCAGCCTAACCATTCTGTTGCTTTCCGTTTTGCCCGGCATCATTCAGGACTTAGCCCGATTTCCATATATCGTCGTTGTCGGGTGGAAATCTTGTATGTCCAAAACCGTTGGTTTGTATTTATCATTTTAAAAATGATTTAAACTAGTGAAAACAGCCGATCTAAAAGCACGTAGAGCTGCTGTTTTCACTACTTTTGTGCGACGGCCTTGTAAAATGGTAAATGGTGCATTTATATAGCGCTTTTATCCAAGGCG
This sequence comes from Nannobrachium achirus, assembly GCF_963921795.1. Classification (NCBI taxonomy): domain Eukaryota; kingdom Metazoa; phylum Chordata; class Actinopteri; order Myctophiformes; family Myctophidae; genus Nannobrachium; species Nannobrachium achirus. The sequence continues at coordinate 58,613,231 of NC_137823.1, forward strand.
CTTTACATAGATTGTGCATTACATTCACCCATTCACACACACATTCATACACCGGTGGTGGAGGAAACCATGCAAGGCACCAACCTACTCACCGGGAGCAACTAGGGGTTCAGAGTCTTGCCCTTCGACATTAACTCAGGGGGAGCCCGGATTCGAACTGGGAACCCTTCGGGAACCCTTCGTGCTCTAATAACGGTTTCTCTACCCCTGAACTATGCCGCCCCGTATGTATGATGAAGCAGGGCTTTACTTAGCGAAAAAACATACACATTTGAAACTTGAAGATACAAGGTTTCTGCCTGACAGTGACGATATACACGTAGGTACTGCATATTGCTGAACGGTGCATACATTATGATAGGTAGACATATCGGATATCGCCCTTCTGATCTTTAAATACTGTATTTAAAGATCAGCGTTGTCACTCAACGTTAGGATAGGAAGAGGGGGTTGGACAACATGAGGGGGTTGGACAACATGGCACAGGTCAGTTACAGGTCAGTTAGCTTGATACAGCCGAGCGTGATCAGATGCTCAAGGTTGCGTTGAAACGACCAGTATAACCGAGGGCACTTTCTCCCCCCTGCCAGAACATCTGGACAGAGGCATGTGGGCCATATGCTTCCTTGTGGCAGAACACACAAAGATCAAGATTCAAACCCACATGTGTCAAGCGCATACAGCATGCACACGCTGACTGCACTGGCGTGGAATGAAGCGCTGAAAGGTGGCCCTATATAGAGTGTGGCAATTGTAGTCAGGGGTCTCAAACTGGCGGCCCGGGGGCCATTTGCGGCCCGCGAGACGATATTTTGTGGCCCCCACCTTAATATGTAAGTTTAATGTTAGTGCGGCCCGCGAGTTTTATATGAACCTCAAAACAGTTAATAATACAGTACAGTTAACAGTACAGTACATGTTCCATAAGTTAAACACAACTTGTTTACACCAGGGTCCATCTTATTTTGTGTTAAAAAATCAAAAAGACATTTGAGAAGACTGATGGGGAGATAGATACAGTAGTTGTTAGACTGGTATGAAACTACAGTATAATAATCATAATGCTCACATGCACATATGCATGTGCGCTGAGGCTGCGGCCCAGCTTCAGTCAGACTCTGCCTCCAGCGGCCCCAAGGTAAATTGAGTTTGAGACACCATATCTTGGGTCAGGTGTTTCAATTGTTTGATTGGCATATAACTAATAATCTACTCCAATCAGAACACCCGTGTTTGACCCCAAATATGGTAGCCTGATTTCAGACTCTGCGCTGAGCTTGAGTCTGACATTGTCCCATTGACAAGAGATTTCAAAGGGAAGGGGATTTGAAATTTGAAATTCCCAATCACAAGAGATCTGGTGGGAGGGGTTGTGTTTGACTTGTGTGTACACAAAAACATTCCCCCCTCCCCCTCCCCTCTATGACAGGCATCAAACAGGTCGTTGTCTTTGATGTTTCATTGATTAGAGAGATCACTAACAAGCTATTGACACCTATTGTATGGCTCAATCAATTACCGCAGTTCACAACCCCTTTGAAGTTCAAAGGGAGCAATTAAGAGCTCTGGTTGAGTTCCCTCCCTCCACTGTTTCTGTTGATTTTCTGTTTCGGCTGATTTGCTCTCTCGTTAGACCCGCCCCCTCCTCCAAATTGCATTGATTTCATTGGCTTGGTACCGAAGAAACCAAAGAAACTTCAGCGTCATTATATGACAACACCAGAGTAAGAGAACCAGTCCGCTCAGAGAGTGGGCGGGTCTATGGGCTGGAGCCAGGCAACAAATATGGCTGATGTAGGACTACAATTGGCACACTCTCTAACAGGGGTCTTTAACGTTTTCAGGCCAAGGACCCCTTCGTTGAGAGAGAGAGATGAAGCAGGGACCCCCACAACCCTCTCATAGATTCCATATAGTTTCATTGTTTGACAGCACGATCACCAGTATATTTTGGATTCATGTCAATTTGTGTTTTCAGATATTTAACCACTTGAACCGTCAATACTTAATAAACTTGACCTTTCACTCTGTACTTAGTCTGCTCTTTTCCCCCTCTACACCAAACCTCTTTGCCAAAAATAGCCGATCTACAAGATCACAACGCCTCGCAGCGCGAGGCGTTGTGAGCTTGTGGATCTGCCATTTTCGGCTAAAGAATATGGACACTATGGTTCAAGTGGTTAATAGAAAAAAGGAGAAAAAAGCAGTTTCTATCACACAAAGATTTGGAGGACCCCCTGTAGTAACTCTGAGGACCCCCTAGGGGTCCCGGACCCCCTGGCATGGTACCTGGAGGCGGGGCAGAAGGCCAGGGATCGAACACTGTTGTCGTGGGCCTGGAAACATCGATAGGGCAGGAAGGTGAGGGAGCGGTCCGGCTCACGCATACGCATGAAGGACGATGTGGACGACAGGTTCCACAGGCCTACTAGTCCTACACAGAGAGAGAGAGAGAGAGAGAGAGAGAGAGAGAGAGAGAGAGAGAGAGAGAGAGAGAGAGAGAGAGAGAGAGAGAGAGAGAGAGATTATGCCAGATTATTGGATCCGTATCGCCCTTACATGGAAAAAGACAGGGAAACCTAGCATCGCTCAGTGGTTTAAGGAACTATCTTTGTGCCTTCCTTTAGAAAGAATCACATACACTCTCAAAAACAAACAAGAGCTATTTGAGAAAATATGGGGGAATTTTATTCATTATGTCAAGGGCAACGATCTTTCTTATTTGATGGAGGAACCAGGAGTAGGGTAGATCAGTGTTTCTCAATCTTTTTTGGCTTGAGTACCACCTTTCCCTGATTTCTGAATCCAAGTACCCCCTTTACCCGACAACAACATTTTGCTTATAAAACTGCAATTGAAATATACATAAATGATGGTATATGATGCTGTGATAACCCCCCATTTCAAGAATATAAAATATATAAATAAGAAGTTTTCATGTCAATAACTTCATCCAGTTTCTTGGTATGTAATTTGGGCAACTCAAGTTTCTCCATGTGTCATCATTAAACATAACAGTACAGGTTTAATTCAATTTGAGTAATTCAATTTGAGTTAATTCTATGAACTATATTAGCATGATTTAAACTTCTATTTCAATTTGTTGGGGGCATTTTTGAGTACCCCCTGCAGTACCTCCACGTACCCCCAGGGGTACACGTACCCCCATTTGAGAAACACTGGGGTAGATGATTTCCCTCTACAACCACTTACCTGGCCTTGTGGCATAGGAACCTAGGCGTCAATGGTATGTGTGCTCTGTGTGTCATAATTGTTTAATATTCTTATGTGTCGTGTTAGTGTCAGGTATTTTGTTTTTTGTTTTCTTTTGTATGTTGTACTGTATTTTTGTTTTGTCTGGGTGTAATCTTGTATTGTAATGTATAACTTGTCTTGTATGTCCTTAAAAAAAACAAAAAAACAAAATAAACATATTGTTTAAAAAAAAAATTATTGGATCCGATGCATGGTGAGTATGTTTTCAAATGGTGCATGCATTTTTCAATGTACTGTAAGAAAATACATATCTTTATAACATATAAAATACACAGAAACAGAACATTTAACTACTTATGCCCTATCCAATAATAGCAGATCTGCAGTTTCTGAAAACTACACATCGGCTGCACAATTCACCCTTTGTAAAGTCCCGCCCGTTCTCCTGCCCCTCTTCGCTCCCATTGGTTGCTGTGTCTTGGTGGGACAAAAGTCCTTTCTCTCCATCCACTACCATTGAAATTCAGTTGCTTCTTATTGTTATTTTGTGTGTTCAATTCTCATTTTAAACTTGGTTTCAGTAAAATAGAGCCTCTCAAGACCCCTGACTTGTTGGTTGTTCGGTCAATCAATGATGTACCAAGTTCATACCGTCATAGAAGCCCAGAGCCATGATGCTGTGCTCCTTCATTGCTGACCAGTCCATACACAGAACCTGTCCACTCATCTCATTGTGTGGAGCTCTGAAGGAACCCAACTTCAGAGTGATCACACCCTTGGCCTGGAGGAGGAGGATGGGAAATGATTTACATAAGAAGAAATAATCCCACAATCTTCAAATGCAACAGACACACACTGACACACTAGGGCATTAACGACTTGTGATTTTTCGATTCGACTCAGTAAAAAGTTGAGTTGAAATCGACTATGTTTGATGACGTCATCACATTGACGGTCGCAGTTTCAGACAAACCGAAACCCTGTGCTTAATTCCATTGAAAAAACACAGTTGGAGAAGGAGAGAATCATTCTGTCCTTGACAATAAACTATCCTACTGTTTGAATGCTGTACACAAGCACACATGGAGCAAAAATAATGATGAAAATATGTTTTTTGTTAGTTTGTCACAGAGACAGATGTAATGTAGAGCAGAATACCTTGAATACAGGTGGCACTTGACTGGATTCTTCTGTTGAGAGAAACAACAAATCATTTATCTCAGTCAGTATAGTAGCATACAGTATGTTATATGTCTGATAGGCACCATTATGACAAGGGACATGTAGCTATTTCCCACAAAGAGATTTGGTGCGCACTCCATCATCAAGGATGTGCATCACCCCGGCCAAAAGATTGTTCACACCTTATCGTAGAGTCAATGGCAAGACCAGCATGTTTCTGAACAGCTTCCACCAGGCTACCATCAGACTGTTGAACAAGGCCTGGCCATCGCCTATCACCAGCTTGGCCATGGATTATGTTGACTTTCATTCTTTGTCAGGGGTCTTCAACAGGGGGTCCGGGACCCCTAGGCTGTCCTCAGAGTTACTACAGGGGGTCCTCCAAAACTGAGTGATAGAACCTTTTCCCCTTTTTTAAATTAACCACTTGAACTCTAACGTCCATATTCTGAGAACTTTTGCCAAAAATAGCAGATCTACAAGCTCACAACGCCTCGCGATGCGAGGCGTTGTAAGCTTGTAGATCGGCTATTTTCCGCAAAGAGCTTTGGTGTAGAGGGTAAAAAGAGCAGACTAAGTACAGAGTTAAAGGTCAAGTTTATTAAGTGTTGACGGTTCAAGTGGTTAAATATCTGAAAACACAACATTGACATGAATCCAACACACACTGATGATTGTGCTGTCAAACAATGAAACCACATGGAATCTATGAACAGGTTGTGGGGGTCCCTGCTTCATCTCTCTCTCAGCTAAGGGGTCCTTGGCGTGAAAACATTAAACACCCCTGTTCTATGTGAACATGACACTGCGTTGACACTCTTTTGCACCTTAATGTCTAACCTGCTGCTAATGTGGATCCGCTGAAGTGTCACCACCTCGCACCTAGCCATACTTCCTGTTTTATGCAATGTGTATATAAATGATGAGGCTATATTTCACTTTGGCCTCTCCTTGACATGTTCTCCTTAACTGTCAGATTTGTATCTTTGGTGTTCCTGCCCCTAGCTCTGGTCCAGAGCGTCAGCTGCACTGCTGCTCTGACAGACTGCTGGCTAAAAGACTAGACCAGGATTCAGCTTTCAGACTATTCAGACTAGACTCAACTTCAGTCAAAAATAAACTAAACTACTTCATTACTCACCAAACCAAAGGTAGTTTTGCGTTGTTGAAAGTCTCAGCACCCCACCCACTCTGTAAAATACATTATTTTTGTCATGAAATAAAACGCACCCACCCTCGAGCCACCCATGCAGCGGCCACCGCAGACACAACCCGGAAATAAGCGGCGGTCGAGTTGGATCGAGGTGGGTGCGTTTTATTTCATGACAAAAATAATGTATTTTACTGAGTGGGTGGGGTGCTGAGAGGTTACTTTATTTTGACTGAAGTTGAGCCTTCGTAGGGGCTGAGAAATCCTGGTCTAGTCTTTTAGCCAGCAGTCTGTCTGGACCAGAGCTATCCTGCCCCCTGCTTTGTCTGCTCTCTTCCCTCTCCTCCATCAACCCAGCAGTAGGGCTGTCACAATTATTACATAATCGTCTAATCGTGATTATTTGACATTATCGCAATTATTTTGTCATAATCGTGAATGTTGAAAAATGTCAGAAATAGTGGAAATAGCAGATCTACAAGCTCACAACGCGTCGCATCGCGACGCGTTGTGCGCTTGTAGATCGGCTAATTCCACTATCAAAGTTATTTTTTAAGTAGTAAGTTGTCAAATATGTCAGTAATTTCTTTGTATATTTAGGTCATGTGTCATATCTACCATGTACAACTTCAAAGCCTAAAAGCCAAACAGAAATGTAATCATCAATGACAAAAACACAATTAAATCGTTAATCGGCAATTATTTGAGTGACAATTAATCGTCATGTAAAATGTCATATCGTGACAGCCCTACCCAGCAGCCCGCTGAAAAACATGAGGCTCTGCAACAATCACCCCACTTGGAGGACATCATTTCCCTGCTACTCATCATTTCACTCCTCCTCCTCCACCACCAACCAGGGTTGAAAGGGTTACTTTTAAAAAGGAATCCCCTACAGTTACAAGTTACTACGTAATCTGATTATCACAATTTAAAAAGTAACTACTAGTTACTTTCCGTTACTTTTGGATTACTTTTTAGCAAAACTCTCATTAATTAAATAGAACAAGTTTTACCATTGATAACTAGACAAGAATATTGAGCCTATGAAATTAGGAAAAGGACAACATAATTTTACTTGAGCGAAGTGGCAGTACTTTATGCTGATCCGACTTGATTATTTTATAGTTTAGCGTTATAACTTGTAAAATTGATGAGGGCAAGGGGAGAATGTAATCCAGCATGTAACCCCCATCATTCAGATCCGTTACTGTAATCCAGATTACACATTTTAAAATGTAACCTGAGACTTTACAAGTTACCAGTTTTTTGTAATCTGATTACGTAATCCCGTTACATGTAATCCGTTACTTAACAACCCTGCCACCAACTATGCTACTCTTTCCTCCTCCATCCCATCCCAACACCTCGGCTGCCTTCCAATTGTATCCAAGCCTGGGATGACAGACAGACAGGCAGGGTTCCCACACATTTTTACCAATTAATTTCCCAAACTTTTTCAAAACTTTTCCAGAATATTTAACCCAATTTCCAGGACTATATAACGATAATTCAGCTCAATAACAGGTCGCTTACTCCTATGCGCAATGCCCAAAGACAGGTAGTGTATGCCAGTGGTTCTCAACCTTTTCAGGCCGTGACCCCCGAAATAATCATGTTTTAACTGGGCACCCCGGCACCCTGACGAGCACTAGGAGTTGAGGAATTTTGTATTCACGGTTCTATTGTGAAAATAGCAGATCTACATGCTCACAGCGCCTCTCGTTGCGAGGCCTTGTGAACATGTAGATCGGCTATTTTCACAATTTCTGCCTCTAATATTTGACAATTTGGCCCATGTTTAATTTGTCATTTCAGAGGTATTAACAAAATCAATAACCAAAGACAATGCATAGCTATTTTTTCCAGGACCCTTGATCAATTCCAAAACCTTTCCAGTACTGGAAAAATATATTTTCTAATTTCAAAATATTTCCAGGAATTTCATGACCGTGGGAACCCTGGACAGGGAAGGTGTAGTGTGGGGGTCAGTGGGCTTCGGGGGTAGAGAGAGACGGACAGAAGGCGTCAGCAGCTACCAGGCCTAAAACTCACGCCTTCCGATGCCAAGCCGCGGTCTCAGCGATGCATCTTCTTTGTCATTTCAATTATAGATCCTTGTCTGATGGGAAACCGCGCCATAATTTATCTACTGTTTTTTTCTTTCTGCGCTGCTCTGGTCTCTGTTTTGTCCCCACCACCACCCGATCCCCGCTCATCCGTGCATCCGCCTCCCGTTCGCTATTTTGCACTCAGTCATCGTCGCCTACGAGGCATAAAGCTATTTGGAAATGATCCGCCACGAAGGGCCGTTGCCCAGTCAGAAGGACGGGCCCATCGTTAAGACCCATTTAGGCCTAAAATTAGTGGATGCTTTAACTATTAAAAAATAGCAGATATACAAGCTCACAGCGCGGCACCGAGTGCCGCGCTGTGAGCTTGTAGATCTGCTATTTTTGAAAAAGTCATGAAAATGTGTGCAAATCTTTGAATATAATGTCTTTTTTAAGCGAATGTTTGTAACTCAAATTTTGCCTCTGGGGGGTCCCTGGAACTAAATATTTTGAGATGGGGGTCCGTGGCCAAATACATATCATTTTGGGGGTCCTTCACATGAAAAGGTTTGAGAACCACTGACATAGAAGTGTCTCAAGAACAGACTAACTGAGCTCCAGTTGAGTGAAAAGGACCTTTTCTTTGACAATGGCTGGCCAGATTGCTGACATAGAAACATGGGTTTTTCCAAAAAACCTTAGAAGGATTCAAAAGACACTTATAGAATCGGGTCAAAAAATTCTAATTTTCACAATTTTTCAAAAATAGCAGATCTACAAGCTCACAGCGCGGCACTCGGTGCCGCGCTGTGAACTTGTATATCTGCTGTTTTTCAATAGTTAAAGCATAAAATAATGATACACAATAATGTGTACCCGTTCTGAATGGGTTAAGACCCATTCATATACTCCAATGTGACGCGCTGTGAGCTTGTAGCTCTGCTATTTCCGTTGCGTGCTGCTGCTGCGTGCGATGGAGCATGAACTGGGCTTCACGCCCACGGCCTGTCCATCCTCATTTGACCATGTCCGTCCCCATTTGACCCTGTACGACCCTCTTAGCGTGCTGTCTTCAAAGGCAGATAACCTTCAATCACTGGGGAGGCGGAGACGTCAGCCTACGGTGTTGCAGACTAAGGATGGGATGGTTATTGTGACCAAATAAATTGCGATTTACAATATTGTGATAATCAAAATATCCCAAACATTATCCTGGGGTGGAACATTTGCCAAAAAATAGCAGATCTACAAGCTCACAACGCATCGCAATACGACACGTTGTGAGCTTTGGTAGAGAGTGAGAAAAAAGACTATCACCTTATTTCCAGGTCTGTTACTTTTACCAATTAAGTGGTACCAGATTATATGCAGCTCGGCAAATAAAAGGTGAATTGATCCCAGTGCAAGGAGGACGATTTCACGATAAGAGAGGAATATTGTGTTATTTAACATAACAGGGTCCTGACTTCATGGTCGACATTATATCCTATTGTGAAATCGGCCAAGCGCCACAGCGCGCCTGTTAAGTGACCTCTCTAACCTTTAAGAATCCCATAACCGACCGCACCGGAGGGAATCCTCCTCTGCCAGCCTTGAGAGAAACACTCAGTGTGGATGTGGAGACAATGACCCGTGACCAGAGAGAAAATGGAAATCAAAGGCTATGGAGTTCGTGAAGCAACGGATATACAGCACAACCCATGTTCATGCTGTGAGGCTGCCTAATGTTTCAACTGGCAGTATTATGTACTGTACTGTACCACTCCTGGAAAATATTAAAATGAATACATTTCTGATGATGTGAAAACACTTTTTGTTTTGTATCTGACTGTTCAAGCACAGACTGTACCATGGAATGAATTAGGAAAATAGTATCATCAAGGTTTCCATGTTACCCCCCGGCTCCACCGGGCGCGTCGAGCATCGCGTCAACGTCAACGCTGGGAACGCTCCCGTTTTAATCAATGAAGGGTGCTCCACTGCCGACGTCAACGTCGGACGCTCAAATTCACCCCGGTTCATTTTGTGACGCCGTCCGACACCTTAGTGAAAATAACAAACCTGTTTTTTTCTAACCACTCAAACAACGCTATATGTATCGTTGATCAAGGTCCCCCAGGGGTCCCTTCTTGTATCTTCCATATCTTACCTTGTATCTTACCTTGTATTACCTTGTATCTTCCGTTCTTGTATATCACTAGAGCTATTTATTTATTTTTTAGCTCCGGCAGATACTTTTACTTTACATTTTTCAACATGGAAACGATTATGCCGATTATGAAAAATAATCGCGATTATGTCAAATAATTATGATTATTAGGTCACGATTATGTAATAACTGTGACAGCCGCAACCACATGCCCAGAATAGCAACACTGACTGTGGTTCGTGTGGCTAAAAAGTAAATTAACTCAACTTACAGCGTATAGTTTCACTTACAAAGCAAAGATATTGACTGACTGGCTGATGGATGCGAGGGGGGAGAAAAAACAGCCCTGAGTGTCCTTCTCTCTCTGACAGAGTGGCTGTGACACAAAGGCACGACTCCTTTCAGGCACTGAGAGTCACTGCTGCTCAGAGCGAGAGAATAAAAGCACACCACAAATCACCAACGTCAACAGAGCTCAGCGCAGACTGCCTCTAAATCATGAGGAGGCAGCCATGAATGAATGACACAGAGAGAGAGAGAGAGAGAGAGAGAGAGAGAAAGAGAGAGAGGGCTAACACAATTGAGATTATGGAAAAGATCAACACCGTGAATCAGCACTAATGTAATAGCATCCTTATCTCTTGAAGGAACCCCCTTGCAAACTGTGTGTGTGTGTGTGTGTGTGTGTGTGTGTGTGCGTGCGTGCGTGCGTGCGTGCGTGCGTGCGTGCGTGTGTGTTAGGGCATTAACGTGATTTTTGCAAGTCGACTCGACTCAGTAAAAAGTTGAATTGAAGTCGACTTTATCGTTTGATGACGTCATCACATCACACACAACCCACCAATTATTTTGGGGGGTCCCCAGATGATTAACTTAATGTGAAACATTGTTTTCTCACTCAACAGTAATCAAACGAACATAAAGTTTAAGTGTATAGAGGGTATCTTCACATTTCTAAAGTGCCAATTTAAGGACTTTTAATACCTCTAAAATGACATATTAAACTTTGTCCAAACTGTCAAATATATAGAGGCAGAAATTGTGAAAATAGCAGATCTACAAGCATGTAGATCGGCTATTTTCACAATAGAACGTTTTTTTTCTTTTTCCAACTTCGACTTGTGTAATGAAATCAACTGAGTCAACTTGTTGACTTTTTCATTAATGCCCTAGTGTGTGTGTGTGTGTGTGTGTGTGTGTGTGTGTGTGTGTGTTGGTATAAATTAGATTTTAATATCTAGATTATATGTTAGACACCAACTTCAGTGTCACAGTGTCAAGGTTATTCTGTTTTGGAACAACCAACTTATGCATGTGTGGTGAGTGATTTGTTGTTATGTTTAACAGGCCAATCATAAATGTGACATGTCTATTTGTTTGTCTGTGCACACTGAACTATAATTGTAAAATGAATAGACATTGTGTTCAGAGAGGAGAAACCTGATCATTGTACCACTGGACATTATTTTGTACGCTGATTGATTTAATACAACTAAGAGAAAACGGACATTACACTGGTGTGGTCTCTTCTTGTGTGGGAGTGATTTTTTAATCTTTTGGGGAAACTGTATTTATTCTTGTCTTAATTACATGCAACAGATAATTAGCCAGGGAAAAATACCCATCATATCAGTATGTGTGTAGCAGCAGATTGTAAGCAGGACCATAATGTGTTGTAATTTGGTTTTGGTCATTCACTGCTAGCTGGGTTTGGGTACAGATTAGAATGAGAGACCCTTTCATCAAGCGTTGCATAACAAAAAATAACTGCAAAGTTTGACAAATTGCGGGGATGGCAATGAGAGCAAAGTAATAAAATTAAGCCTCGGTTAACGGGCAAAGACAGACCGACAGAGAAACACACACATGCAGATGGCCAGAATGACAGACCAGACACAAACAGGGGTCTTGTGTATGATGGATGGTGCAGATAACAGAGACATTAATCTCATTAATAACAGTCTTCATCACCACAGCCCCAGAGGCTAATGGTGCTAGCATCATTCTCAACGTAATAGACTGGACCACAGGGCCATCGCCTGAGCCGTCCACTGATAGCCATACACAGGGGTGTCGCACCAAATTCTGGGCCCTGGGTACAAGGACTCACTGTGGGCCCCCCCATGAATGTTCTTCATGGGGGGGGGGGGGGGGGGTTACCCATTTAGACTGGGAACGCATTATTATGCATTATTTTGTGCTTTAACTATTAAAAAATAGCAGATATACAAGCTCACACACGCTGTGAGCTTGTATGTCTGCTATTTTTGAAAAATCTTGAAAATTTGTCTTTGAATATTTCAAATCCTTCTAAGGTTTTTTTTTTCTCAGTGGTGATCAAACTGTTTCATGTGAAGGACCCCCAAAATGATAAGTATTTGGCCACGGACCCCCATCTCAAAATATTCAGTTCCAGACCACTACAACAGACACAACTGGTAACATTGGCAAACACTGCCCCCTACTGAGGAAACACACAAACTGCAACCTGATGCAACTCCAAATAGTATCAATGTTTGGAGAATAACCCCCCAAAACAGTAAATAAATATTATATTTGCACAGTGATACAGCGATCAATGGACTATTGAGTTTATGGTTGCCAGCCACCATATTGACATTGTCAATTATTGTGCAAGTTATTTGATACCTTTTGTCTGGAGGTTGAGTTACATTTGATTTCAGCTCCCAACTCTTACCTGCGTTGGCTGGCACTTTGCCAGGGAGTAGAGCTTGAGGGTGTGGCAGGCTGTAGATGGTCACCACGCCAGTAGAGGTCGCTGCTGCCAACAGACCCAGCCTGGGCAGGTATGGAGCCTGACAGAGTAGGAGAGTGTATTAATGACCCCCAGTATCCCTATATGTGGTATACATTATAGTACACCACATACATTATTTACCCTAGGTTTTGCATATCTCTGCTGTTGGGCCGAAACCTCCTAACTCCAAAATGTTCAATTTCAGGAAAATTAGCTCAAGTGGAGTTAGGAGGTTTTGACCAAAGGGCTTCTTACTACTTTTCATTGGTTGAATATTATTTTAACCAACACACAGACGTAAAGGGTGTTCAATAGCCCTGATTTATTCCCAAAAAATCAAAAACCTCAAAAATTGAGTTTGGGCCAGACAGTGACGATATGCAAAGAAATTACTGACAATTTTACACTTAAGAAATCAACATTGATAGTTGAAATAGCCGATCTACAAGCTCACAACACATCGCTTGTATATCTGCTATTTCCACTACTTTTTGAAAGTGTTTGTAACTATATTAACATTTCTCAACATGGAAACGATTATGATGATTATGCAAAATAATTGCGATTACCCCAAATAATTGCGATTAGACGATTCTGTAATAATTGTGCCAGCTCTACTCCTGTGTCTCCTACCTTCCTGGGGAAGGTGGGCAGCTCCCAGGCTCCTGAGGGGCACCATTTGAGCTGCCAGATGAAACCTTTGTCCTGAGCCAGACCGTACACTAGAGATGGACTGGAGGTTGGACTGGGAAAAGAGAGAGGACATTTATGAAATATTTATGAGATTAAAGGTAGTCTAAGACAGTGTTTCTCAAAGGGGGTAGGTGTACCCCTAGGGGTACGCGCCTACGCAGGGGTACTGCAGGGGGTACAGGAGAAAATGGGAATATGTATTTTACGGTTATGGGTAATGACAAAACATTGACAGTCTTTGTGTGAACCTTCTAATCTGTACATTGTAAAACCAAATCAACAACTTGACTAGTACAACTGTTATTATATAAATTGATGAGCTTTTGATTAGCAAAATGCTGTAGTCAGGGGAAGGGGGTACTCAGTTTCAGAAATCAGTATAAGAGGGTACAGCAGCCAAAAAAGTTTGAGAACCACTGGTTTAAGAGATATTCTTTGCGTAAAGAAATGTTAAAGCTCTATTGTCTGAAATCATAATAACATAAGTGTCGGAATACAGATTTTCAAGTCAGTGTTCAGGTTACTACTTTGTCAGCAATTTGTTTCATCACTTCCAATTTCACTTATTGCGACCGCCAGGTCGCAAGTTACTATGAAAAGCTCCACCGGCTGTCTGTCTGTCCGCCACGTCACACTTTTGCCCCTACTCTTATCGCCCCTATCCATGCCAAACTTTGCACACACACTCCTTGGATGGCAACTCACAACCTCCAGCCCTGATTTCTTACATGGCCCTCTTTTAGTGCCATCATGAGGTGATTTTTGCAAAACACATTTTTGGACACTGCTCCTACAGATTTTGGCCTAAAATACACAGTATCTCTAAAGTCATCGAGTCGTCAAAATGGATCTGTCCCATTTCCCATATTCTGTGACGGTCACTTATCTCCTGATTAGGGAGTCTTATTGGTTTAGTCTGTATCCTGCACGAGTTCTCTCTCCTGATTGGATCAAATTGTTATCCCGACCTGGAAATCTATTTTCTAATTACTAAAGAGCAGGAGAGATGGTGGATGCCCCTGTTACTGAACAAACTAACTATTATTATCATCAGTACAACGGCGAGAAAGGAAACAGCATGCATCATGGGACGGATCTGAACCTGTGATGTTGTGTACATCAGGGGTCTTCAACAGGGGGTCCAGGACCCCTAGGGGGTCCTCACAGTTACTACAAGGGGTCCTCCAAATCTTTGTGTGATAGAAACTTGTTTTATATTAACCACTTGAAACCTAGCGTCCATATTCGGAGAACATTTGCCAAAAATAGCAGATCTACAAGCGCTGCGAGGCGTTGTGAGCTTGTAGATCGGCTATTTCCGTCAAAAAGCTTATAGAGGGAGAATAAGAGCAGACTAAGTACAGAGTAAAAGGTCAGGTTTATTAAGTATTGACGGTTCAAGTGGTTAAATATCTGAAAACACAAATTGACTTGAATTCAAAATACACTGACGATTGTGCTGTCAAAAAATTAAACTATATGGAATCTCTGAACAGATTGTGGGGGTCCCTGCTTCATCTCTCTCTCTCAACTAAGGGGTCCTTGGCCTGAAAACGTTGAAGACCCCTGGCGTACATTCTCTGGATGAGTTGCCCCTTTACCTGCTATCATACTCCAGCTTGCCCAGGTCCCACAGCTGAATGAGGCCAGGCCCAGGGTACTTCTTACCTGCTATCATACTCCAGCTTGCCCAGGTCCCACAGCTGAATGAGACCAGGCCCAGGGTACTTCTTACCTGCTATCATACTCCAGCTTGCCCAGGTCCCACAGCTGAATGAGGCCAGGCCCAGGGTACTTCTTACCTGCTATCATACTCCAGCTTGCCCAGGTCCCAGAGCTGAATGAGGCCAGGCCCAGGGTACTTCTCTTACCTGCTATCATACTCCAGCTTGCCCAGGTCCCAGAGCTGAATGAGGCCAGGCCCAGGGTACTTCTTACCTGCTATCATACTCCAGCTTGCCCAGGTCCCACAGCTGAATGAGGCCAGGCCCAGGGTACTTCTTACCTGCTATCATACTCCAGCTTGCCCAGGTCCCAGAGCTGAATGAGGCCAGGCCCAGGGTACTTCTCTTACCTGCTATCATACTCCAGCTTGCCCAGGTCCCACAGCTGAATGAGGCCAGGCCCAGGGTACTTCTTACCTGCTATCATACTCCAGCTTGCCCAGGTCCCACAGCTGAATGAGGCCAGGCCCAGGGTACTTCTCCTTGCTCCTTACCTGCTATCATACTCCAGCTTGCCCAGGTCCCACAGCTGAATGAGGCCAGGCCCAGGGTACTTCTTACCTGCTATCATACTCCAGCTTGCCCAGGTCCCACAGCTGAATGAGGCCAGGTCCAGGGTACTTCTCCTTGCTCCTTACCTGCTATCATACTCCAGCTTGCCCAGGTCCCACAGCTGAATGAGGCCAGGCCCAGGGTACTTCTTACCTGCTATCATACTCCAGCTTGCCCAGGTCCCACAGCTGAATGAGGCCAGGCCCAGGGTACTTCTCTTACCTGCTATCATACTCCAGCTTGCCCAGGTCCCACAGCTGAATGAGGCCAGGCCCAGGGTACTTCTTACCTGCTATCATACTCCAGCTTGCCCAGGTCCCAGAGCTGAATGAGGCCAGGCCCAGGGTACTTCTCTTACCTGCTATCATACTCCAGCTTGCCCAGGTCCCACAGCTGAATGAGGCCAGGCCCAGGGTACTTCTTACCTGCTATCATACTCCAGCTTGCCCAGGTCCCACAGCTGAATGAGGCCAGGCCCAGGGTACTTCTCTTACCTGCTATCATACTCCAGCTTGCCCAGATCCCACAGCTGAATGAGGCCAGGCCCAGGGTACTTCTTACCTGCTATCATACTCCAGCTTGCCCAGGTCCCACAGCTGAATGAGGCCAGGCCCAGGGTACTTCTCCTTGCTCCTTACCTGCTATCATACTCCAGCTTGCCCAGGTCCCACAGCTGAATGAGGCCAGGTCCAGGGTACTTCTCTTACCTGCTATCATACTCCAGCTTGCCCAGGTCCCACAGCTGAATGAGGCCAGGCCCAGGGTACTTCTCTTACCTGCTATCATACTCCAGCTTGCCCAGGTCCCACAGCTGAATGAGGCCAGGCCCAGGGTACTTCTCTTACCTGCTATCATACTCCAGCTTGCCCAGATCCCACAGCTGAATGAGGCCAGGCCAGGGTACTTCTTACCTGCTATCATACTCCAGCTTGCCCAGGTCCCACAGCTGAATGAGGCCAGGCCCAGGGTACTTCTCCTTGCTCCTTACCTGCTATCATACTCCAGCTTGCCCAGGTCCCACAGCTGAATGAGGCCAGGTCCAGGGTACTTCTCTTACCTGCTATCATACTCCAGCTTGCCCAGGTCCCACAGCTGAATGAGGCCAGGCCCAGGGTACTTCTCTTACCTGCTATCATACTCCAGCTTGCCCAGGTCCCACAGCTGAATGAGGCCAGGCCCAGGGTACTTCTTACCTGCTATCATACTCCAGCTTGCCCAGGTCCCACAGCTGAATGAGGCCAGGCCCAGGGTACTTCTTACCTGCTATCATACTCCAGCTTGCCCAGGTCCCACAGCTGAATGAGGCCAGGCCCAGGGTACTTCTCTTACCTGCTATCATACTCCAGCTTGCCCAGGTCCCACAGCTGAATGAGGCCAGGCCCAGGGTACTTCTCTTACCTGCTATCATACTCCAGCTTGCCCAGATCCCACAGCTGAATGAGGCCAGGCCCAGGGTACTTCTTACCTGCTATCATACTCCAGCTTGCCCAGGTCCCACAGCTGAATGAGGCCAGGCCCAGGGTACTTCTCCTTGCTCCTTACCTGCTATCATACTCCAGCTTGCCCAGGTCCCACAGCTGAATGAGGCCAGGTCCAGGGTACTTCTCTTACCTGCTATCATACTCCAGCTTGCCCAGGTCCCACAGCTGAATGAGGCCAGGCCCAGGGTACTTCTCTTACCTGCTATCATACTCCAGCTTGCCCAGGTCCCACAGCTGAATGAGGCCAGGCCCAGGGTACTTCTCTTACCTGCTATCATACTCCAGCTTGCCCAGGTCCCACAGCTGAATGAGGCCAGGCCCAGGGTACTTCTCTTACCTGCTATCATACTCCAGCTTGCCCAGGTCCCACAGCTGAATGAGGCCAGGCCCAGGGTACTTCTTACCTGCTATCATACTCCAGCTTGCCCAGGTCCCACAGCTGAATGAGGCCAGGCCCAGGGTACTTCTCTTACCTGCTATCATACTCCAGCTTGCCCAGGTCCCACAGCTGAATGAGGCCAGGCCCAGGGTACTTCTCTTACCTGCTATCATACTCCAGCTTGCCCAGGTCCCACAGCTGAATGAGGCCAGGCCCAGGGTACTTCTCCTTGCTCCTTACCTGCTATCATACTCCAGCTTGCCCAGATCCCACAGCTGAATGAGGCCAGGCCCAGGGTACTTCTTACCTGCTATCATACTCCAGCTTGCCCAGGTCCCACAGCTGAATGAGGCCAGGTCCAGGGTACTTCTCTTACCTGCTATCATACTCCAGCTTGCCCAGGTCCCACAGCTGAATGAGGCCAGGCCCAGGGTACTTCTCCTTGCTCCTTACCTGCTATCATACTCCAGCTTGCCCAGGTCCCACAGCTGAATGAGGCCAGGCCCAGGGTACTTCTTACCTGCTATCATACTCCAGCTTGCCCAGGTCCCACAGCTGAATGAGGCCAGGTCCAGGGTACTTCTCTTACCTGCTATCATACTCCAGCTTGCCCAGGTCCCACAGCTGAATGAGGCCAGGCCCAGGGTACTTCTCTTACCTGCTATCATACTCCAGCTTGCCCAGGTCCCACAGTTGAATGAGGCCAGGCCCAGGGTACTTCTCTTACCTGCTATCATACTCCAGCTTGCCCAGGTCCCACAGCTGAATGAGGCCAGGCCCAGGGTACTTCTTACCTGCTATCATACTCCAGCTTGCCCAGGTCCCACAGCTGAATGAGGCCAGGCCCAGGGTACTTCTTACCTGCTATCATACTCCAGCTTGCCCAGGTCCCACAGCTGAATGAGGCCAGGCCCAGGGTACTTCTTACCTGCTATCATACTCCAGCTTGCCCAGGTCCCACAGCTGAATGAGGCCAGGTCCAGGGTACTTCTTACCTGCTATCATACTCCAGCTTGCCCAGGTCCCACAGCTGAATGAGGCCAGGTCCAGGGTACTTCTCTTACCTGCTATCATACTCCAGCTTGCCCAGGTCCCACAGCTGAATGAGGCCAGGTCCAGGGTACTTCTTACCTGCTATCATACTCCAGCTTGCCCAGGTCCCACAGCTGAATGAGGCCAGGCCCAGGGTACTTCTTACCTGCTATCATACTCCAGCTTGCCCAGGTCCCACAGCTGAATGAGGCCAGGCCCAGGGTACTTCTTACCTGCTATCATACTCCAGCTTGCCCAGGTCCCACAGCTGAATGAGGCCAGGTCCAGGGTACTTCTTACCTGCTATCATACTCCAGCTTGCCCAGGTCCCACAGCTGAATGAGGCCAGGCCCAGGGTACTTCTCTTACCTGCTATCATACTCCAGCTTGCCCAGGTCCCACAGCTGAATGAGGCCAGGTCCAGGGTACTTCTTACCTGCTATCATACTCCAGCTTGCCCAGGTCCCACAGCTGAATGAGGCCAGGCCCAGGGTACTTCTTACCTGCTATCATACTCCAGCTTGCCCAGGTCCCACAGCTGGATGAGGCCAGGCCCAGGGTACTTCTTACCTGCTATCATACTCCAGCTTGCCCAGGTCCCACAGCTGAATGAGGCCAGGCCCAGGGTACTTCTCTTACCTGCTATCATACTCCAGCTTGCCCAGGTCCCACAGCTGAATGAGGCCAGGCCCAGGGTACTTCTCTTACCTGCTATCATACTCCAGCTTGCCCAGGTCCCACAGCTGAATGAGGCCAGGCCCAGGGTACTTCTCTTACCTGCTATCATACTCCAGCTTGCCCAGGTCCCACAGCTGGATGAGGCCAGGCCCAGGGTACTTCTTACCTGCTATCATACTCCAGCTTGCCCAGGTCCCACAGCTGAATGAGGCCAGGCCCAGGGTACTTCTTACCTGCTATCATACTCCAGCTTGCCCAGGTCCCACAGCTGAATGAGGCCAGGCCCAGGGTACTTCTCTTACCTGCTATCATACTCCAGCTTGCCCAGGTCCCACAGCTGAATGAGGCCAGGCCCAGGGTACTTCTCTTACCTGCTATCATACTCCAGCTTGCCCAGGTCCCACAGCTGGATGAGGCCAGGCCCAGGGTACTTCTTACCTGCTATCATACTCCAGCTTGCCCAGGTCCCACAGCTGAATGAGGCCAGGCCCAGGGTACTTCTTACCTGCTATCATACTCCAGCTTGCCCAGGTCCCACAGCTGAATGAGGCCAGGCCCAGGGTACTTCTCGTTGGCACAGTGCAGGTCGTCCATGCCTCGGTGGCAGGCCAGGGCCACGTACTGCTGATCAGTGCAGCCGTCCGGGCTGGGACACCACTCCATGGCCCAGACGGGCCCTCCGGTGAACATGAGGGCGTCCCAGCGCTCTGGGTGCGGCTCCACAGCCTCAAACCTGGAGGGCATTCAAAGAAACAAGCAGGTAAGTTTACGTGTGCTCAAAAAACAACGAGATAAAATTTCTGGATCTTGGGTTCCTACAAGCCAAAAGGGTTATCGCCCTTTCATGGAAAAAGACAGGGAAACCTAGCATCGCTCAGTGGTTTAAGGAACTGTCTTTGTGCCTTCCATTAGAAAGAATCACGTACACTCTCAAAAACAAACAAGAGCTGTTTGAGAAAATATGGGGGAACTTTATTCAGTATATAAAGGGCAATGATCTTTCCTATTTGATGGAGGAACCGGGAGTGGGGTAGCAGCTTTCTCTCTACAGTCGTTTGTCTGGCCGTGTGGCATAGGAATCTGGATGTTAATGTTATATGTGCTCTTTGTACCATAATTATTTTATATTCTTATGTCGTGTTAGTGTCAGTTTTTTTTTCTTTTTTTTTTGTATATTGTATACTTTTTTGTTTTGTCTGAGCTTTGAGTGTGGTATTTTGTTGTATTGTATATGTTGTCTTGTATGTCTTTAAACAAATGTGAAAAAAAAACAAAATAAACATATTGTTTAAAAAAAAAAAAAAAGTTTACTTGTGCTCAAGTCTAGTCAGTGCCACTCAGTGTTGATTTTGTCGACTAAAACTATGACGAAAAATGTTTGTTGACTGCGTTTTTTCGCTGGCGAAAACGAAATAAAAACTAAGCAGTGATGACTAAAACTAAGTATGTATGTAAGTAAATATATTGACAATTTCGTCAACAAAATAAAAACTAGACTAAAACGTTAGGGAAGGACTAGTGGAGGAGAGAGTCATTTTACCGTATGTCTGGTTGCTCTCAAGTGTTGAGTGTTGAAAATAGCAGATCTACAAGCTCACAACGCGTAGCAGTGGGACACGTTGTGAGCTTGTAGATCTGCTATTTTCAGCACACAATAAAGTGTCAAATCAGTCATTACGATGCCAGAAAATGACATAATGGGGGTGGGACCTTGACAAATCTGAGTTTATACATTGTTTATAATTATATAATCTAAATTAACTAAAAACGACAAAATCAATTTGCAGTTTCCATTTTGATTTGCTAGACTTCGGATCCCTTGAAATGGGTCATTGTCATGGTAAGAATTCACACCGGAAGTTTCCATGCTCACAGGTTTACTCACAAGCCAAAATAATAACTGCACGAAATAATAACTACAGCAGCTGATTGTCCCAACCTGTTCAGATTGTGTAGAGGGGTCTCCTCCTTGCTCAGACCTTCTCGGGAAATCTTGAAAGCGGCAGACAGCATCTCCTGGGGCAGATACTCCTCCACATCACTAAAGAACACACAGATCACAAGGATGGACTTTGACACGCCCTTCTATGGTTGTGCAGTCAAGACTGATGCCTCTAGGAGAGGTCCAGTAGCCAGCCATTAAATGATCGTTGGTCGTTGTCGGGTGTCCAAAACTGTTTGTTTTGTATTCATCATTTTTAAAATTATTAAACTAGTGAAAACAGCCGATCTACAATCGCAGTGTGCTTGTAGATCAGCTGTTTTCACTACTTTTGTGCGATGGCATTGTATGATGAAGCAAGGCTTAACTTGTACAACTTGTACAAAAGAAATGTACAAATTTGAAACTTGGAGATACAAGGTTTCTGCCTGACAGTAACAATTTATTATATTTAAAAAAAAAAGATTATACATTTTTAAAACAAACAAACAAATCTAAGACATATCATGAATAAATATTATAAATAATAATAATTCACTAGTTTGGGTCCCGGGCAAACTTCTTTTAGGTCTCGACCTGAAAACATGTGGGAACCACTGCTCTAAGGCAGGGGCGTCACAAGGGGTAGGAAAGTTAAGTGGGACTGAGTTACTGGGGCCCAAGGTGGAGGGGCCCTTATAACTTTATCTATTGAAAAATAGCAGATATACAAGCTCACAGCGCGGCACCGAGTGCCGCGCTGTGAGCTTGTAGATCTGCTATTTTTGAAAAGTTGTGAAAATGTGTGAAAATCTTTGAATACCGGTATACCGTAAATCCCCAATTAGTAGCCCGGGCGTTTATTTCGCAAAATGGGGTCGGACCCCGGGCGCTTAAAAGGGACCAGGCGGCTATTGGTAACAGGCTTTTATTTATTTTGGCACTGGCCAGCACTGGGCCATTATTTGGTATTTTTTTTCTTTCTCAAACTATATAATAGTAATAATAATCAAAATGTTATAATAAATGTTAGAATTATTATTATTTTAATTGTTATGAACACCCAGAAAATAGCACATTGCGATCTATTAGACCAAACCTCATTTAAAAAATATCAAGAGTGTATGAATGCCTTTTAAAAAAAAATATATACTATTATTTATACTAAGGGAATCTTTCTCCAAAATAATCAATTACCGCATACCAGCAAAGACGCATCTAGGTCTGACTCTGTAGTCAACGAGTCGACTCAACGACCCAATTAGCGCAGAAGTCCTGCAGCTGGTGCTCTGACTGGACTCTGACATGACCACTGAACAGCTCCACTATCCTGACATTAAAATATTATGGTATTGCATTATGATTAAACCTTCTGCATTCCCCTTGAACCTCAAAATAATGGATTACTTCTTCAAAATGCGGATAACAAGAGGCAGCAACAGGTAATGAGTTATTCTGATCCAGCTGGTGTTTATTGTCCAGTCTTTCTCCATCACAACGTTTTGCCATTAAAGTAGCCTACTCACGCAAACTTTGCATTGTAGCAACGTTTTAGACAGTAATGAATGGTGGTCAGTGAGCAGAGAGCAGCAGACTCCTTAGTCCTTTTTTCTCTCTCTTTTTTTTGTGTCCTTTGGCAATCTGTTCCCCGACGCACAGACAGACAGTGCGTCCTGCGCTTCATATGGTAGCGCAGCACTGGGCTGGGCTGGGCACCATATACATTTGGCTTAAAAGTAGAAGTGTCTGTTCACAGGGCTGTGAGCTTGTAGATTTGCTGTTTTCAGCGCATTACCGTCATGCAACATATGACCCGTAGCGACGCACAGCGAGTGCGGTGCGTTGCAACGTGCTGTCACAGCACTGCTGTGAGCTTGTAGATTTGCTGTTTTCAGCGCACCACTGCCATGCAACATAAATGACCAGTTAAGTTGAATAAATAGCAAATAATACCAAACAACCAAACAAATAATAGCCCGGGCTCTTACATAAAACATAATAAGGATAATATTAATTGCAAATAACGGCCCAGGCGCTTATACGGACCGTGCGCTTATTTGAAACAGGCGTTTATTGCGCAAAATGGGGTCAGACCCCGGGCGGATATATGGGACCCGGCGGCAGTTTGCCACCGGGCGATTAATTGGGGATTTACGGTATGTATTTTTTAAGCGAACTTTTCTAACTCAAATTTTGCTTCTGGGGGTCCCTGGAACTAAATATTTTGAGATCGGGGTCCGTGGCCAAATACATATCATCTTGGGGGTCCTTGACATAGGTTTCTTGCACACATTTTCACGATTTTTCAAAAATAGCAGCTCGCAGTGAGCTTGTATATCTGCTATTTTTCAATAGTTAACATTCATGGGGGGCCCGCAGTGAATCCTTGTACCCAGGGCCCAGAATTTGGTGTGACGCCCCTGCTCTAAGGTCTCCCTCCGCGTCCACCCATCCCTTCCATGTCTCTCAGCAGTAACCGTGAGAATGTAAGAGATTGTATGAACTAATATTTGAAGTTGTATGAAAGAGGGACTAACCTTTGTGGAACGACGCTCCAGTCATTTGTGGAGGGAATCCAGTCTGGGAAGACCCAGCTGCTCTGATGTTTCTCTCGGCTGGAAAACGGACCAAACAGACATCAGTCACATCATGCGGAATTACATTCATGCATTGTGTGGAATTCCTTGACTACCTCCCTTAAAACATGTAGCTCGCTGGCATCCTTCAAAACTGCCCTGAAAACTCACCTTTCAGGAGGCCAGAGAAGGAGGGAGTTATCACTTCTCCCCTAGCCCCACCCCCTTGTTTCCCCGATCCTGTACATATAGTGTTTTTATAACTGCAATATTTTTGAATGTTTTTTTTTGCTTTTTGCTTGCTATTTATTATGTCCATGAATTAAATACAGAGGGCTTTCAATGTAAAAAAAGACTGTAAAAGGTCTTATTTGAGATGTTCCTTTTAGGCAGGGTGTTTAACTGTACTTGTACTGTACTACCTTACTATTGTATTGACTATACTTGTATAGGGCTGTCACGATTATGATATTTTACATGACGATTATTTGTCACTCAAATAATTGCGATTAACGATTTAATTGTTTTTGTCGTTGACAATTACATTTCTGCTTTTAAGTTGCACATGGTAGATATGACACATAATTACTGACATATTTGACAACTTTATACTTAGAAAAGAACATTGATAGTGGAAATAGCCGATCTACAACCTCACAACGCGTCGCGATGCGACGCGTTGTGAGCTTGTAGATCTGCTATTTCCACTATTTTTGACCTTTTATTTAAATATATGAACATTTTTCACATGGAAACGATTATGACGATTATGAAAAATAATCACGATTATGTCCAAAAATCACGATTAGACGATTATGTAATAATTGTGACAGCCCTATACTTGTACTGTTCTCCATTTTTGTCTCATAAAATAATCAATCAATCAACAACAAAAAAAGCACAGTAATACACACAGTCAGCGGCACAGAGCCCATGCAAATGAGCACGTGTGGAGAAAGTGGTGAGGATACTTACAACTTCTGGTTGGACTGTGTGGCTTCCCAGCAAGGCTGCAGCGTGTTGTTAGCAAGTCCATTAGGCGCAATGCCCAGCGCCCGTTTGCCATGATGAATCTGCACAGAGGAGCAACACCCACAAACACACAAGATCCATGATTAAGGCTGTCACGATTATGACATTTTACATGACGATTAATTGTCAAAAAAAACAACAAAAAAAAACGATTTAATTGCGTTTTTGTCGTTGAACATTACATTTCTGTTTGGCTTACACAGGCTTTGAAGTTGCACATGGCAGATATGACACATAACCTAAATATACAAAGAAATTACTGACATATTTGACAACTATACTTAAAAAAGAACATTGATAGTGGAAATAGCCGATCTACAAGCTTGTAGATCTGCTATTTCCACTATTTTTGACCTTTTTTTTTTTAATATGACATTTTTTCAACATGGAAACGATTGTGACGATTATGAAAAATAATCGCGATTATGTTAAATAATAATAATTCTGTTGTATCAGTCATTATTATGTCACCGAACTAAAGACAATTTTAACGTTGGATACTTTTACATTTGTCTCTACATTTTATTTTTGTGCTTTCGTGCTAGGTATTAATAATGTATTCATCTTATTATTCTTTTTTTTTACGATACTTTGGGGGGCGTATTGGCCTTCATTCATAGATTACAGATTAGAGACAGACAGGAAACATCGAGAGAGAGAGAGATGGGGAGAACGGGAATCGATGGTCGGGAACAGGAATCGAACCCACAATGTGCTGTCAGGCTACACTTCAGCCTAGGTGTCTGGACCGCTGGACCAGGGCCCAGGCTCAACATATTATTTGAAACTAGCCCTTACCCGTTCAAAGATATGAGCTCCGAAATGATGTGCAGTGTGTGGGTTATGGGATGTGCACTGTGCACACAGTATATGAGGGATGGAAAGTAACTTTAACTGGTGCTTGCATGCTAATATGTAGGAGCATCAATGTAAGAAATACCCGTTCCATGTAACGGCTACAGAGATACTGTGTACCGATCTGCATGATTTTTGGACAACATCTGTAACAGGGCCAGAACCCCCCACCCCCCCGCCCGCCCGCCTGCCCGCCTGCACACACACACACTCTCCCCCCCCCCCCCCCCCCCCCCGTGTGTGTGTGTGTGTGTGTGTGTGTGTGTGTGTGTGTTTGTGTGTGATTGTGCATGGCCTGAACAACAGCGCCCCTCCCTTAACATGTGTGGTCACAAAAGGTACTGTAGGCTAAATAGATATAGATACACCATAAAAATGCTAATATACAGCATACGATTTGTGAAAGTGACAAACGGGCTTCACAGTTATGTCAGGTGTGTTCATATGCTGATGGTGATGCGATTTCAGATCAATTGCTCCAGCCACTGAGGAGAAACGCTGAGACAGACAGACAGACAGACAGACACTCACTCACTCACTCAGACATTCGCAAAATTATAGTATAGATGATGTTACTAGGGGGCACGGTGGTGCAGTGGTTAGCGCTTCGCCTCACAGCTAGAAGGTCCTGGGTTCGATTCCCGCCGGGGGACGCTGTGGGTGCTGGGGGTGTGTTTCTCCCTCTGTGTCATTAGCGCCCACACCCTAGGTGGGGTCGGCGATAGGGCCTTTCTATGTGGAGTTTGTATGTTCTCCCCGTGACTCCTAGGGTAGATACCCTCACAAAAACATGCAGTAATCCTGGTCTCAATAATGCCTCCCCCTGGCCAGCCGGGGCGCCTGATGGAGGGGAAATGAACTGGTTGGAATAACGTGTTCCTTCCACGCGCTACGTCCATCCCGGGGAAATCCCCCATGTCAGGTGAAAAGAAACAACTTGGCCTACTCATGCATTGAAGGAAGCATGAGGTCAGTCCGTTGTCTCCCCAGGCGCGGCAGAGGGAGAGCAGAGCCCAGGATTACATAGGCAATTGGCACTGGGTGAAAAAATGGGTTGCAAAATCGTGGGATAAAACTTATAGAAAAAAGAAAAAATGAAATGATGTTACTGTAGCTCAGGTCAGGGACTGTGTTTGTTATGTGTTTTTTTTGCACTAATAGAGATCCTTGACAATTCACGAATGCTGCCTCATTCTGCCATGCACAGCATTGTACAAGTTACAGTACACTCGAATTGAATTGAATTCAATTATATTAGACAACTACAAAGCAAACTTTAAGCAAAGCAGGCTGCCTTCGCCTTGCATTATTTTACATTTATCACTGCTGTCGAAAAAAAAGAGACTTGACATTCACCTGGCATGTTGGAAATGGTTCTTTTTGCTCTCACATAGTACTCACAATCATCCTGCTGCTGCGATGGTGTGCTCGTGATTCTGGCTCAAAGTCAGACTCCAGTTCTCCTTCTGACACTTGCTCCTCCTCCTCCTCCTCTTCTGCATCTTCGTCATTTCCTCCTGGTAGGAACTCCTCGTCTCCATCATCTGATGACCCACTGTCACGGCGCTTCCTCTTTCTACCCTTACCCCATCCTGTAAACACATGTTAAGGGTACTTAAGTGTACAGTATTGCTACAATAATGCTGACTAGATCCTCCCTGGAGACCATCTCGAAGCCAGACAACTACCGAGGCATCAGCCTGACCTGTATCGCCGCAAAGGTCTACAACCGTATGTTACTAAACCGGATTCAGCATGCCGTCGACCCTCACCTGACGGAAAACCAAAACGGCTTTCGAGAGCAGAGAACCACAGTAGCCCAGACCGTGGCCCTGAGGAGATGAATCGAGGAGGTGAAGAAGAACACCCTGACGGCTGTATTTGACTCAATACACAGAGGCCCCATGATGAAGATTCTGAAGGCCTACGGCAGGGGTATTCAACTAAATTGTTCAGGGGGCCACATTGTCAGAAACCCAAGGGGCCGGCAGCTCATGGGTCAACTCAACAGAGCAAGATCTTAAAATGAGGAAGGCTCTTGCGTGGAGGGCCCTAGTCAAGCGGCTACAAGTCAATTTATTGATAGAATCGTTCACTTTGTGATACAAGCACCAAATTTGGCATGAACCATGCCTAGGACCTACTTGTTCAGGAAAGCAAGTTAGCCACTCAATTAAAAACAAATAGGGTTGGGGTCCCATTGACTTTCTATACAGTAAAATAATACAAAAAAATAAATCTGCTTCAAATAGCATGTGAGGGGTCAAACTAGGGGATTTTTATGGTGCTGAATCCATTGTAAGCATCTGTTTTGCACAAAAAACATTCCTTGGGCTAGAAAGGCCAAGGTCCAGAGGAAACTTTGGGCAAAATTTGGTGCTTGTATCACAAAGTGAACAATTATCTCACGTAGAGGCCGGGCTAATTGGCATGGCCAGTGTATGGAACTCCAACAAACTCCAACAGTTCAATTTGGTGGCTGCACTGTGATTGTTTTGTGGGGGCCGCACGTTTCTTTTTGCGTAGGGCCACCATAATCCTAGGGTCCTGCAGTCTACTTTTGGGGCATTAGCAAGATTATTCTTCCATTTAACAAAATAAAAATATACATTTTTTAATATGTATATTATCTGCATAACATTTGTAATCTTGAATTTAACATTTCTACAGGGCTTTTGTGATGCACTGCGTACAGTTACAGCATAGGCCATACATGGGCAACTGGCGGCCCGGGGGCCACATGCGGCCCTCACCTTCACTTAATGCGGCCCACAGGTTAATACCGGAATACTGATATATTATTGATTTCACCTGTTACAATTCCAAACATGACCTGCTTTAATTCCGTCAGTCTAATCTTAGTAGCTTAATGACTAGTATAGTAGTATTAAAATGTGTTTTTTTTATGTCCAATGTATTTGTATTTAGGTTCATGAAGTTAACATGAGTATAGAACTAAATGCGTTTGAAATTTAATCAAAATTTTACATTTCAGAATTCCAATTAAAAAATAACAAAAGATAATTTAGGATTCCAATTCAAAAGAGGCAAAAATAGCCAATCTACAAGCTCAAAACGCATTGCAGCGCGATGCGTTTTGAGCTTGTAGATCTGCTATTTTTGCTTCTTTTGTATGAGATACTAGAATGACAAAGTAGGACGTAGCAATATGCAATGTGGCCCTCTGGAGTGAAGGTGGAAATATAGTGGCCCTCGCCATCATCAAAGTTGCCCACCCCTGAGTTACAGCATAGGCTATTTCCCGTGGGGTTTGCGGCCATACCTCCTCTGCCACCTTTGGGAGCTTTCCTCCTTGGGTCAGTCTCTGAGACCGGGGTGGAGGCACCGCTCTGGGACCTCTGCTGAGCTTCAGAGTAACTGCTGGGACCGCCTAGCACCTCTCTGGCCAAGGAGTGGAGGTACTTCAATGCCCTGTGGAAGAATGACATGCCATTAGAAGCAGGTTTACCTTAGTTTGAACTGCACAAGCAATGTGCCCTTTCAGACGCCCTGTGTCTGCGATGGAGACGTGTGTGTGTGTGTGTGTGTGTGTGTGTGTGTGTGTGTGTGTGTGTGTGTGTGTTGGAGCTATGAAGGCAAAATGACCGTGGGCACATGCATGGTGGATCTTCCATACAGGGGTGTCGCACCAGATTCTGGGCCCTGGGTACAAGGATTCACTGCGGGCCCCCCATGAATGTTCTTCATAAGGGAGAGGGGGTTTAACCCATTTAGACTGGGAACACATTATTTTGTGCTTTAACTATTGAAAAATAGCAGATATACAAGCTCACTGCGAGCTTGTAGATCTGCTATTTTTGAAAAATCTTGAACATTTGTGCAGGTCTTTGAAAATTTCAAATCTCAAAAGTTTTTTTGAAAAACCTATGTTTCTATGTCAGTGGTGCTCAAACTTGTTCTTGTGAAGGACCCCCAAAATGATGTATTTGGCCACGGGACCCCATCTCAAAATATTTAGTTCCAGGAACCCCCTAGAAGCAAAATTGTAGTTACAAATAGGCGCTTAAAAAAATCATATATTCAAAGATTTGCACACATTTTCACGACTTTTCAAAAATAGCAGATCTACAAGCTCACAGCACGGCACTCGGTGCCACGCTGTGAGCTTGTTTATCTGCCATTTTTCACTAGCTAAAATATAAAATAATAAAGGCCCCTCCAGCTTGGGCCCTAGTAACTGAGTCCGACTTCCCCCCCCCTGTGACGCCCCTGGACAGACACATGGTGGATCTTCCATATACCTTCCCCGACCGGCAGCTGTCCACTCTCTCTCTCTCTCTCTCCACTCCTCCTCTCTCAGTAGTGATGCTGTCAATTCTCTACTTCTGTCTCCATCAAAAAACAAAAGAACAATGTAACACTTTAAAATTATGTGTTAGATGGAATGCAAGATGAGGCCAGCTGTAGGTTCCAGGGAGGTGCTGGGTTATGTAGTACTGTAGGTGGCTGAGAAGAGAAGAGGCGTTGTCTTTGTCTGTACTGATGATGTTAGATTAGTTGGCAGCAGAGAGGGTTTACTTGTATTTTAAGTTGTTAATCAATACTTCTCAATACTTAAGTCATTAGTAAGTACTATATTAACAGCTT
Source organism: Nannobrachium achirus (assembly GCF_963921795.1). Taxonomy (NCBI): domain Eukaryota; kingdom Metazoa; phylum Chordata; class Actinopteri; order Myctophiformes; family Myctophidae; genus Nannobrachium; species Nannobrachium achirus. Next base: position 58,643,271 of record NC_137823.1, read on the forward strand.
GATCATGATCTGTTAACTATTTATTAGGCATAGTTTTAAATCCATAACAAATTAACACTTATGTTGCTATGATTTCTTCTCTTCAATGTCTCGCGTTGCCATGGTTACCATAGACTTCCATGTAATTGTGCAATTGTGTAAAAAGAGCACGCCCATGCCTAGATGATGCACCACGTGTGTAGATGCTGTTCACAGCTTTCAAACAAAAAAATCCGCTTGGAAATCCGTTCAGGCATTCATGATTTATCAGCCATTATGTTTTCTTCAGATGTAAACAAACATGGCTGCCATGTTTGAAAGAATGGGTTGGTATGGGGGTTAAACATGCAATTTCGCGATCGCGATCATGCCTAATACATTTCTGGAGGTCCAAAAAAATTTTTTAAAAAGTTTTTTGAAAAAAAATAAAATAAAAAAATAAAAAACGGCCCAAACTCGGGAAACTCGGGGTTGGCACAGCACTAGTACCAATACAAACTCGGGAAACTCGGGGTTGGCACCAGATGTGTTAAAGGGATATTTCACTTTCAAAAAAACTTTTGGACATTTTATCGTCTACTCAGGCTTTTAGGAGCACCCAGGACAGTTTTTAAGTTGCTTCATTCAGTATTTAGATATTTGGTATTGATTTATCAGACACGCCCCCTTCCTATGCAAACCCAATGTAACTTCAAACTCCATTTTAACCATGATAGATTAGATTAATTGAATACACCTGTCCTTTTTTCTGGGGACTCCGGATACGTGAGCAGGCCGAGTTTTTTCATTTATTTTACATTTTTATTTTGGAAAATGAAAAAGATTAAATACAATCAAAATATATTAAATATAAATGAAAAACACACAGCCTGTTCACGTATCCGGAGGGAAGTATGAGTCCCCAGAAAAAAGGACTGGTTAAAATGGAGTTTGAAGTTACAATGGGTTTGTATAGGAAGGGGGCGTGTCTGATTAAATCAATACCAAATTTCTAAATATTGAATCAAGCAACTTAAAAACTGTCCCGGTATTCCCAAAAGCCTGATTAGACGATAAAATTACCAAAATGTGTTCTTAAAGGGAAATATCCCTTTAAGAAACACAACAAGTAATAACCAAGTCATTAAATAACAGGTTGTGAATTATAAATTAACTATTTATAAAGGGATAGTTATTCTAAAGTTATTAGAAACAGTCTGCTTCCTCCACTGGCGGGCAGGTGTCGAACATCAAAAACATCTGATCTACTACTTGAGGATCATCTATAACCAGTGCATGACACCGGCCTGCGATTAAGAACAACTCAACCTCAACTAGTCCCCCCAGGAATCCGCGGAGAAAAAGTCTTAATTTCACGGAGAACAATCCTGATTCTGTGGAATTCTGCAGAGAACCTAACCTAAAAAAACAAAAAATAACGACCAGTTATCAAAAAACAAAAAAATATTTTGTTCTAATAATCAAGTAAAACCCTTCATGAAATAGCTACACTTAATTGTACTTAGTGGTTAGAATAATTAAATATTCGAATGATCATTTTTGAGAATAGACATCTACGTAATATTAAATTAAAAATAAATGTTGTTATTAATATTTCATTTCTGTTGCAAAGACTATATTGCCATCCAAACCATGCCCATAGTAACTACTGTATGTCAGGACACAGTTTCATGTAGGAATGTGGGACCATCCAGCGTCGGTCAGTCAAACTATTCCCCCAGGGCCCTGTGAAGCAAAGTCCTATGAGGTGGTCTCACCATGCAGGCTACAAATCGTTTTATTAGTGTTGCCCGATCCCGATCACGTGCGATCCCGATCACGTGATCGGATCGGCCGCCGATATGGTAATTTTTATAAGATCGGAAATCGGGAAAAAAATATCGAAAAAAATATTTTCTGGGAGTAGTGAAAGTTACAGGTAAGGTGAATGCGATATGAAATGTAAGCTTACCATAATCACAGTAATCCTTAATCATTTTCAATCATATTCAAGGGCTTTTGGAGAAATGAGACAGACAGAGCCCTGCAGAGGGGAGGTGATTGTGTCAGACTCTGTGTCCAGCTGGCAGCTGATGCCAATAAGTAGTAACGGCCCCTTGTTAATGGATCAAAGGAAGGCAATTATGTCTCTCTGCACTGTCAACTAGCTGCTACAGATGCATACTTTTCAAGCAGACTGGTTAATTGGTTCTTAACTTATTTTGTTTCAACTTTAAAAATGGCCAATGCTTTACCAGTTTTTATATAGTTTGTTGATTATTTTTGATGCTGTAATGGTCTATCTTATTTTATTTTTTTAGGTAAAAAAAAGTCCTTAAATCGTGACTTCACTGCCAAATTTCAAAGGCCACACCAAAGGTCCGCTGCACAATGCTTGAGAAACACTGCACTAGTAGGCCTATATCACTATACACTACTCATAAGCTTTGTTTTTAATTTGTTGATTCAGTGCTGCACTAAGTGATAGAATTAATAGATTTTTTTTTTTCTTAATGCCTTACCAAATGATCGGATCGGGAAAGATCGGGATCGAATCGGAAGCAATAATATTTGATCGGTATCGGATCGGGAGCAAAAAAAACGTGATCGGGGCATCCCTACGTTTTATAATAGGAGTAACAACTGATATAATGTCAGGTTTTACTGTTATTCCGCGGACGGCAGAGAAATCCACAAATTGCAGAGAAATCCGCAAATCGCGGATAAATCTGCAATAAATTCCACGTTCTACTCAACTTTCACAGGTAGCCATTGGCCATATAAATCACAGCCATGATATTTGAGTGAGGAGGATGTTAAGTGTCAGACAACTGTAGATGTGACCTACGCTTTAGCGGCACTTCTCCTGGGACGGCCACCAGGGGGCACACTCTCCTCCGGCTCCTCCTCAGGCAGGCTGGTGGATCTCTCCTGATCTGCCAGGGTTTCGGCCGGACCCACGTCCTGAACCTCCTGCTTCGTCACTCGCTTCCTTCCTCTTGGTTTGGGCGGCTGCTTCGCTAACGTTTGGGCGCCCACCGTCGTGGATGGGACCTCTTCTACTGCCTTGGCCGTCTTTTTGGTTTTCTTAGCAGACCTCCTTTTAGCTCGAGTCCTCTTTCCCGCTGGGGTCTTTTTAGGAGGTTCTTCAGTAGATTCCACCGTCTGTTTTTCACTAGTTTCCTGGTCCCCATCCTCAATTGGTTTGACGGAGCTCTTACGCCCTCTGCCCCGCTTCTGGGTGGCTTTCCCCTTATTTGGGCTTTTCCTGGCGGGGGATTTTCTCTGTTGTTTGGGGTTTTCCTCGTTAAGATCCAGGTCGGTTTCATAGTCCATAAATTTGGGGTTCCTCTTCCGTGCTCTCCCTCTGGAGCTCAGGTCTGAGTGCTGTTCGACCGGCCCATCTCCACCTGTGAGGTGCTGTTCGACCGGCCCATCTCCCCCTGTGAGGGAGTGCTGTTCGACCGGCCCATCTCCCCCTGTGAGGGAGTGCTGTTCGACCGGCCCATCTCCCCCTGTGAGGGAGTGCTGTTCGACCGGCCCATCTCCCCCTGTGAGGTGCTGTTCGACCGGCCCATCTCCCCCTGTGAGGTGCTGTTCCACCGGCCCATCTCCCCCTGTGAAGGTGTGCTGTTCGACCGGCCCATCTCCCCCTGTGAGGGAGTGCTGTTCGACCGGCCCATCTCCCCCTGTGAGGGAGTGCTGTTCGACCGGCCCATCTCCCCCTGTGAGGGACAACGTCAAGAATTATTCAAAGTCGTTTTGAGGTGCTTTCACTCTCCTAATGGGGCTTTTTAAGCTGTGACATCATTTTGTAGTCAGACCTCCAAGCTGATTTATTATCAATATCTGTCCCTCGCTATTTCAACAGATCCGAGACAAAAATAACGACTAAAGTATAATTCTACCACTTTCCTTTCAACAACAAAGAGAAGAAAAAATTGTAAATAGTAAAAATAGTAAAAAGATTCACGGGCGCTAGGGCCTTTTGCCCCCAAAAGTTCTCCTCTGCCTACAAAATGATGTCAGACTTAACAGCCCCATAGAAAATGTACTGTATATGAAAGGATGCAGGGATGAACTTGAAGCTAGTATAGTATGATGTCAGTCATCTATGAAATCAGTGAAAAAAGAAAAGGTCTGGAGTGCTCAGAAGTCCAGAAAGAGTGTAATAAGGGGGCTGATTGGTTGGGGACCCAAAAGGTACAACAAAGAGAAAAGCCACAACACTCTTCTGGTGAAAGCCTTTAGTAGATGGCTCTTTCATGATAGAAATACATTAAAAGACGGTGCATGATCATTTGTATTGTTTTCAGTGATAACTATTTCAGCCCAAATTGATCACCATTGACTACCAGGACATGCAATATTAGCCCCAGACAAACAGATGTTGCAGTATTTGCTACTGTAAATGTGCATGTGCACAGAATTTGTGGCTGCCATTAATAGGGCACACGGAAGGTGACAGCAAAGGCATATTATTATTACAATATCCAGGGACGTGCAGGGAATGTTAGGTCGGCTATTTTCAGTACTTGATACCACACAAAACTGAGCATAAAAAAGGCAATACTGGAGATGTGAGGTAAAGCATGAATTTCTACACAGAGAGGGCAATTCTTTCAACATAAGAGGCTGCATTCAAGTTCAGGAGAGTTTGGACAAGGCAATTCTCTTGAATGCTGCCTTCAGGTATGGCATGGAAAGAGGGACATTTGCATTTCTTTCACCATAGTAAAAACTGCATTCATGGTCTGGAGAGGGCACTTTTTTACAGACTGTTAAAAGGGCAGGTGCTCACTCATGTCTATGCGTGCACGTGCCTAACAATATCACTCGGACGTCATACAGTACCTTGTGCTGATGTGCTTGCCAAAGGATGTTCACTGCTTGCTGCTTGTGTTGTGGTATTAACATCCCTGGGTGTGAGAACACTGTCATTCTCTGCCTGGGGAGACTGCTGCAGTCAGACAACAACAAAAATACACATGTTATGCACTTCAACATACATTCACCGGTCTGTAAAACAGGGACGTGCTGGCCATTGGGAAAAGCGGGACAACCCCCCGAACGGCTGGTTCATTCCCGGCCGGCCATTAGGAAATAAAATTAAATAAAATGTCGGCCTTCGTTCCATTTTGGGGGCTGGGCGGCCAACAAAGTAAATCGTCACTGTCGGGCAGAAACCTTGTATATCCAAGTTTCAAATTTGTAAATTTTTCACAAAGCAAAAGCCCTGCTTCATCATACAAGGCTGTCGCACAAAAGTAGTGAAAACAGCCGATCTACAACTGTAGATCGGCTGTTTTCAGTAGTTTAAATCATTTTTAAAAAGATAAATACGAAACAAACGGTTTTGGACATAGGCCTACAAGGTTTCCACCCGGCAACGACGAAATTTTACTCATGTACAGTAATTGGCCCACTGGCTTGTCACTTGTCATGATCTGAAATGGCAAATCTTTGAGTAGCAGCAGCGCTATAGAGAGAGATATCTCTCCATAGCGCGCAATGAGGGCCTCTCCAACTCTTTTTCCCGGACTGAATCAGGGGCCCAGCACGTCCCTGCTGTAAAATATATAATATTATAGAGCATATAAAAGTATGTATGTGACATTATATATTATAAGTGTATGCTATTAAATATGTGATTGCAAAATATGATCACTGAAGAAACGTACCTCCATATTACTTGTTATTTTGTAATTGGCTGAATTATTTCAGCCACCCGTGCCAGCTCCAATGACTGAAGAAGACTTGTCACTCTCATATCAACATCTACAGACTATGTCTTCTGCCAAGCTGGAAGGAGGCACAGAGATCATTTTGAACAATTTAACAAACCACATTTCATTTGTGCTGCATGTGAGCTGAGTAAACTTGAGTTCATAACAACGTGGCTAGCTTGACCATACAGCTCACATTGATTGATTGAAGACTTTATTAGAAGTTTGCATAGGAAGAAGTACAGTTTCATGACGGTACAGTTCACTGGTACAAGGTCTACTAAAAGGAGATCCTAGAAAAGACTAAGCTTATTTCCATAGGAAACCATTGAAGTATCTCATATAACATTGAATGACAGACGAATAGAACACAGTACTATGCAGTAGATATAGTCAGGAGGGGAAAAAAGGGAAAACATTTCAAATTCATTCATAATTCATAATTCTGCTTCCAAGACTTTGAAACTTCAACAATCAACATGATCGCCAGATGGCGCTAGAGTAGTTTTAATGAGTTTTCACACACATGGGGGATCGAACCGGGGTCGAACCAGAGAACCAACTGTACAGACTTTCTACTGCTGTCCACTACATGATGTATGCAGTGCCAGTTTGTAATTGGAACACTATTATAGGCAGTGAGATCTATGATAGATCTCATCTATCCACCATGCCCATGGTCATCGAAATGTTACAATACGCTCTTGTACAGTCTTTGTGTGTGTGTGTGTCATACAATGTTAGCTTGACTGCTCTGATGATAGTGTAAGTAACGACCCTGCAAGAGATATGGCCGTTACTCGCTATGCCAAGTGAGCTAGTTTTCTTGGTGTTGCGGGTTGCTTGCCTTGTCTGCTGAGTGGGGGGCTGAGGTTCGACTCCCGGTTGGAGGCGAACTGCCTCACTGTCTGACTCTGCTAAACGTTACGTTGATAGCAACGCTGGCAACCTATTAGCAATCACGTTGGTTGGCAGCCAGTTTATGAAAAATTAAAACAAATATGAGTTAGTTGGCCAGGTTTAAAGTGGTCAACCGCCGTGCTGTCCCGGTGGCGCAAGGTGGAAGACCTCGGTCGGTTCTTTAAAGGTCTCCAGGCTGCAAGTTGCAAGGGCTCGAATCCCCCAACATGCAGCACAAGCCAACACAAAGTATTAATAAGTATACCTCAGTTTCTAGGCAAAATACAATCCACCTACCCAGATAAATACCGTTAAGTTCACTTAACTTCACCCCTTGCTCCTGCAGTTTCAACAGTGTGTGCATTAGCATTGCGTTGGCCTTACATTAAGAGACTCTTGCCGAGACGTTGGGGCGACGGCAATGTGGAAGTCTCGGCAGGAGTCTCTTAATGTAAGGCTAGCATTGGGTACTGTACTGCTCCATACATACCCATGCTGCTGCAAGAGAGAAATAAAAGTCTCACCTGGATGTATTTAACGGTGATAAACTCACAGATGTTGCACCTCTATGAGCAGCGTGCGCCGCTTTGAATCCGCATGCTGTTGGTTTCATAGAAATCCACTTTAGTCATCACTCATCCTGCAACTTTATGAAAATCTGGAGGAAGAAGCATTTGTATGTTTCTGTGTGGAGGTGGGACGTTCGCGAACGAGTCGAGTCTTTTGAACGGCTCTTTTGAAATGAACGATGGGATCCGGTTCGCAGCAGGGAGCCGTTCCTTACTAATGAACACAGTGGTGGAAAAAAGTATTTGATTGATTGTCTTGATTGATTGATTGATTGATTGATTGATTGATTGAAGACTTTATTAGAAGTTTGCATAGGAAAAAGCACAGTTTCATGACGGTACAGTTCACTGGTCCAAGGTCTAAAAGGAGATCCTAGAAGAAAAGACTACGCTTATTTCCATAGGAAACCATTAAAGTATCTCATATAACACTGAATGACAGACGATAGAACACTACCAGTAAGACTCCCTAATCGGGAGATAAGTCTCCACAAATATCACAACCTCCACCTCTCACGTCATACGGGTAGCCATAGTTACACCTGGAATGTTGAATCTCCATATATGGAGATAACCTACGCATCACACAAAGTCTGACCTCACCAGCCCATACTTGGGCATGGACGACTTATATCTCCATATACGGAGATGGCCATATATGGAGATACGATGACATCACAGAGTCCACAGCTGATGATGTGGCGTGATGTCATACAATACACAAACAAGCCCTATATAAAGGGGCAATTCTCACCAGGGAAGAGAGCATTGCCTGGAATGTTGAATCTCCATATATGGAGATAACCTACGCATCACACAAAGTCTGACCTCACCAGCCCATACTTGGGCATGGACGACTTATATCTCCATATACGGAGATGGCCATATATGGAGATACGATGACATCACAGAGTCCACAGCTGATGATGTGGCGTGATGTCATACAATAAACAAACAAGCCCTATATACTGATGCGATACGATGACATCACAGAGTCCACAGCTGATGATGTGGCGTGATGTCATACAATAAACAAACAAGCCCTATATACTGATGCGGAGATATGAGCAGGGCAAAGGTGTGACGTGTGACGTGTGACCGACCGACCGACCGACCGACGGACCGACCGACGGACGGACGGCCGGTGGAGGTTTTCATAGTAAACTGCTCCCTGACGGTCGCAACTATGCAGTAGGCCTAGATATAGTCAGGAAAAATTAATAAAAAAAAAAAAAACATAGTAGTAAATACAAAGAGGGGTCAGGAGCTACTCAAATTCTTACTTTACTTATGTAAAAGTATCGATGCTGCAATGTGGAAATACCGGTAGGCCTACTCTGCTGTAGAAGTTCGGAATTAAAATGTACTCGAGTAAAAGCACAAAAGTATTGGTATCAAAATGTACTTAAGTTAAAGTACCAATAGTAGAAACTTAATTAGGCTACTCACAATTTCCATAAAATGTAGAAAAAAAAACATTTGAAAATAGCAGATCTACAAGCTCACAATGCATCGCAATTCGCGACGCAAATTGTGAGCTTGTAGATTGGCTATTTTCAAATGGTGGAAAAGCATATGGCCGAAATGTAATCAATTTTAAGTGATTTGTAATTATATTCAAGTAACAAATTAAAATGAGCCAGTCTTTTGAACGGCTCTTTGAAAGGAACGGATCCCACCGGCTCACTTCAAAGAGCCATAAATCCCATCTCTATTCTTCTTCTTTATTGTGTTATGTATTTTAGATGTGCGTGTGCGTGTTACCGCCACCTAGTGTTGGCGGACTACACTTGGGACGTACCATTATTCTGCAAAAGAACGAAAATTAACAGCGCTTTTCTTCGTTTAGCATAAATTTGGTCACGATGGCATCACTTTGCCAAGAACAGATCTACAAGCTCACAGCGTTGTTTTAACTTGTAAATGTATTTATTTTCTTGCAAGCTTGACTTATTGTCATCTACATTTCTATTGGACGGTCACACGCGGAAGTGCTGTTTGTTTTGGGTGCGCGTGTGACATAACTCCCGGACAGCCCGGACGTGCGGTGAGGTCTTTAAACGCCGTTTAAAACCATTTAACTCCGCCCTTTCGGGCACAGCCGTGAACCTGGTCTAACCAAATGTGTTACACGAGTGTTTCATTCACTCTGAACACCAGCGTGGATCTCATTTTAGTGTTTTTCTTTAGGATAAAACTAGTTTTACTCTCTCTGTGTTCATTGTTTGGTATCTGGCAATAGAAGAACACATGTTTCTGAATGAATGATGAACCCACGTGTGGATAAACCTTGACCATGGAGCGACCAGGAGGACCAGGAGGGTCTGATGAGATTGAGAAGACCACAACAACACACTGCACTGGTGGGAAAAGTAGGCTACTCACATTTCTTGGGTTGAACCACCCATTTTCAACATTGAACTATGCCATTAATATACCCTTGAAGTTTTTATGTGGAATTAAGAAAAAAGTCCCCCTCCTTCTGTGTTGACTTGTTTCTTATTTCCACATAACAACTCAAAGGTATATTAATTAATGACATTAATTCCCCTCCCCTGCCCCTTCAAACAAACCTAGCCCAGCCCAGCCCAGCCCCACCCTCCCCTGCCCCTTCTTTGTATATACTTACTGTTTGTATTGACTTACTGTATTTTGTTCTTTCATTTTTTTGTTGTTTTACTGACTATTATATCTACTGCATAGTACTGTGTTCTATTCATCTGTCATTCAATGTTATATGAGATACTTTAATGGTTTTCTGTGGAAATAAGCTTAGTCTTTTCATGGATCTCCTTTTAGTAGACCTTGTACCAGTGAACTGTACCGTCATGAAACTGTACCTTTTCCTATGCAAACTCCTAATAAAGTCTTCAATCAATCAATCAATCAATCAATCAATCAACATAGTTCAATGTTGAAAATGGGTGGTTCTCCCTTTTAAGTAAGTACAACTATCAATATACTGTCTGCATTGTAGAATCTTATTTGAGTAAAAGTATTGGCATCAAAATGTACTTAAAGTACCAAAAGTAGAAAGCACTCTGTGCACAATGTCCCATTTCAAGTTTTCAAATGTATAAAAATCCTTTGAAAATAGCAGATCTACAAACTCACAATACTTCGCATGAAGACACATTGTGAGCTTGTAGATCTGCTATTTTCAAATGGCCGAAATGTATATAGAGTTGAAGTGGTGTAATAATCAATCTACAAAGTAACTAGTAACTAACATGTTCAAATAAATGTAGTGGAGTATATTTGGATCCGATATGTAGTGGAGTAGAAGTGAAAGTACTGGAAATTGGAATTACTCAAGTAAAGTACAAATACCCCAAAATTTCAATGTACAACGGTGTGATGTCATCAAGTTGTACTTTACAATACAAACCCCAAAATCAATCCTCCAGTTCTAGGCAACACAGAAGGGGGGGAACTTTTTTTCTATTTCCACACGACTCCTCTAAGTTATATTAATGACATAGTTCAATATTGAAAATGAGTGGTCTTCCCCTTTAAGTAAATGTAATGAGTTACTTTCCTCCACTGACAGACTGGAACCAGTGTCAGGAAGGAGCAGTAGAGGAGGTGAAAGGAGCTGAAGAAGACAACGATGAGGAGGAGGAGGAGAAGGGGGGCTCCTCTGTGGTGGGGGTCAGTCTGTGTGACTCCACCCCTCTTGTGTTTGGTGCTGCTGACCTGAAGGTGGTCCGTGGCCTGGGCGTGGTGGGGACTCTGGTGGGCTCTCTGCCCCGCCAGCCCCGCCAGAACGGCCGCCTGGGGAGGCCCCTGCTGCTGCAGCACCAGGAGGCTCGTCTGCTGGGGGAGATGGGCAGAGCTGTAGCGCTCCCCACTGGACGCCAGGTTTGTATTAATTAACGGGTACAGATTATGGTGTATCATTATTTTATGCTTCAACTATTGAAAAATAGCAGATATACAAGCTCACAGCGCGGCACCGAGTGCCGCGCTGCGAGCTTGTAGATCTTCTATTTTTGAAGAATTGTGAAAATTAGAATTTTGACCCGATTCTATAACTGTCTTTTGAATCCTTCTAAAGTTTTTTGAAAAAAAAAACCTGTGTTTCTGTGTCAGCAATCTGGCCAGCCATCGTCAAAGAAAAGGTCCTTTTCACTCAACTGGAGCTCAGTTAGTCTGTTCTTGAGAGACTACTGTGTCAGTGGTTCTCAAACCTTTTCATGTGAAGGACCCCCAAACTGATATTTATTATTTGGCCACGGACCCCCATCTCAAAATATCTAGTTCCAGGGACCCCCCAGAAGCAAAATTTGAGTTACAAACGTTCGCTTTGAAAATACATATATTCAAAGATTTGCACACATTTTCCCGACTTTTTAGCAGATCTACAAGCTTGCAGCGCGGCACTCGGTGCCGCGCTGTGAGCTTGTATATCTGCTATTTTTCACTGGTTAAAGCATTCAATAATTCTAGGCCTAAATGGGTTAAAACTTTGGTTCTAACCCCAACACTGCTGCTGGTTTTATCTTACCAGTCAGGACCTCTAGTACTGCTGGTTTTATCCTACCAGGACCTCTAGTACTGCTGGTTTTATCCTACCAGGACCTCTAGTACTGCTGGTTTTATCCTACCAGGACCTCTAGTACTGCTCGTTTTATATATCCTACCAGGACCTCTAGTACTGCTGGTTTTATATATCCTACCAGGACCTCTAGTACTGCTGGTTTTATATCCAACCAGAACCTCTAGTACTGCTGGTTTTATATCCAACCAGAACCTCTAGTACTGCTGGTTTGATATCCAACCAGAACCTCTAGTACTGCTGGTTTTATATATCCTACCAGGACCTCTAGTACTGCTGGTTTTATATCCAACCAGAACCTCTAGTACTGCTGGTTTTATATCCAACCAGAACCTCTAGTACTGCTGGTTTGATATCCAACCAGAACCTCTAGTACTGCTGGTTTTATATCCAACCAGAACCTCTAGTACTGCTGGTTTGATATCCAACCAGAACCTCTAGTACTGCTGGTTTGATTTCCAACCAGAACCTCTAGTACTGCTTGTTTTATATTCTACCAAGACCTCACATACCAGGAGGAACATTGCTCTGTAGCTCTGGTCCAGAGCATCAGCTGCACTGACACTCTGACAGACTGCTGGCTAAAAGACTAGACCAGGATTTCTCTTCCCCTACGAGGGCTCAACTTCAGTGAAAATAAACTAAACTACTTCGCTACTCACCAAACCAAAGGTAGTTTTGCGTTGTTGAAAGTCTATTCTCCGCGGTGGGAAACCTCTCAGCACCCCACCCACTCTGTAAAATACATTATTTTTGTCATGAAATAAAACGCATCCAACTCGACCGCCGCTTATTTCCGGGTTGTGTCTGCGGTGGCCGCTGGATGGCTCGAGGCGGGTGCGTTTTATTTCTTGACAGAAATAATGTATGTTACAAACTACCTTTGGTTTGGTGAGTTGTGAATTTTATATTGACTGAAGTTGAGAAATCCTGGTCTAGTCTTTTAGCCAGCAGCCTGTCAGAGGACCAGAGCTAAATGCTCATATGGCCCATAGTGTTAGAAGGAGTTCCCTAGCATTACTATGTCACCGATGATCCTTTGCACCAGCAGGAAAGGGTGCGCACCCTCTCGCCTGTAGTAAAAACATACATTGTTTCGCTACTCAACAAAACAAAGACGGCTGCAGTGAGTTAAAAGCCTACTCTACTTTTAGTGGGAGCACTCTGAGCCCTCCACCACAAATCATTTAAACAGACGCTGGTTGGTGTTTTGTGCAGGGAGGCGGGGGCGTCACACCAAACTCTGGGCCCTGGGTACAAGGATTCACTGTTGGCCCCCCATGAATGTTAACTATTGAAAAATAGCTGATATACAAGTAGATCTATATACTTGTAGATCTGCTATTTTTTAAAAATCGTGAAAAATGTGTGCAAGATGTTTCTATGTCAGTGGTGCTCAAACGTTTTCATGTCAAGGACCCCGAAGATGATATGTATTTGGCCACACACCCCCATCTCAAAATATTAAGTTCCAGGGACCCCCCCAGGAGCAAAATTTTAGTTACAAATGTTCGCTTAAAAATACATATATTCAAAGATTTGCACACATTTTCACAACTTTTCAAAGAAATAGCAGATCTACAAGCTCGCAGCGCGGCGCGGTGAGCTTGTATATCTGCTATTTTTCAATAGTTTATAAAGCATTCAATAATTCTAGGCTTAAATGGGTTAAAGAGACGCTGGTTGGTGTTTTGTGCAGGGAGGTGAGGAAGAGGAGGTGAAGAGGAGGAGATCAGCAGAGCAGTATGAGGAGCAGCAGGAGAGGAGTTATGAGGAGCAGAGCATTCTGGCCCTGGAGGACAGGAAGAAGGCTCTCCTCACCGCTCTGAAAGACAGACAGCAAGGTGAGACAGACAGACAGACAGACAACATGCTGTGGGATTCTCTGTGCTAACAGGCACGTGCACACATAAACATCAAATGGGGATTGAGCCCCTGCCCTTTATTTGTCTGTAAGAAGTGCCTTCTCCAGACCATGAATGCAGTTTTTACTATGGTGAAAGAAATGCAAATGCCCCTCTTTCCATGCCATACCTGAAGGCAGCATCCAAACTCTCCTGAACTTGAATGCATTATCTTATGTTGAAAGAATTGCCCTCTCTGTGTAGAAACCCATGCTGCACGTCACATCTCCAGTATTGACTTGATTATGCTTAGTTTGGTGTGGCATCAAGCATCGAAAATAGCCGACCTCCAAGCTCACAACACGTCGCAGCGCGACACGTTGTCAGCTTGGAGATCGGCTATTTTCGATGTTTTCACCAAAAGTGCCCTTTCAGAAATGTGAGCCCCTGCCTTCTCTGCACGTCCCTGTGTGCTAAGATGAAAGAACATTAAATGCATATTGTTTGGTCAAGGTAGAAACAGTGAACAAAACTGTTACTTTATAGGAAAAGTAACAACGAATAACCAGTGTTCCCTTTGTTCCAATGGATCCTGTGTAGTTATTTAGACACAAGCTCTTGTTAATAATTCATTGGTTTAATATTGATAAAACCCACAGTCAGACACATTTGCAATGCATTACGGAGCTGTGTGAGCTTGAAGAGTAGCTATATTTGCTATTTGTGTTTAGCTGTTTTTACACTCGTACTCATATGACACATCTTTAAATAAAAATCACACCCAATGTGAAGTGAGCGGTGGTCGTGTTTGCATAACGTCTTCAGACTAGGATATAAGTCTAGGATGTACAGGCTACAAGTCTAGGATTGGTTGAGCTTCACATGACAAGTACAGGCTACACACACATTGCTATGGCAAAATGCTGAGGAAAAAGTGGCTACAGACACACGCACAGCCACTCTATGGAGCGGTTTACCACCGCTTAAAAAGGCATTCATTCATGACCTTTGGCTCTTTACTTGGTCTGCTCTTTTCTTTTACCCCACTTTGCATTGTGAGCTTGTAGCTCTGCTAATTTCAGTGAATGTTGTCCCCAGGATAGGAATGCTAGGGTTCCAAGTGTAATTAAGATAAAAAGTTCAAACTCTGAAAACCCCCTTGGGGTGCCGGACCCCTTTTGAAGACCCATGCTTTACACAGCAAGTCTCTACACAAGCTCACAGTATGTCAAGCTTGTAGATCTGATGTTCTTTGCTGAAGGTTCACTTATTATGACATGCCCAGAATAGGGATGCTGTTTTTTTCTTTTTTTTTTTTCAATAGTTTTTATCCTACGGTTTTTGCAACCCATTTTCTCACCCAGTGACAACTACATAACCTGTAGTCCTGGTTTCCACTCTCCCCCTGCCGCGCCAGGGGAATTGGGGAGCACCTGGCTGGCAAGGGGGAGGTAGTATAGAAACCAGGACTACTGCATGTTTTTGTGAGGGCATCTACCCTAGGAGACACGGGGAGAACATGCAAACTCCACACAGAAAGGCCCTATCGCCAACCCCACCTAGGGTGTGGGCGAGGGATGCTGGGGTTAAAGTGGTTAATATCTTTTGGTTGAGTAAGAACTGTGCTACTTGAGATTGTGTGCATGTGTTTATGATATTTCATCAACATTCGTGATCCTTTTGATGATAATAAAGCATAATGCACAGTGTTGTGTTGTTTTCAGGTGAAGGGTCTGGAAGTCGGCAGTCTGTGGAAGAACGCCTGAGGTCTTTAGAGCAGAGCTTCAAGTTCGATCGTTCAGCCATGTCTGTTCAGCTGAACACGGCCAGAGCTGGTCTGGACTACTGGCCTGATGACCGGGACTACCTCAAGATGTGTTGGCCTGCCTCGGACCAGGTAGGACCCCATCAATATACACAGTCCATTTATACCACTTATTCTTAACCCATTTAGAACGGGTACACATTATAGTGTATCATTATTTTATGCTTTAACTATTGAAAAACAGCAGATATACAAGCTCACAACGCGGCACAGAGTGCTGCGCTGCGAGCTTGTAGATCTGCTATTTCTGAAAAATCGTGAAAATTAGAATTTTGACCTGATTCTATAAGTGTATTTTGAATCCTTCTAAGATTAAAAAAAAAAAACCTATGTTTCTATGTCAGCAATCTGGCCAGCCATCGTCAAAGAAAAGGTCCTTTTCACTTAACTGGAGCTCAGTTAGTCTGTTCTTGAGAGACTACTATGTCAGTGGTTCTCAAACGTTTTCATGTGAAGGACCCCCAAAATGATAATATTTATTTGGCCACGGACCCACATCTCAAAATATTTAGTTCCAGTTACCCAGACCTGACGCTGAGGAACAGTGGTTTATCTGCTGAGTCATTATGTGTTGCGAAGTGTTTTGAGTTTGTAGATCTGCTATTTTGTTCTATTTTTGGAAGTTTTGGAAAAGAGGTTTGGTTTCCACCCGACAGTAACTGTATGCTAGTTCACTGTATGTTTGTTGTGCTGTCTGTAACATGTGTGTCAGTATGTAATGTGTTAGTATGTTAGTAGTATTTATTGTACAGTATATGTTGGGAATCGTTTGGGATTTTGACGATTCTGGTTCCTTAACGAGACCCTCTTAACGGTCCAATTCCTTAAAGGAGTAGTTCACCCCCAAAATGTCTTTTTTTCTATTGATTACTCATGCCATGGAGACTAGAGTTCAATAATATTTTTAGTTTTTTGTCGCATTCCTAAGACAAAAATGTGATAACAATAAATTTACTCCCATTCGTTCCGGATGGGGACCTGTTTCGAAACGGGTCCAGAATCAATGGGGATAAATTTACTCGAATCAAATTTTTGTCTTAGGAATGTTACAAAAAACAAAAAATATTATTGAACTCTACTCTCCATGGCATGAGTAATCAATAGAAAAAAAAGACATTTTGGGGGTGAACTACTCCTTTAATGATTCTTATAGGGGCTTCCAAATGGACCCTTACATGTCTGTATTCTGAGAGTGTACAAATGGAACCCATTGGACCCGTAAGAGTTATGCTCCTGGGGGGTTATATATGGTCCTTGAAAGAACCACTGCAGACGTAAAGTCCACTTACCAGCTCTGACAGGGTGATAAACTGGGTCCGGAAATGGTTCCAAATGTGATGGAACCTATCTCTGTGGGTTCACTGTATGTGAGGTGTGTTGTCTGTGTGTCTAGGTGTACTTTGTAACTTTAGTTTGTGCTTCCAGATATCTGAGACTCGCTACCAGGTGTTCAGAGATCTGAGAGGGCGAGGATTCTTCCTGACGTCTGCAGGGAAGTTTGGAGGAGACTTCCTGGTCTATCCAGGTGGGTGGAGGTTAATAATAGCGACCTTAAGCAACGCAACGGCAGATGACAGCGGTAACCGGAAATGATCCGTGCTTGATAGATAAACCTGCCGTCGCTGCAGCCGTCTCTACTATGGCAGAAGGTCCCTTCCCACGTAGCGCCTACTCCGTCTGCTGCATGTACGCGTCGCCATGGGAACCAAAGCGTTCAGTGAAAGGGGTGGGAACCCGTCGCCGCCGAGGCTTTGCTTAACCATTTTGACCGCTACGGCGATTACGTCATAGCAGCCGTAGTCCGCCTGGCGTTGACGTCCTGAAAATCATCGAGCTTAAAGTCGCTATTAACCACTTAAACTCTACAGTATTATATATGTCATTGACCGGGGTACCCCAGGGGTCTATACTTGAATCTTGGTTCCCTTCTTTTTCACCTGTTAGCCAAAAATACAACGATCTACAAGCTTGTAGAGCTAGTTGTTATTTTAGAAAATGATTTAGAAAGTGTCTATTATTGTCACAATACAATATTGTTACCATATCTTACTTACTTGGTATCTTTCATTCAATGATTCTCTGTGTTCTTGTTCTGTCCTATTAGGTGACCCGCTGCGATTCCACGCTCATTTCATTGCAGTGTGCTTGCTGCTAGACCAGTCCCAGTCCCTGTTTGACATTCTGTCGGTGGCTCGGCTTGGTTCCAACGTGAAGAAGACTGTCCTGCTGTGTTCCCCCTGTCCAGAGGACGTGGACGGAAAGGGACGTGTCCTGTACACCTCCTTACAGTGGAGTGGAATGGTCTAACCCTCCTTTACAGTGGAGTGGAATGGTCTAAACCTCCTTTACAGTGGAGTGGAATGGTCTAACGCTCCTTACAGTGGAGTGGAATGGTCTAACCCTCCTTTACAGTGGAGTGGAATGGTCTGACGCTCCTTACAGTGGAGTGGAATGGTCTAACGCTCCTTAAGGTGCCTCCACACCGAAAATACTACAGGAGACTTGTTCAAACTGTTCACAGACTGCAAAGAACTGCAAAAAACTAAGCACATTGAATTTTCCAGCCGACTGTATGCCGACTGTAATTACTGTACAGTTTTGCGCATGCGCACTGTGTTGCCATATCGGCTCGTTACAAGCGACTTTGATCCTGTTTTCCTATGTTGCTAGTTGTGGGTTACTTTTGTTTGGGCATGTTTCTGAATTGTAGTTGCTTATTTGGTCTTGCTTTCAACATTCTTTTCGAAAATAGCTAATATAATAGAGCTCAATAGGTGAAACTGGACGCTTCTTTAGGCTTTGTTTTCATAGACCTGGTCGCTTGTTTAACTCACAGAATCTGGCAACCGGGGAGCAGAAGCAGAGATTCTTCCTGTCCGGTGTTTTCTTCTTCTCACACCAAAACAACACACATCACTGTTACTAGCGTTGCCTTGGAGTTGATTAGTATAGGAAATTGAGAGTTGAGATTGTGAATATGCTATTTAGTTAAAATGTGCAACGGGAAAATGTCTCTGGCTTATTTAGGCTTAGTTTTGCTGCAGCAGTAGCAAACTAATGGTCCATTACAACTCGCTACAATTCACCGACGTCCAGGGGCGACTCAACAAAACTGAGCAAGTCCAGTCTTCCAGTTTTCCGTCGATACTGGTCGATAGCGTTCCCGACCCGCTGCCGAAAACCTACCGATGAGCTCCCGTTCGGCAACGCTTTCCGCCGCTATCCGCCGCCGATTCGGCCACGAATCTGTTTGGTTAAAAGTGGCCTTTACAGTGGAGTGGAATGGTCTAACGCTCCTTACAGTGGAGTGGAATGGTCTGACACTCCCTTCATCAAACAGACTGACTTGTCGGCTCCCTTCACGGAGAGTCTCTTTGGGATGATATCTAGAAACTACCTGATCACTTTCATTGGAACCCTGGAGACTAGGACTGTCATCTGAGCTCAGAAATAACACAATTGGCGGAATGTTTATTTGATTGTTATATTTTTTTGCATATAACGGATTACATGCACGTTACACATTTAATTTAATCAAGGTTGGATCCAGGGTACATGTATACACAAAGATTGCCCAGCCCCCTGACGAAAGGTTGTCTTCCACGGTGTATTGCGTTGTAATGTCAACATTAAACCCTAACGTGCGTGAAATAAGATTCTTTTAATAAAAATCAAACCTCGGTTCGAAGTGAAGCTGTGAACTTTTATTCTATGTGTTCTAGAGCTATGAACTCTGTGATCTATACATTCTTTATATTCTGAATGAATTAATGATTTTATCTGGAGGGCCGAATTGTCATGTGAAGCTTGACCAATCCTCAAAGTATCCAATCATCAGACCGGGACGGACACTACACACGTACGTACGTACGTACGGACGGACGGACGGGACAGGACAGATAAAACCTGTTAATTCTGAACTGAAATGGCCATATATGGACATGGGACACACATTTTGCTTTTTGAAAAAGCCTATTCATTCTGGACTGATATTCTGGACGTACGGGACAGAAAAAAACTGTTCATTCTGGACTGGAGTGACCATATATGGACATGAGGTGACATACATTGTGTTTTTGAAAAAACCTGTTCATTCTGGACTGAGATGACCATATATGGACATTAAACACACATTTTGTTTTTGAAAAGACCTGTTCATTCTGGACTGAAATGACCATATATGGGCGTGGGACACACAAAGCCATTCAGATGGTTAAAAATATCCGCCATGTGTGCTAGTCTTGCATAATCAGAGTTTACCGGTGCTACATTTCCTGATTCTGATTGGTCAACTCAACCTTTCAGCCTTGTGATTGGCCAAGCTTTGAACGTTGTGGCGCTTAAAGGTGTCAACGTGTTGCAGAGAGAGAAGAGAACCAGAGAGAGAACTAGCAGTAGTGGTGGGAACTAGCAGTTACTGAGAGAGAACTAGTTAGTTACCACCAGACAGAGATCCTACTGTATACCAACCGACGACTCTCTGAGTCTGCTGACAAGGCCAGCAGTAAACTAAGTGCCCTTCTGCCATCCTCATCATCATGGGTCGGTCAGTGCATATCCAGACTCAAACTCTGTTGTCCTGGTCCACACACCCACAGGCCCAGAGCCTCCCTTCAACCATTTGATCAGGTAGGCTAAGTGTCAACCAATCTACTCTACTTATGAGAATCACTGAACTAACCATTATAAGGATGTAAGCATATTCATTGGTAAATGGTGCATTTATATCACTTTTTATTCAAAGCGCTTTACAATGTGCATTACATTCACACACACATTCATACACCGGTGGCGGTGGAAACCATGCAAGGCACCAACCTGCTTACCGGGAGCAAATCGGGGTTCAGTGTCTTGCCCAAGGACACTTCGACATGTACTGTAGACAGTAGACTGAATTACAAGCAAAAAGAATTAAAAGAACAAATAAAATCACTAGGGCTGGGACTTTAACTGATTAATTGCGATTAATTAATTACAGAAAATTAACGCGATTAAAAAAATGTACGCATTTTAATCGCACTTAGTTTTTGCACCACAGAACCTTCAGTTTCGGGCATACCGATCGATGCACCAAACAAGAAGAGACAACAAACGCAAAAGGAGAAGTAGACGATCAGAGCGCTTTGCTTGGCCCAGTGGGTGCGAAATTTAGATTAAAAAACTCACTCGTTGATTCACTCGTACAACAAAATGTGTTTTACTTGAAAAAAATATCGCATCCCAGCCCTAAAAATCACAGAATACAGTAGACTGATGAAAATAATCTGTAAGTAGCCGATTATCTATATGTACTGTAGGTATCTTTTGGTAACCATATCATAACTATACACTTACATGAAAAGAAACCAAACCAATATATTTAAAGGGATAAAAACAACTTTTGGTCATTTTATCTTCTACTCAGGCTTTTGGGAGCACCCCAGACGGTTTTTACCTTGTTTTTGTGTAACACCCGGGATATGAACCTGGGTTTTACACGTTTAAGTCCAACAACTTAACCGTCAGACCAGGGGAAATATTAGACTCTCCAGGCCATCAGGCTGAGCCAGTGAGTCCCTTTTGACCGCCTTCCACAGGGAAAACCCAAACCGGGTCACAGCACCATTGTAACGCCTGGGATTCGAACCCGTGTGTCCCACGTGAAAGTCCAACATCTTAACCATCAGACTAAAGGAGTATCTTTATGAACCAGGGGAGATATTAGATTTTATAGTCCATCAGGCTGAAGAAGTGAGTCACTATGGCAGGCAGTTGATTCAGTATTTAGACATTTGATATCCTAAACAAACCCATTGTAAGTTCAAACTCCCTTTTAACCAGATTCATTGAAAACACCCGTCCTTGGACTCATACCGCCCTCTAGCTCTGGTCCATAGCGTTAGTGGAGTTCTCCCTAACGCTATGTTCCTCTTCCTCCGTATTCCTTGGCAAAACCGGAAAACCCCGCCGTCTGGTCCAAAAATAACAAAAACTGTTTCGCCCCTCATCAAACCAAAGGTATCAGTGGACAGTTGAAAGCTTACTCTACTTAGTGGACGAGGTCTGAGCCCCCCACCACACGATTAAAATACATTTTTTAGGGCAAAATGAAAAATATTCCACCGGATGGAGACGCTCTTCCTCGTTTTTACGAAACAGCGCTTCCAACGTCGCAGAGTTGAATAACACCCAACGAGACTAATGCTCTGTGTAATTCGGTCCTCTGACCTGCGCGGCAGTAGTGAGTTGGCACCTTGATGGCGACGACAAATAGTGAAAAACGAGAAGAAATGGAGTCTCCATCCGGTAGAATATTTTTCATTTTGTCCTAGAAATGTATTTTAATCGTGTGGTGGGGGGCTCAGCCCGCGTCCACTAAGTAGAGTAAGCTTTCAACTGTCCACTGATACCTTTGGTTTGGTGAGGGGCGAAACAGTTTTTTGTTATTTTCGGACCAGACGGCAGGGTTTTCCGGTTTTGCCAAGGAATACGGAGGAAGAGGAACATAGCGTTAGGGAGAACTCCACTAACGCTATGGACCAGAGCTAACCGCCCTCCTAATACGTGAGGATGCTGCAGTTTTTTTTTCATTTACCGGTACCATCTGAATGTATTTTGTATAATTCTTTTGGAAAATGAAAAGAAAAAATACAATTAAACATTATTAAAAATAAATGAAAAAAGTAAATGAAAAACACAACCTCCTTGCTTATTAGAAGGGCGGTATGAGTCTCTTTTGGTAAAACTATTTCTAATCAACGGTGCAACTACTGAAGATATCTCACCTTTTCTTTGAAATCACATCATAGTGTTAACGTGCCTATTAATGATAGTGCAAGTGATGTTTCCTTTTTTTATGAAAAGGTTAAAGGGATATTTCACTTTAAAAAAAATTTTTTTTTCATTTTATCCTCTAATCAGGCTTTTATGAACACCCAGGACAGTTTTAGAATTTCTTTATTTAGATATTTGATATTAATTTCCCCCCTTCCAGGACCTTCTTATACAAACCCACTATAACTTCAAACAAGGTCCTGGAAGGGAGAAAATGGGGGGACATTTATATCAAATAACTAAATAGTGAATTATTAAAAAAGAATTATTTCACATACAAACTTCTCAGCCCATAGCCTGAGTAGGTATTGGTCCAAACAGCATGAGAAAATGTATGTTTATTGTAAGACAGTGTTTGGTCACTATGTATCTGGTTGTAATGGTCCCATTGCGATCTGAAAATAGAAAAGAAATATCCGAAATGAGTCTTATTAAAAAAGATTTAATTATTTGGAGATACCGATGTTTAAGCCTGAGAGAAAAAAACATTTGAGAGGCAGTGTTTGGCCAGTATACATTTATGAATAAGGACATGAGTTCAGTGGCATCTTACCAGTGGATCTGGCTGTGATGGTCCCATTGTGACCTGAAAATAGAAATGATCCTAAATGAGCAAGAAGCGTCATTAAAATAATTTCAATCTAATGTTTGTAAATGGTGTTAAATAGAATCATGTGGGAAAACAAACCTCTTGTGGAATGTTTCTGGCTGTAGAATAACAATGAGAACCATCAGCTTATTCAACGGCAACAGTACAATTTTACAGCATAATTATACTGTATATAAGTTTATACATTTTCTAAATAAACTTACCATGTATTCTCTGACGATACCAATCATCTAGGAATGACTTTTTAATCCACATCAGAATCACCAAACCAACATCAATACCGACACCAATAACCTCACCAACAACAAGCTTGAAAATAATAGCATCATGACCAAACGCATGACTACCACCAATACCAACCAAAATACTACCATAAAAAGCAGAAGATGAAATAATCAAACTATCAATACCACCAGTAAGACTCCCTAAAATACCATAAACAAAACCCTCAAGAAAAGCACTAAGAACAATACGAATCCAAACTAAAACACCAATAACAATAACAATAAGAAATAAAAGCAAACCAATAACAACACGAACAACACTACTATCAGTACGACCCACAGATTCTACACCAACAACATACAAAACACCAACAGCAACCCCTGCAGCAACAGCATGAACAACCATAGCAAATCTATATCTATCAGCAATATGATAACCCTTATCATCATCATAAGGACCAACCAAAATACCAACAACACCAGCACCAACACCAGCAATAACCAAACCAACATAAACATTGGGAACATCAACACCAAAACCAAAAAGACCAACAACACTACTAACCAAAAGACCACCACTTAAACCAGCTAAAGCAACAAACTTAGCACCAATAAAAAAATCAAGAAAAAAAACAAGAACAAAAACAACACAGACACCAAAAACGACAGAAGCAAAAACATCATCAACACCAACATAACCAAGACGAAGAACAATACCAAACAAAAGACAAACACTGTTAGCAACAACTAAAGCATCACCAAGCTGGAAAACAACCCGGAAAACACCCAAAACAGCAACTACACCAACACCACCAACAACAACAACAACAGCAACAACTACAACAACAATCACACCAACAACACGAGTGCTTGTTTGTGAAGTTGAACTTTTCTTCTCTTCACGATTTCCTGGTCTAATTGGTTCCCTGGTGGAATAATAGAGAACAAAGGTTTGAATTGGTTCAGTTCATTTTATGAATTGGTATGAAGGACTTTGCTCTTGTGTACATTACACTTACTCTGTGTGAGGTTGACAAGATGTAAATGTACCATCTGAATATGTGTCACCAGTACTGTGACACACTGTATCTTTAGATGATGTTCCTAGGAAAACAGAAACACAATCACATGACACAAATTGAACATAATGTTTAAATCCAGAAAATACAGTTTTCTAGGTGACTAGGTCATATCGGCAAGGAAGCATACTAAACCATTAAGATGCCTAGGGGTGAAAAGCAACCTCACCCTAAAGGGCGAGGTCGCGCCATCTGTCTTGGCCATATATGGATTATGTTAGTGTGGTTCTCCTAACAGGGCATCATCTGGGATACAATCCCTTTTATGCCCATATATGGACATGCTTGCTCTGAGTATCTGACATCACTGTGATATCACCTGTTTAAGCCCATATATGGAGATCCCTGCTCTGAGTATCTGACATCACTGTGATGTCACAGTGATACAGTGATGTGTCAGGGGAACCACAGTGAGGCCTTACCTATCCGGACGGACGTCTACGGACAAGCTGTGATGATGGGGGTATATACAGTATAACTTCAAGCAAAATGTTATAATTATAATATTTATAGATTATAGATAATGTACCTGCGTAACAGTTGTTACATGTAAAACAGTTTGTTAGTTTTTTAGTACCAGTGTCAGACAATTGACAGCATCTCCCCTCTGCATTATACTCTGCACTGGAACATGTGACAGCACAGCCAACATCCATATGCATAATACAAATCTGTTGAACAATGAAAACGTGATCATTAGTTATATTAGCTATTCGAATGGTGTCTTTAATAAAACATTAAGGTGTTAAGCCTTTTCAAGGCTAGAAATAGTTTACTTTGAACTTCTGCATAGGTACATTTGAGATGTGTGAGATGTACAGGTGTGTGAGTGAGAGGCTGTTTCCACATTACCAATAAGACAAATGAACCAATCACACAGGGTTTTCTCTCCATTTCAGATAAAATCAATGGTTTTCATCAATAATCAATCAAGCATGAATAGGCCTGTCCAACACAAAGGTGGGATGTCTGGAAGAAGAAATGAAATGAAAAGGTATTGCATGTAACATTAAATTGAAGGGTTATTATAGTATAGTATTATATTCTTATTGCAGGGTTATTATAGTATAGTATTATATTCTTTCACAATCAGATTGCATTAAGCCTGATCTCACTCACACTGGGATGCAATGCTGTGCCTCTATGACACAAGTATAGACCGAGTTACTGAGCGGCCCTGCAGAGGGCGCTACCTGCCATTTCTGCGGTGTTACAGTAGTGTAAAGTAACGTGTAGCCTCCCCTCCCCCCCCCCCCCCCCCCCCGCGCCCCCTAGTGGCCAAAAAGTGAAAAACTTCTGGGAACCCAGATTACATTTACTTAAGTACTGTACCTAAGTGCAGTTTTGTATATTTGTATATTTGTTAAATCAAAGTGTCCTTGAGCAATGAACCCCTAACTGCTCCCAAGAACAGGTTGGTGCCCTGGTTTCTTGTGTTGTCAGTGTACAGTATGAGCACACTGAGTATGACAGGAAGTACACCACTTACATTTACAAAGTCATCAAATTGAACTTGAGTAAAGTCATTAGTTCAGCCAAATGCTCTCAGGTCTTTTACGATTAATGACAAAGACTATCTTTATTTAGTCGACACATTGGTTTTTGTTGTGAGAGGTTTTCAAACTTCTTTATTCCTGGACCCCATTTTATGGCAACCTCACTTGACTAATGCAATTTCAAAGTTGAAATAAAGCATATTTAAAATAAAGCATATATTGACCTAAACGGGGTCCACCCTTTGTTCCCCAGGTTATATGTTCCCCACTCACTCCCCAAAAAGGTTCTATGTTCCCCAGGTTCTATGTTCCCCACTTACCCCCAAAAAGGTTCTATGTTCCCCACTTACCCTCCCCACAAAAAGGTTCTATATTCCCCTCGCAACCAAAAACAGGATCTACAAAATGTATGTTCCCCACTCAAATGCAGGAAATGGTGGGACATCTTGCCCAGGTGCCCAGATGTCTCCACCCCTAAGTGCCCACTCGTCTATGTGTCCACTCGTCCAAATGCCCACGTCCCTATTGCCCAGATGTCCAGGTGCCCACTCGTCCAGATGCCCAGACATGACAAAAGTATGGTGTCCAGAGGTCCCTAGTGCCCCCTGTCCCACTATAGTCCAGTCATTTTAGGGTTAGACCTCAGACAAATTGCAATAGTAGCAAACTCAACTGATTTTGTATCCTCATTATGTCCTTAGTGAGGGAAAAAAAGTCCCAAGGAATCCCACCGGGGCAAAGTTTTGAAAACGACTTACCTACCTTCAATTACTATACACTACAATATAACGGAAAAAATGACTGAAAAAAAATCTGCTTTAAGTGGGATATGAGGGGTCAAACTAGGTGTTTTTAATTATTCTGAATCCATTGCAAGCATTTGTTTTGCATGAAAAACATTCCTTGGGCTAAAAACGGACCCCAAAAGACTGAAAATTGATGAAAATTGATGAAAATTGATGAAAATTGACGTTTTGAGTGGCCATTTCTGGCCCAAGGAATGTTTTTCGTGCAAAACAAATGCTTGCAAAGGATTCAGAATAATTAAAAACCCCTAGTTTGACCCCTCACATCCCACTTAAAGCAGATTTTCCTTTTCATTTTTTCCTTTATATTGTAGTGTATAGTAAGTGAAGGTAGATAGGTCGTTTTCAAAACTTTGCCCCGATGGGATTCCTTGGGACTTTTTTTTCCCTCACTAAGGACATATTGAGGATACAAAATCAGTTGAGTTTGCTACTATTGCAATTTGTTCCAGGTTTGGCCTAATTTTGGCCTAAAATGACTGGACTACTAGTATTCGTAATCTCTCCCCATTATTGGGTGTTTTGAGTTATTATTAATAATTATAAAGGAATGTTTCCTGCATTTTTGGATAAGTGGGGAAAGACAAAACATATACAAACTAATCAACACAATACTTGTGCTGTTTGATTTTCTTTTAAATAATCAGCACAATATTGTGAAAAAATGAAAGATACTGTATACATACGCATACACACAAAAGTCTAAAACATATTAGTGTTGGATAAAAAGAATAATCAGCACAATACTGTGCCTACGGTCTAACACATATAAGTGTCAGATAAAAGAATAAATAATCAGCACAATATTGTGCATAAGGTCTAACACATATTAGTGTCAGATAAAATAATAAATAATCAGCACAATATTGTGCATAAGGTCTAACACATATTAGTGTCAGATAAAATTAATAAATAATCAGCACAATATTGTGCATAAGGTCTAACACATATTAGTGTCAGATAAAATAATACATAATCAGCACAATATTGTGCATAAGGTCTAACACATATTAGTGTCAGATAAAAGGCATAAATAATCAAGGTCTAACACAAATTAGTGTCAGATAAAAGAATAGATAATCATAATATTAAAACAAAAACAGACGGCAATCTTGTATTTGACATCTTATATTAATAGTTGGTAAATAATGGTAAACGGGGCATTTTATATCGCACCTTGGCTTTATCCAAGACACTTTATATTGTGCATTCCACCCACCTAATAGCTACCCCGTTAACATTATCAATAGGCTTGCTTGTCGTACTGAAATATGAAATTAATAAAACTTTTACTCAAACAAGAAAGAAATATTTTTAAACAATTTAGAATTTAGTAATGTTAAGCAAAAGGACTGTAGAATATAATACACAAGATCACAACATCTAATGTATTATAATTTAGTAGTCAATTGTTCAAATAAACCTATTTTAATGAATAAACCAATACTAACCGGAAATAGTTCTTTTGATCTCGTCACTCTGATTCGGTGAATTTCGGTCTGCTGGTGCGGTTCGCCTTGTTGAAATTCTTATTTCAGAACCAGGACTTTCGAAAAACGCAGAGTTCTGCGCGGGCCCTCAACCACGTCCAGCATTACGCTCAGAGATATTGAGACACCGCTCGAAGGACCAAGTTGTTAAGTAGGAAATAACCATTAAACTGATAATAAATAGAGACGAGAGGAGAAAAGTGTAGGCTACGTGACGTTCCGTTGGTTTATTCATGAGAATTCTCTAGAATACAGAAAGACACAGGTTTATATAGGCTATTGGAATTAAGTCACTCCTCTTCAAGACACACCTCCAAGTTCCAAAGTACAAGCAGGACATTACTCAATACTCATCAAGCAGTCATGGAACAGTCGAAAGCTGAGGCTGTTGATTGGATTAATCAGTTCACATCCTTTGACAACAGTTAAATGAAACAATAAGTCAATGTAGCAGGCAGACACTGGGTGATGAGACAGTCACAAACTGATAGTTGTTGATTGCATGAATCAACAACTGAGGAAGCAAGTCATTGTATGTTTGAGTTCATCACAGGTTTAGCCTCCTTTCCCATTGTGAAGTCCCAGGGTCCTCATCAGTACAGCAGGATGTGTCAATAGATGTAGACAGCAGAGGAGTGGTGGTCAAAGTCTGATATCTTATAGTCCAATATTTCCTTTGAGTGGCTTCTTCTTTCCAACATATGAATCATCAGTTTTATACATACAAATGGTTAGAATAGAAAACGGTGGTATAACATCTCACACCACTGACTCACGGGAAACTGTAAATATCTGAGTAAACATTTAGGACACTGCATGTCACAAGATGACATGCAGATCAGACTGCCGCTTTCAGGACTTACAGTATAATCCATTGGAGTTTGTTTTATTATTCACATTTTAAGATTACCTTGACATTAAACACATACAAATGATAACAAATAAAAACACATTATAGATTTATCTATCAGGGAACATAGAACCTTTTTTGTGGGGATAAGTGGGGAACATAGACCTTTTTTGGATAAGCGGGGAACATATAGAACCTTTTTTGGGGGGGTAAATGGGGAACATAGAACCTGGGGAACATAGAACCTGGGGAACATAGAACCTGGGGAACAGGTACGTCCCGACTTAAACAGGAATGTGATCCCTGCAAATGGTATGCCTTAACGCAGGTTAAAAGCTATACAGAATAGTTTTTTTTTTACATAAAAACAAGACTAACCCTAACCCTAGACTTAAATGAAAGGACGTGTTTTTCTTTTTTCAGCTGCCAATGAAAGACCCCACTGTCAACTTTCCTTGACCCCACTTGGGGTCCTGACCTATAGTTTGAGAACCTTTGCAGATACTGTACCACCGTAGTAGAGTCATTCCACGAAACCGGTACGATTTGGACATTTTTTTTCGGGAAGATTTGATCGAAATGAATTACTTTTCTGAATAGCCCACACCATTAAGGACATATTTAACATGCAGAAAAACATATTTTCCCATCTCAGGCATATGGAATAATCCATTTAACAGGGTTGACATTGATAACGGGGTTGAGTGAAACGGGGTTGAGATTTTTTACTCAAGATGGCACTTACTCTACCTGTGGTGATTACGAGGAGACCACATGGCATGCATGACATTAGGAAATCAGATACATTGTTGAAATAACGAAGATAGTTTTAACAAATGATTGTTTTCTATTAAAGACCGTAACAGGGGGGCCGGGGGGCTCCCCTGAAAGCGTGAAATGTGAGCTTTTATCAGTAATGTAA
This sequence comes from Nannobrachium achirus, assembly GCF_963921795.1. Lineage (NCBI taxonomy): Eukaryota > Metazoa > Chordata > Actinopteri > Myctophiformes > Myctophidae > Nannobrachium > Nannobrachium achirus. The sequence goes on from NC_137823.1 coordinate 58,672,941, forward strand.
CAGCCGTGTGGAATTCCGATACTCACAGATGGGTATTGCTTCTTCTCCTATAGAAGACCAAGTCAATGTATCCTTACAGCACTATAAAATTCAGAAAATTAGGCTTTTTGGAAGTTTAAAAGCTTCCTTTTATTTGCTCAGCGGTATTACACATGTGTATTTAACAATACAAATGCGAATACAAAAAGAATAGAAAAGAAATCAATCAGGATTTACAAATGCCTTAAATTAGGCTTGTTCCAAAATAATTCAGAATTTAGATTCAAAAGCAGGAGGTTCCATTAGATTTAGCCTTAGTTACAGGCCAGTCTAGATTTGATAGTTCCAAAAATGTATAATATTTAACGCCAAATAGGCTTAATCTCAAAATAATTTAATTTTAATGTAAGTCAATTTTACCTTCCTCCAACTGCTTGACATCTGAGCAAGGTGCAAGATAAGAATCCCCCAAAAAGAGCGTACACAGCGTATGTACTTCAAACACAGGAAATGCTTAACCACAAAGAGGCCCCTAAAGGCTTGAAAAGTTTCCAGTGCATCTGCAGTCATTTCAACCAGTCAATATTGTTCCTTCTTTAACCAGGCCAAGTGATAATATAATAAGCCTGTGAGTTGTTCAACATAAATTACGTTCTTTTACATTTCACTATGTCCAACACTATCTTTATTTCATGTAACGGGGTTGAGTTGTTAAGCTTTACGACCACACTATGAAAGTATAAATGACTATAAATAGGTGTAAAAAGTTGGGAAATGTCCTCTTTATGCAGCATCTTGCTCTGAAGACTTGTAGAATGCCATTGCATGTTGTTGATGTCACTAAAGGAGCAGTTCATACTTTTTACAGAGAGGAGAATGACTTTGTAACGGGGTTGAGTGTGATTTGGGGACAGAGGTATATAATGTGATTTTAATGATAAATCATCTATTAAAATACTAAACAGGACCAGCAATAGAGTACATTGCTGGTTTTGTGTGAATAGCATAATTTATGAATTATTTTACATTTTTAGTACCGGTAGTCATATCTCAAGTCCACTTTCCTTAGCAGCCATCCGGGACATGAGAAAATGGACAAAATAGGTGGTGTCTACTAAAAAAAGGGAAGATAATTTCTGGAATTAAGATCAAATCTATGTAAGTTTTACACAATATTAAAGGGAACATTTCAATTAATGATAAAAAGCTTTTAAAAATCAATTTTGGTGACCAAATAGATAAAATACACCTAAAAGGATTAGAGGGACCTCAAATCGTACCGGTTTTGTGGAATGATGGTTCTCTGACTCTGCCAATAGCATTGTTTGATGAAAGCTAACTGTGTTCTAATCAGGTATCTACAGTACAGCTGTTGTCTGAAACGTTTTAACTTTCATGAAAATAGTACATCTTAAGCTATTATTATCATTTGAGTTCCGTCTACTGTATCACTGAAGCCATGCAGAGTAGACATTAATAGGATACAGCTAATCAAATGTTCAGCAGACCCACAGAATCGTATCAATTACACCTTGACTTCACAAACCATTATAGGTCGCAAAAGGACACCAAAGTAAGTAGCTTACCTCGTTTAATTTGTGGCAGTAACGATTTACTTCTGTCCTCTGGACGGGTGGGACTCGGGAGCAGAGAAACAGAAAGTGCAACACTGTTATTCCAGTGTTGCACTTTCTGTTTCTCTGCACTTTCTGTTTCACGGCCCGCCCACTCAGCAAATTTCTCAGCATACCCCGGGTGCTGACATCAATTTAGAAGGGGAAACTATAACAGAAATAGCTGGACTTAAAGCCAACAAATCATTATTTCGAACGGTAAAGTCAATTATAATGCTTTGTGCCTTTTACTATCTTGTGTTCTTGATCATGCTAGCCGTATTTTATACTTTACTTCTGTGTTAACTCTATAGGCTATAGTAGGATTTTCCCCTTCAAAATGTGACTTCAGCACCCGGGGGATGCTGAGTGGGCGGGCCGTGAATAAGGCTAATGGAGCAACGTACCAGTCATGTTCAGTCATGTTCTGTCATGCAGATCTTCAACAGTTATTTACTAGGGGTGTACTGTGCTGTATGTAAAATAATAGGATACTGGCTTTTAACACTTTAACCCCATTTTTTCTCCACACAGGTACAAGAGTTTGAACGAGAGACCCACGTGAGAATCAGACCCAGAATCCTACCCACCAGCCCCCTGTTCATCCCAAGCAGGCCTGTCAATGCTCCTGGATTTCCCAGGAGTCTCCTGGATTTTGATCCCATCTGCCATGCTCCTGGATTGGCAAATCTCCTGGATTTCTCCTGGATTTGGTATCAAACTCCCAAATTTCACCAGAACACAGGAAATTACATCTACTATGTTCAAAATGTTCTGGGGGAGGACCCCCAGATCCCCTGCTTCAGGGGTGCATGGGGGCAATGCATGCAACAGATATTCACTTTTAAGTAATGACTTAAGGCCTCTCCATACTTCGACCGAAACCGCCGTTTTCGGTCAAAAGGTACTTTTCTACCATAAAATTATATCCCTCGGGACTTCTGAAAAGCATTGGACCGAACGAGAGTTCGGAAATTTGCACGCCGGAAAACACAACTCACCGAACATTTCGGTCGAAGTATGGAGAGGCCTTAAGGCTGAAATTGTACCCATGCTAGTAAAGCAAGCCTGATAAGTGTATCAAACATGCACAGAATTCAACAGAACACAGGAGAATATATATATGTTAATACATTTTGGGGGGAGGACCTTTCAGCCCCACACTGTAGCACCATGTGTAGCAGCACCCGTTCCTCAGACTGTACTCACCTTCCAGTGGGAGGATGTTCTGGCTGAGCTTTATGGCTCGCCTCTCGTCACGCCTCCCAGTGACTGATCATGTAAGGCAGGGGTCTTCAATGTTTTCAGGCCAAGGACCCCTTAGTTAACTTGAGAGAGAGATGAAGCAGGGACCCCCACAACCTGTTCAGAGATTCCACATAGTTTCATTGTTTGACAGCACAATCATCAGTGTATTTTGGATTCATGTCAGTTTGTGTTTTGAGATATTTAACCACTTGAACCGTCGATACTTAATAAACTTGACCTTTCACTCTGTACTTAGTCTCCTCTTTTTCCCCTCTACACCAAACCTCTTTGCCCAAAATAGCCGATCTACAAGCTCACAACACCTCGCAGCACGAGGCGTTGTGAGCTTGTAGATCTGCTATTTTTGGCTAAAGTTCTCAGAACATGGACGCTAGTGTTCAAATGCTTAATAATATAAAAAAAGAAGGAAAAAAAAGTTTCTATCACACAAATATTTGGAGGACCCCCTGTAGTAAGTCTGAGGACCCCCTAGGGGTCCTGGACCCCATGTTGAAGACCCTTGCCCTAAGGTACAAGACATTGGCCTTGATGCCCTCCCTGCCTTCACTGCCCCAGTGCCAGTTTGTATGTTGATACTTTGTAAATATTTATTTCTACTTCTACTTATTTACTAAGTAAATTAAAATACTTTATTTTGTTAAATTCATATATATATATATATTCATTTATTTCCCTGATCTGAATCTATTCCTAGTGATTACCACTTTTTAAATGCACAAAAAATGAAGTGTAATCCATTGCACACACATTAAAGAAACTACCATCATCCCTACTACACATGATTGACCTTTATCTATGAAGGCAATAACAGCTTGATTATAAACATAAAGGCAGTAATTAACATGAATTATAGTTTTCATTTTATTTCCATCTGGTGTTATAACACGCTGGTACTATGAAATAGCAGCACATAACTTCTAAAAAAAGAGTAACAAGTAATTAATTATAAAGGATTCTAATGTACAATCAGTTGAGACATTTTTCTTCAATGAATACAAATTATATCCCATAAAATAGATACATGAAGTCCTTCTGAAATTCTATTATGATTTCAGTTTAAAAACGGTGCACAGTTATTTCAAACTCTATTTAAATCTGGCCTAGATATAATATTGTTTGAATAGTTTGAGATAACAGAAGGGCTTGTTTGGGCAAATGGCACAAATGATTACAACGTGGCAAGATATGCTGAACTTTGTTTGCTTTGTAGCAAGACTAAGTATCTTCACAGGTCTCCCATTCTTTTCATTTTGCTGGCCTCCATTTGAGAACATTGTCAGTTGCATTTATGTCGATAGAGGCTGTATCCCACAGCCTATAGTTTTATTTCAGAGGGTTGTGTTGTTCAAAGCCTTTGTCAACTAAAACCAACTCAGAATTCAAGACAACACCTTGTGTAGGTATACTCCAGCATAAAATATGCTGCAAAAAAATGACAGAAGTGCAAAAAATGACAGAATTGTGTTGGGTAAAAGAGAAGGACAAGGATCATGCCCTGGTCATCTCTGTTTGACCATAGCAGGAACCAGGCTTGTGGGAATACCAGCTATTCTAAACCAGTGGTTCTCAACCTGTGGGTCAGGACCCCTAGGGTGGTCCCCAAATTATTTTGGAGGGTCCTTAGATGATTAACTTAATGTGCAACATTGTTTTCCTCACTCTACAGTAAACAGATCAACATAACGTTTAAGTGTATAGAGGGTATCTGCACATTTCTAAAGTGACAATTTAAGGACTTTTTAATACCTCTAAAATGACAAATCAAACTTTGGCCAAATTGTCAATAATTAGAGATGGAAATTGTGAAAATATGATTATTTTGGGGGGTCGCGGTCTGAAAAGGTTGAGAATTCTAAACAATTAAATCTGACCTGGGTTCAATGATAAGTCCTTGAAATTGGCTAATCTTGTTAAATTCTCTTGATGTTGAGCAGCAAACGTTTTTGGTCAAAAGCATGAACAGACATGGGGAATATTTCAATGACAGGGTTAGGCATTTAGAAAGAGAACTGAAAAACATCCATAATGAAATGAGCTCAAATATAACAGATAATTGTGTTACATCTGTCATGGGCAGACATTTACAATAGCAGAAAGAGACATGTTATTAATAGTCACAGACCAAGGTGCCTGATGCAATTAGTGCACAAACCATATTTGAATACGGTTGGAGTCTGTCCCATCTTGTCTTGCATGTCTTTACACTGACCACTGACCTAACTGAAATATTGCAAAAAAGACTTCTGAACTTAAATCTTCTTTCAAAAAGGCATCTTATGAAGGGCAAAATGCACTTTGATCAGAACCACATAATAAATACTTTTGACACATTTTAACACTAACAGTTTTGTTTTTGTTGTTGCAATGGAACGATTAAGTTCCTCCAACCAAGTTTGGCCTGACAGAAGCACAGAAAGGGAAACATTAATGAAAGAAACATAAACTCAATACATTCATGAATGCAGAGAAACTGAATGAGAAATTAGTTCAACGAAAATCATCAGACTACATTCTGATCCTAAATCCATCTCCACTGCACAAAAACAAACTAAACTACTGTAGTGTCAAAACATCACAGACGTACGACGACCATCCATGACCGTACACCACTAATATCAAAGGTACAAAATGCAGAGTACATAAACATTACATGCTATTGGTTAAATATGTAGTGAAATAGATATACAGTATAGAGGTCTGTCTGGTAGAATTTAAACGTACAGAAATGAGGCTCCCTTCCTCCATTTTAAATGCCTGATGATGAAATGGTTTTAGACTGTTTCTATTTGGTGGTGATTGAAGCTTCTTGTGGGCAGTGGTGTAAAGTAACTAAGTACGACATTTACTTAAGTAGGCCTACTTTGTAGATTTTGATCATTATTACAAAACATATATTAACCACTTCAGCTTGGTATACATTTAGGCCATTTGAAAATAGCCGATCTACAATGTTACAATGCGTCGCAATCACAGCTTGTAGATCTACTATATTCAGAAGATTAGTATACATTTGAAAACTTGTAAAATGGGACATTCTGCCTAATTACTACTTTCTTCTTTTGGTATTTTAAGTACATTTTGATGCCAATACTTTTGTACTTTGACTCAAATACATTTTGAATTCCATACTTTTACTTGTAACAGTATTTCTACATTGCAGTATTCATACATTTACTTATGTAAAACATTTGAGTACTTTTCCCACCACTGCTTTGTGGGCAAGGGAGAGGATGATACATGTGGCCGTTATCTTTTCCCTTCCACCTGGACCAATGTGGACCATGTGCTGTGTTTAAGAACCACTGACATAGTAGTCTCTCAAGAACAGACTGAGCTCCATTTAAGTGAAAAGGACCTTTTCTTTGACGATGGCTGGCCAGATTGCTGACATAGAAACATAGGTTTTTCAAAAAATCTTTAGAAGGATTCAAAAGACACTTATAGAATCGGGTCAAAATTCTAATTTTCACAATTTTTCAAAAATAGCAGATCTACAAGCTCGCAGTGCCGCACTCGGTGCCGCGCTGCGAGCTTGTATATCTGCTATTTTTCACTGGTTAAAGCATTCGATAATTCTAGGCCTAATATCTGCTATGTTCACACTGGCTCATCCAGATTGGAATTAGATTGGTTTTGACAAATCTGAACGGCAAAGAAACACATTGGAATTAAAAATCTGATTGAACAACATTCCTCCATGTACTGTAGGTGGTATGAAATGCGATTCAGATCATATTTCTACCATTTCAAACCATCTCAGGTCTGATTTATGCTCCATCACATGACGTGTCACTTTGCGTGGCTATTTTCACCATCACACCGCTAAAAAAGAAAAAGGGGCTTTATTGACATGACAGTAGACTGACAGGAGATGGGGAGAGATGGGGAGTGACTCGCAGCAACGGTCGTCGGGATGGGGATTCGAACCTGAGACACACTGTCAAGGCATCAGAGCCTATGTGGCATGCGCCTGGACCAGTAGGCCAGCAGGCACCCCCCGACAGAGTATGTTAAAGCATTACCCACACCTCTGTCATAACGGCCTTACAACAACCAGAGCAGATTACAACGTCTGAATACACTAATCTGATCTGATCGCGTTCAGTGGGAAGTCAGTCCTAAAGATCAGATTTGATAAACTAACCAGTCTGAACAAAGTTTAAAAAGCACCATCATGAATCAGCTGGTTTTGCACCAGAAGCTTCTTCAAAACCTGCCAAAGGTAACCATCAGGACTCAGGAGGGAAGAGAGAAGGGTAGATGAAGGACTGATAGTAAAAACAGAGAGATGTGTTGGGACTCGAGGTGTAAAGCTCTCCACCGCGAGGAATGATGTAACGTTGTAGTTTCATGACTCAAAAAGACTCGAAAAGACTACACCGCGGACCCGACTATGACCCGGGCTTAACAGTACCGGTTGATTTTGTGTCTTAAGGCCTAGTTCAGGGGTCTTCAACAGGGGTTCCGGGACCCCTATGGGTCCCTCAGAGTCACTACAGGGGGGCCTCCAAATCTTTTGAGTGATAGAATAGAATCTTATGTTTCTAATTTTTTATATTAACCACTTGTCCTTATTCTGGGAACTGTAGCCAAAAAATAGCAGATCTACAAGCTCACAACGCCTCGCAGATCGGCCATTTTCAGCAAAGAGTTTTGGTGTAGAGGGGAAAAGAGCAGACTAAGTACAGAGTGAAAGGTCAGGTTTATTAAGTATTGACGGCTCAAGTGGTTAAATATCTGAAAACATGAATCCAAAATACACAGATGATTGTGCCGTCAAACGATGAAACTATATGTATCTATGGAGTTGTGGGGGTCCCTGCTTCATCTCTCTCTCAGTTCATGCTTTCTGCAGCTTGACGTGCATTAATGAAGAACATGCCATCTGCAAACATTACATGGTCATGCTGGTCTCAAACCCCAGTGCTTTGGTGCTGCTGTAAGACTCTAGGCAAACCGGGAAAAACATACCATATCTCTCGTCATAGATTATAGCACACTGGGTGTGAGAAATGTGGTTTCAAATAAAATGTGTTACAATTAGTAGTATTAGTTAGTTAATACTAACAATAATTTATACACTTCTCTCATCAAATATTACTATCTGGGAACCATTACGTCCAATTTATATTTCATCGTACAACTGCATTGCTCACTGAAAAGGACAGATTTCACTTGAACGATTACTTGATCTAATTAAGGCGCTGCTTCCATGTAGGACTTGGACCTTCTGTAGTCTATGACATCAGTATTTACAGTATGTATGATTACATATTTGAGCAAGGTTTTAGCCCGCTCCAACTTCCTTTGACTTCAATTATAAAACATTTAAGTTAAATATTACATCAAAGAATATTATACACATCTGAACAAAATGTGTGGAGGTACAGTAGGTACTTCCTTGGCCTGTGCACAAGACATATCAGTTTGCAGGATTTGTCCCAGACATACAGACCCTTTTCTAGACAACTAGCCTCCTACGGGAGAGTGTTTTCTGCAGTTCTTTCAGTCCGAGTGTATCAAAGGGTGCGTTAGGAAATGCGCACTGGGTGTGTGCTCAGTGTAGTGAGGGCCTAAACCCAACCCTAATCCTAACCTCAGTAAAACTATGCCTAAACCCAACCCTAACCTCAGTAAAACTATGCCTATTATATTGTTTTCTAGATAGATATTCATTTGCATTTGTTATTGCTGTTGATGTACTGACATATTATCTATTTATCTTGTTTATTATTGTGATGTTTTTATTGTAAATCGCTTTGGATTAAAAGCGTCTGCTAAATGCCTAAACTGTAAACTGTAAACTATGCCTAAAACTAACCCTAACCAGACCCGGTGCGCATTTCCGAACGCACCCTTTGATACACTCGGACTGAAAGACCAGCAGAAAACACTCTCCCATCCTCCCACGGTGCCACGCCATAAAACATGTCTTTTCAGGAAGTGATGCAGTCGTGCTGCAAAGAAAGAATTAGGCTTCACGTGCACAGGTGGTTCTGGTGTAAGCAGACCGTTATGAATGCACCTCACCGTACAAGAAGCATGAACCAGGAGTTTTAGTGTCCTGCACACACAGTCAAGTTAGAATGTAGTTAAAATGGAAGGGGCCCGTGTGGATGAATAGTACAAACTGAGGTAATACAGATCATACTTTAGTTTAGAGGCACATGTTTGTTTTTTTTGAAAGGGAGAGCAAGTAAGACAAGTAGAACACAAAGTAGATTTTTTTCCCCTTCTCAATATTGGACAAATGAAAAACAAAGGATTATCAAACTTGAATTGTTTGCCCAAAAAGAATCTCTGTTACAGTTAAGCACGTAAACAATATACTACATCTCTGTATAGGCTATACACTGACTAACGAAACAGTCTGCTGTCATCGGGACATTATAGCCTTAGGGTCATCTTAAAAGGCATCCGACATGGCCTAAAAAAATCAGAACATTGAGAACTTCCTCAAACTGTGTTGAGTCCTCTAAAGCTGCCTCCTCCACCGTTTTTCCTTCGAGTGTGTTTCATTTGAAACTAATGACAAAGTTCAACTTTCATCCACGTCAGGTAGGTGGAAAACGTTCTTATCCACTGGTTTGTTTGTCACCAGATCAGTCCTGCTCTGGCAGAGGTGCTGCATGAGAAAAGTAGACGATGAAGAGAACAAACGTTCTCAAAACCGTTGTCTCTTGGTTTGTTTACGCGTCACTGCAAAGCAACCCCACTGGCTCTATATTACCCCATTTAGGCCTGGGATTATTGAATGCTTTACCTATTGAAAAACAGCAGATATACAAGCTCACAGCGCGGCACCGAGTGCCGTGCTGCTAGCTTGTAGATCTGCTATTTTTGAAAAAGTCGTGAAAATGTGTGCAAATCTTTGAACATGTATTTTTAACGTTTTGTAACTCAGATTTTGCCAAATACTTATAATTTTGGGAGTCCTTCACATGAAAACGTTTTGGGAGTCCTTCACATGAAAAATTTTGAGAACCACTGACATAGAAACATAGGTTTTTCAAAATACACATACCGGTAATAGAATCGGGTCAAAATCGGGTCAAAATTCAAATGTTTACAAATTTTCAAAAATAGCAGATCTACAAGCTCGCTGCGCGGAACCTGTACATCTGCTATTTTTCAATAGTTATAGCATTCAATAATTCTAGGCCCTAAATGGCTCTATTAAGCGTTCCTCTGTCGCTTAGCGAGCTCAGAGTTGCCCACCCCTCCCTTCTCCCTCCGCTTGCCGCCCACCATTCCGCTGCTGCTCTCACCCGCAGACGACTTATCCATCCCGGGCAAACCCAGATGAACCTGGCTTTGCTCGGGTACGACTGAGCCCACCCTGCGGTCCATGTCCACCCACATGGATCCCACCACGGGTGGCTCCAGAGGGGTGTAGCTGAGCAGTGGCTGCAGTTGAGGTTCTATCGGTGTCGGGTGATGCTGCTGCGGGTGGTAGTTCTCTGTATGGTGGACTTGGACTTGGTGTTGGAGGTGGTGAAGGGGTTGCAGTGGCTGCTGGATGGCTTGGAGCTGCTGGTGGTGGTGCTGGTGGTGCTGGTGGTGTTGCTGATGATGATGTTGTTGCAGGTGGTGGTGATGGAGGTGGTGTTGGTGGTACTGCTGGATGATCTGCCGGTCCACGCCGTGGACACACTCCTTGGGCTGGTTCTTGAGGAACTTCTCGAACTTCTTGGACGCCTTCTTGTTTGTCACGAACCATTCCTGTTGAGATGTGACACGGTGGAGTCAAAGCGAACCAGTCAAGATTTACGATTTCTTAAATGTGCTCCTTTAACTCTTTTACCGCTTCGGACGTTCCCAATTTTTGAACCCAGCTCGCTGCCAATACGGCTCGTTCTTTTTTACCTTGTCTGATGACTGTAAGCTGATGAGGGGTCGCGCGGGTGTGTACAGTAAAAACATCTCCCGTAATGCTGCTTTCAAATCTCCACCACACGTAAACATCAATGATATCCAATTCACTTCCTGGCTGTTCTCTGTGGACCTGATCTAGATTGTGCATTTCTATGCTCTGAACGACGGCAAGCGGAGCGGCCCAATTCACACCTATTCTTTTGCATAAGGCTGCCCTCTGCCGCCAGCTTGGCCAAAGTACACACATAATAAATGAAAATTAAAAAAGAATCGTTTGAAAATAATGAATATATCTTTTTCTATAACATCACAAAGGTAAGCTGCTTTTTGCTGGCACCAGCCCCAATAAATAAATAATAAATCTGGCAGTAGAACTGTTAAAAAAGGATACTTTGTGTTATAGGGATTTTTTCTTAAATAGTCATACTTAGAATACCCAGAATCAGGTAAATTCAAGACACTGAATCTTAATTTAATATCAAACGTACCATTTCGCCATTGTCCCACCCTGTGTACCACATTTACCTTCATCTAAACAGGAATGAGTAGTGCGATATTTTGTAATATTTCAATTTTTAAGCATATCTAAAACAGCTACAAAAAGGAGCATGCACCAGGCACGCTAGGAAAACAATGGTGACTGGGACGTGTTTCTAGCCACGCACCAAATCCCCAAAACAGAATGAACCTTTCAGGGGATTCCTTGACATGAAGGAATTCACTTGACAGATCCATCAATATCTGACCCCACACGCGCACACGCACACACGTTAAGAAGATGTTATACATACCTGTGAATGGACAGAGTTAATGTGGTATTTAACTCCACTCTCAGAGTTAAACTCCTTGTTGCAGATGAGACACCTGTATTTCCCAGCCTCAAAGTCCCCCTGGAGTAACGGTACAGGACAGTGAATGAGCAACACACCAGCTATCTATAAAGGCAAGTCATCTTTGTCTTACTCAAAGACCATCTGACTGATCAACTTCAAATGTTGCATGTGTATCGCAGAGGACACTAGGGTTTGTTGGGCTGAGTGGGAAGTCAGTCAGACTGTAAATCCCTACTCTCTTTTAAAACCACTCTGAAAGAAAAAAAGGTGTCTGCAACTCGAAACTGGTAAAAAGACAAAGCCAGTCAATCAACTATTTTAAATAACTGAACAATTCCATCAATATGATAGTAGCCTGGAACGAGACCAATCCGCCTGGGCAAAAAACCGTGCCCTTGGCGAATATGGGTCTGGCCTCTCCCCCAAAATTTGGGGGAACCAATCAGCAGGGCCCAGCATTGGTCTGGTCTAACCAATCGTGTCCAGATAAAAAAAAATTAACCCACCCCTTGGAAATGAAAATTCTGCCCGTGAGTCAGTTTACAGTTTACAGTTTAGGCATTTAGCAGACGCTTTTAATCCAAAGCGACTTACAATAAGCAGATCAAATATCACAATAATAAACAAATGTCAGTACATCAACAGCAATATAACAAATGCAAATGAATATCTATCTAGAAAAACAGTATAATCTGTAAAGAAAATACAATAATAAAAAGGTTTCTAAAACACCTAAAAAACAAATGCTAACTAGCTTCATGTATGGACATTGATTTTCCAGTAGTGCTAAGGGTTTTGGTGGAGTCTGAAAAGGTGAGTCTTCAGTCCTCGGCGAAAGCTAGCGAGTGAAGACTCACCTTTTCAGACTCCACCAAAACCAGACTGAGTCCAGACTAATATCCGATACGCAGTGAGGAATTAGTATGAGCAACGCCAGGCTAATATGATAGGGCCTATATTTTTGTCAGACTGGACAACTACACAGCGCTGATGATGAAGGGAATAACTGTCAAGTCATGTTTTGTTTACGCGAGGAAGAAACTGTCCAGCAGGCCTACTATGAGGAAAACGTAGAATAATATACATTGCTAGAGCGACACAGAAGAACCAGCACTCCAACAAAAAAAACACTCCAATGTCCTCAGTGTTCATTAGTGCTCAGACAAGAACTTGAACTTGGGTAGGTACCCTCACAAAAAACATGCAGTAATCCTGGTCTCTATACTGCCTCCCCCTGGTCAGCCGGGGCGCCTGATGTTGGGGAAAGGAACTGGTTGGAATAACGTGTTCCTTCCACGCACTCGCTGAAAACAGAATTTCTCCCGAGGGATCAAATCGGTCCAAAATATTATTAAATTGAACAATGGCCCCCACTGGTCATCAGACTTCTGTACGTTTATATTAGTGAAGAAAGAGATTCTGACTCTGAGAGTGACAAACATGTCCTACCTTTGTGCAAATTCCAAGATGAGCCTTCAGTCCAGACACGCTGGTGTAGATGCAGCCACAGTCCTGAGGATGGATTAAAGATACTTTTATTTTGTCCTCTGCACAGATTAATGCAGAGGCTTTGAAAAAACTCTTAGGGGCCTGTTTCGATTTTAGACCATCTATGGCACACGGTGGTGCAAGGTGTAAAGCACAGGGCACAAGAACTTTGAAGCCGTGTCCAACTCCAATTTAGCAATTTATTACATTCTCTGGGGGCAAAGTAAGGTGCAAGGTAAGTCTCTGAATTGGTCCTGGGTGCATTTTGGGCGTAACTTGAATGAAACCAATCAGAATTAGGGATGTAACAATACATTTTTACAACGATACGATACCAACATGGTTGGCGATACGATATAGTAACTATTTAGCAAAGAAATTAAATCTGTCTGTTTTTAAGGGAAAAACACTGTGATTCTCTGGCAAATACATGGACATTATATTTCAACATAATATGGACAAACCCGCACCTTGACATGAACACAGAGATTACCTGTACACACATTTATCGATAGACCAAGAGTAGCTCTATGGAATGGAAAAGTAATCAACCCCCTCTTTTTCATTTTCCTTCTTAAAATTGCTAAATATATGGCACAAATACTTAGTTTCCATACAATCAATTATTTGCACTGCAAAACGATTCGATACCAATTATCTGCATTGTCAAACGACACCGATACGATACAAAGCCAAAACAGTAGGATATACTTTTGCATATCGATATAGTAGATTGTTGCAAATTAACATCGATTTCGATTCAAATACTATATCGTTACACCCCTAATCAGAATCTTCTCTCTTGTCTTTTAACACATCTGGTGCCAACCCTGAGTTTCCCGAGTTTGAAAAGGTACCACTACCACCCCTGTGCCAACCCCGAGTTTGGGCCGTTTTTGAAGATTTTTTTTTTTTTTTTTTTTTTTTTCATTTTTTTTTTTCAAAAATATTTTTTGGACCTCCAGAAATGTATTAGGCATGATCGCGATCGCGAAATTGCATGTTTAACCCCCATACCAACCCATTCTTTCAAACATGGCAGCCATGTTTGTTTACATCTGAAGAAAACATAATGGCTGATAAATCATGAATGCCTGAACGGATTTCCAAGAGGATTGTTTTGTTTGAAAGCTGTGAACAGTGTGCACACACGTGGTGCATCATCTAGGCAAGGGGCGCGCACGATCCGTGCACTATAAATTACATGGAAGTCTATGGAGACCATGGCATCGCGGGACATTGGAGAGAAAAAATCACTGCAACATAAGTGTTAAAAGCCAGATGAGCCTGCACCTGTGGCACATTGCCATGTAATTCAATTCCTAACCTGGTTGGGGCACTGGACCTTTCTCTGCAGCTTCACTTCATTCTTCCATTTCCTGAGGACTTCTTGGCTGAAGGCAGGCAGGCTGGGCCGCGTAAACATCAACTGTGTTGGAACAGACAGGAAAACAGGGGTTTGTAATGAAGACGTTTTACTTTGAACTACCGAAAATAGCCGACCTCCAAGCTCACAGCTCACGCTTGGAGGTCGTCTATTTTCACCAAAACCGCATTTATTTTGTTGCTTTTTTATGCCTTTATTTGATAGGACAGTAGACTGACAGGAAATGGGGAGAGAGATGGGGAATGACATGTGGCAAAGGTCGTAAGGATCGGGAATCGAACCTGCGACGCCAGCAGGCATCACAGCCTAGTATGTGGTATGCGCCTGGACCACTAGGCCAGCGGGCGCCCCCCAAAACCGCCCTTTTACAAATCTCAGCCTCTCTAACATTCTCTGCGCGTCACTGTACGAAGGACGTGTTCATCCTCTGACCTTGTGGTCTTCCGGCACCAGGTCAGACTGGAACTTCCTCTTGGGCCAGTCCTTGGGCAGCTCGTTGTTAGCGATCTCAGCCAGGTGGAAGTTGGCCACCTGCGCCGAGGCTCTCTGCACCCTGCCGCTGGCCGTCCTCTCAGGGCTGGCCTCCGTCTCCGTCTTCAGGGCGTCCTCCTCCTCGTTCCGCTGGGGGGTCTGGGTGGCAAGCAGAGAGCAGGGAATAAAGTGTAGACATTTTCAAAATGACTTTTCGACAAAAATGTTAACCCATTTATACCGGGTACGCATTATTAAGTAATATTATTTTATGCTTTAACTTAAAAAAAATTGCAGATCTACAAGCTCACAGCGCTGCGAGCCAGGTGGAGCGTTGTTTTATGTTTTTTTGGCATAAATCAAGGCTATTGACACCGTTTACATCTGAGTGTTGGTTAAAATAATATTGAACCAATGGAAAGTAGTAAAAGGTGCTTGGGACAAAACCTCCTAACTCCACGCTTTCTGCCAAGCCAGCTAACTCCACCCGATTGGCCCTCTCTTTTCATAAATATGTGCTATTGAACACCCTTTACGTCTGTGTGTTGGTTAAAATAATATTGAACCAATTAAAAGTAGTAAAAAGCCCTTCGGTCAAAACCTCCTAACTCCACTTGAGCTCATTTTCCCGAAAATGAACATTTTGGAGTTAAGAGGTTTCGGCCCGACAGCAGAGATATGGAACCAAATGTCCATTTGGACAGAGTTACAGACTTGTACCGTACGGGTCAATTTAGAACCCCCTAAAATCCCTGGAATCCACTTTGAGAACCACTGATTGAGTGCCTGGTGAATCATTTTGTTCATGAAATGCAACAGCAACACTCACAGGAGCGTGCTCTGATCTGAGGTGGTACTCCAGGCCAGCCTTGGACCGGTAGGCCTTGCCACAGTGAGAGCAGTTCAGCACCAGCTTCTCCAGCTCAGACTGAGCTTTACCACACTTCTTCATGTGGTACACGTAGCCCATGATGCTGGTGAACCCAGCACTGCAGCCCTGTGGAGAGGGGGAAACACACACACACACACACACACACACACACACACACACACAGCTTCTTAACTCTTTTACCGCTTTGGACGTTCCCGTTCGCCCCATTTTTCCCGGCGGCGCGATGCCAATTGTACGTTCTTTGGCTCGTTCTTTTGTACCTTGTTTTGATGTCTGTAAACTGATGAGGGGTCGCACGGGTGTGTGCCGTAGAGACAGCTACCGTAAAAGTGCTCTCAAAAACCCACTGGACGTTAGCATCAATGGAGTAACAACACTCTTCCTTGTTATTTTCTCTGGGTCTATTGCTCTGTAGCGATTGAGCTGTCTTGACGGACGGTAGCCTACCGCAGCCATTTCACATTAATTCTTGCATGAGGCTGCCCTCTACTGCTAGTATAGCGAAAGTACACCTATTTAAGGAGAAAAGAAAATAATAATGATGAAAAAAAAAATGAATACATCTTTGTCTATAACATTGCAAAGGTAAGGTGCTTTTGCTGGCACAAAACCCAATAAATAAATAACAACATCTGGCAGTAAAACTGTTAAACATAGAGCTCAACCGATATACCAGCCATTTTTTGACTTTTTTGATGACATCAGAATCAGCAGTTATGACACCTTTGTTTTTACCATTATTTATCCTGCAGTTAGAACGCTAAAGACGCTATTTAATGGAGTGATCAGTAGATGGAGCTTTAACACAAGTACTGTGAACTGCAGCAGCTTTCTCATCTTTTGCCCACACTGTGCGAGATCAAGCCCGTTGAGTGTCTAAGCGGAGTTTTTGGAATTTGGCAGAAGTATCGACCCAAGGAAGTTACGCTGAGGCTTTACGGACCTGTTTATATTTCTTGTGACCCGTTTATATTTCTCGTGCATGAAACCTGTATTGTGACAAAAAAAAAAGAAAAAAAAAGAATAATTCCGGGGGAGTACATATACGACAGAAGTCCAGCCCTATAGACACACTCTGCAGGTTGTACTCCTCAGAGATTAGAAAAGGCTGGGAATCGATTTTAGAAGCCGATACCGATCACCGATCAACTGGAAATCAGTATCTGCCGATACCGGTATTCCTGATTACAGCGTCAAATCCATAAATTCTTCTATTTATTGTGTTACTGTAGCAGCATTTATGTATTTAATGATTCTTCTTACAAAACAATGACATTGTATATTAAGTATAAACATTAGGAGATTGCAGGCTGAGGTCCTTTAGTATCCAATTCAACTTGTAGGAGTTGAAGCTGAGGTTACATTCAGTCCCACAGATAAATATTGTGAAAATAGCTGATCTAGCTTGTAGATCGGCAAAGCCAATAGAGGCAAAGCCGATACCGATCAAAGCCGATAGAGGCATTATCGGCCGATCCCGATCACTCACCGATCAATCGGGACATCTCTATTTTTGAGCCTTTATATAAACACTAAAACATGCTACCAGCACTGTAGACAGGGAACAGAGGACATACAACACAAGTCAGGAGCCAGATTCAAACTATTTGACATCAGTAAACAGCCTGCAGTACCACAAGTGACTGTTACAGTACTTGCCTCTTTAGAGCATTTTAATTTTCCCAGTCTCTTTAGAATTTTCCGCAGTTTTTCTTTAACCTGTTTGTCATCCAGGGCATTGGCATCATCTGGTGAAGGCTAGAGAGAGAAGAAGACACAATTAATCCAAGTTATTATTTTATTATTATTGTTGTTGTTGTAGAGTGCTACAGTTTATAGTCTTGAAAAAGTCATCAGTGGGTTCCCTTGCCAGATTTCCAACGTTTTGTTTTGGTGGTCTGTGCTATAATATCTCAATTGTGAATTTTGAAGCTATTAACTCATCCAGAGCCCAGGACATTAACGGATTAGGGGGTCCAGAGTGCCCCCTCCCGGCCCCATTAACGGCCATTGTCTTATTTTGAAGGCCAGAAGTCTAGACCGGAAGTACTTCCGGTCTGACGTCATCGGATCCTGCGACGGAACCGAACATTGTTTACGTGGTGCCATGCTGGATTGCATAGGAGCGTTTATACATGTGTTTTATAAGCGAGCATCTGCCTCCATCTTCGCTTCTAAAGTGTTGTTTTGAGATAATGGACATTAAAGATGAGATCGGCCGTCCACCTCAATGTTATGGGATGACTATTGTGTGCTCGTGGAGCCGTGATGATGACAAATCAGCGCGGATTTCGTCTCCGGAGCGTCGGCCATTGTACTAGGTATTTTTACTCGCTGTTACAGTAATATATTACTTTTCGCGCGACATCACGCATTCGGCACTATACGTACTCTAGTACTTATCGCGTGACATCACGCGAAAGGCACTAGATGAGTTAAGTGTTTAAAAAAAAAAAGATTTGTCAACCCATTATCGTGTTCATGTGAATATCATAAGCCAATATTTTCTAAAGAGCATGTTTTGTTTTATTTATACCCTCTTTCTTTTCCGACCACATTTGTATATTAAGAAACAGTGGCAACTGCAGGGCTGTCACAATTATTACATAATCGTCTAATCGCAATTATTTGACATAATCGCAATTATTTTGTCATAATCGTCATAATCGTTTACATGTTGATTTTTTTTTATAAATGTTCAAACATTTAAAAAAATAGTGGAAATAGCAGATCTACAAGCTCACTTGTGAGCTTGCAGATTGGCTATTTCCACTATCAATGTTCTTTTTAAAGTGTGAAGTTGTCAAATATGTCAGTAATGTCTTTGTATATTTAGGTTATGTGTCATATCGGCCATGTGCAACTTCAAAGCCTAAAAGCCAAACAGAAATGTAATTGTCAACGACAAATACACAATTAAATCGTTAATCGCTATTATTTGAGTGACAATTAATCGTCAAGTAAAATGTCATAATCGTGACAGCCCTAGGCTTCAGTGATCATTTGAGGGGCAGGCATGCTCTTACCAAGTGGCTGTGGTCTGCCATGACGTGATACTTCATCCCTGTGGAGGATTTGAGCTGTTTCCCACAGTGCTGACAGGTGAACGGTTGCTGCACACAACACATGTACAGTACATGAGTTACACACAACGTACAGTACATGAGTTACACATCAGGTCCAGGCTAGAGGAAGAGATTAACATCACAGGCACACTGTACACACTGTAGTCAAGTTCAAGTTCCATATGTATTTTTGTTTTAGACCAGGGGTCTTCAACAGGGGGTCCGGGACCACTAGGGGGTCCTCAGAGTTACTACAGGGGGTGCTCCAAATCTCTGTGACTTTTTTTATATTAAGCACTTGTACCCTAGCGTCCATATTCGGAGAACTTTAGCCAAAAATAGCAGATCTACAAGCTCACAACGCCTCGCTGAGGCGTTGTGAGCTTGTAGATCGGCTATTTTCGGGTAAAGATGTTTGGTGCTGCTTCATCTCTCTGTCAGCAAAGGGGTCCTTGGCCTGAAAACGCTGAAGACCCCCGTTTTAGACATTCACTAAAATGTAAATGGACCAATGGTGCTCTCAGGAACACGGGTGTAGCAAGTGCGCTGTAGGAAATGAGTCTTCCCTGCTTTCACCGTCATAACGTTAGTAGCACTGAGGGGAAGGTTCTCTACACACCAGCCTGCAGTTCTCCATGTGCTTCTTCAGTCCTTCCACAGTCTTCCTGCTGACGCTTTTACACTTGGGACAATTAACCCTTCCTTTGGCCACGATCTGCAGCTGCCATCGCTCCTCCGGACTACCTGGTCAGCGGACACAGACACACAGCTATCATCGACACAAGTTTACTTGGAATGATGACTTCACCGGTGCATATTCTTGATTTGTTGTTTAAATTCAACAGTGTGGGCGTGTCATTTCATTATTATTTTACTTGATGCTCACAACGTACACTGGGCTCATGGACTGCACATCAAAAACATTTTAAAAAGGTGACCGAGTTGGAAGTGTTCACCAAATACAGCAGAGTATAATGAGGACAAATAGGTAAATCCAAAAATGTATGCTGTTGTACAACATTTCGCCAAGACACAATCTACAATGGACAACAGCATTATCATTTTGACGACTAGACGACTGAGGGAAGCAGCATACAGTTTGAGAACAAGGACTCCTGAGGAGATGCTCTTACAAAGGACAGAATTTGTGGAGAGTTTGTTAGATATTGTTTCAAGATATGTAGGCTTAGAAATTCACAACTAGTGTTACCCCTCTCTCATCCAAAGACAAGTGAGCTCCACTCACCTGGAGGGTAGCTAGGAGGCTCTTTCTTGGTGGAGAAGAGTGGCATTTTCAGCTCCTCAATGGGCTGAGCAGTGGAGGCCTCTGTGGTGTCTCCAAAGTTCACTGGATCTGAGCCTAGTGGGACCACAGTGGAAGCAAACACCTGTGAGTCCAGATAGACTGCTGATCTGTCCATTTAGTGGATGGATTGTGTCATTCATTCAGCTGCGGCTAAAATACATGTTGGTAAGTCCCCTTAAATGTCCTGTCATGGTGCAGAAAGGCTTACACTGAATTGCATCAACATCTTTTGTACTTTTTTACTGCAGTCATTTGTTTCACTGAGTAGTCGTAGTTTAATGTGGACACTATTTTCTTTCTGAGAAAGCAAGCCTGGGATCAGATCTTATCTATTCTTTAAATGCTTAATATATAAACCCTACATACAATGCATTACACTAAATCCACACTAAAGCTGACCCATACAGTAGTAATGTATGCTACTCTTGATAAGACGATGTAAAAACATTGTATGATCACTTGCCACAGTTTCTAGCGTCTGGGGCCTGGGGGAAACTGATGACAGGAGGATTTCTATCCATCTCCACTCTCTGGACCTTCTTCGTGGCCAGGTCTGGGAAGGGAACAAAAATGGAAAAGATTAAAAACATCTAAAATGTACTGTATGTGTAATATGGCTGTCCCCGCATTTCTAAGCAGTCCTTAACTGTTTGAGATACCATCTCTTTTATTTCTCCTGGAATAATAACATTCCCCCAAAAACCATTTAGTAGACATTTATATGCCATTCTAAATTCTACACAACCCCAATTGAACCTTGAGCTGCAGGCAATTACAATACAATGCATGTGATTGATGTGAATGAGTACCAGGTCTCCAGACAGGGTCTTGTCCTCTGCTTGCAGAACTCCAGGACTGATCTTGGCTTCGGGGTGTGTTCCACCCCTGCTCCGGTCCAGAGGGGGCCCGGTCCCTTCCTGGGTCCCTGCCAGGGTTCCACGCCTGATCCTGAGCTCGGTCTCTGCTCGTGGCCCAGGCCTGCTCCGGTGCTCGCTCTCGACCAGCAGCAGCCCAAGCCTGGTCCGCCCCGCCGTGGGTCCCATCTCTCCCTGCCATCCAAGTCTGATCTTGACCCGAGTGTCCCACTCTGTCTCTGCCGTTGTTCCACGCCTGATCCTGGGCTCTGTCTCGACCCGCGGCCCCCCAGGCCTGCTCAGCAGCACCTCTTTCCCTGCTCGTGTTCCAGGACTGCTCCTGGGCCTGGGATCTCGACTCCCTGCTGGGTTCCTGGCCCTGCTGGGGCCACACGTCCTTCCCTACCAGCCTCGGAGGCAGCCTTGCAGTGGGAGCGGTCAGGGCCACCGGGCCAGCGGTCAGGGACACCGGGCCAGCTCCGTTGGCCAGAGCTCCTGATGCCATGACAGAGCAACTGGTGGTCGGGAAGTCCTCGGTTCCAATAGAAATGCTCTGGATCTCATATCTGAGGAGTCAAAAGCAGAACATTACAAACTTGAAAGATGCACTTCTGGGAAACTGCGAGTGTGGTTGCCTTTTCTACACTCTCCCATTCAAGTCACCGGGAATGCTGCTTCCTCATTGGCTAAAAGGGAATCTAGAAATAATAAAGTCGCACTAGTACTGTACGGACTGAGATCATCACTTACCTTTTTCGACCATACGATCTTTTCATCTTTGAAGCATCCTGGGCTTGAGACCCGTCATTCTAAAACATTCAAGTACAGAACTGTTAAGTAGAGTTCCACGGTATGCATAAAGTTAACATATTTTAAATATTAGAAGTGGGAAACGGACAACCATATCCTTATGTTTATATCATTAGCAAAGGTTCTGCTATGAGAATTCAGTGACAACCAAATGAATGAATGGATGCCAGCCAAACAAGGCAAATACAAATTGGCCATGGACAAAAACAACTCTTTGAAAGAAGAATAAGTAAGAACGATAAATCATACATTATACTGTATGTGGGGGTGCTGAGTCATTCTCACCTTAGCTGGTCCGATCACACTTAATTCACAGGCTCTTTCTGGCATTCGTCGGACAACTATAGGGAAGATCAAAGTTAATTTCTTATTATTAAAAACACCATAAATATCAGAATAAAACAGTGACCCCTTCTGTATACATGCATATCTTATAATGGATGCACATGCAACAATCATGACAAGTTCACTGCCCTCTTTTCAATCTCAATCACATCACACTGTTAGGTGCTTCAAGCTCTGAAGATGCTTTGGGGTAGAAAAAAAAATATTTGTGCTGAAACAAGACAGATTTTGTGTGCTGTCAGTTTTCTCTGTTGAGAAATACATTATGTGAAACTGCCTGTTTGTTTGTTTGTTTGTTTTTGTCTTCACCTGAATAAACGCATCGCGGTGAGGCGTTTATTCAAGGGTTTATTCATTCCTAAAAATTAAACACAGAAAGTGTGTGAATTAAAACTAAGCAAGGGCAAGCAGGTGTTAGCTTATACCTGGACATGGCACACCACTTTTCTGTTGAGATTGGACAGATCTTCTCTTCCTTGGCACATACAAAGGTGACATGTCCCCTCCGATGTGTGTGTGGTCCATTGCAGGAGTGGCAGCACACCTCAATGATCACCACTGAAATACAGAACACAAATCATGTAAGATGTTATCGGTTCATGCCTTTGGTCGTCATACTACATCCCCTTCAACACAATTTGGCTAAGAGGTACCTCTGGGGTTCTATTATAGAAACGTTGGGACAGCAACCAGCTGTACATCCATGAAAAAGACAGTGACACATGAAGTTTTAACTCTTACATCAAACTTGTTGCCAGCCACTTCAGAGTCAGTCATCTGCTTTTACCACACATGGCTTCTGGCTTGGTTAGGGAATAAATGCATTTCACTGCCCTATTATTTCAGAGCATTTAACTTCTTGGGACTTGGGTTCTAGAGTGTCATCCTATCTCTACTGATATATAGCTTTTAATGTATGGATTCAAATGTCTTCATGTATTTGCAATAGGATAAGCCACTGGTACAACCTGCTTGACATCATGACATGAGTCTGGATCTTCTAATTACACAACTGAAAACTTATAAACTGACATTTAGCTTCTGATTTACAATTGTTTTCAACCTGCTACAGTAAGCTATTGTCTTTATTATTAGGCCTTCCAGCTTACAAAGATGATCAATAGATATAGACAGCCGATGACGCAAATTGCAGGAGATGTTACGAGATGTTATCAGAATTATGAGATATTATAAATAATAGTACATACACACGGTGTGTGTGTGTGTGTGTGTGTGTGTGTGTGTGTGTGTGTGTGTGTGTGTGTGTGTGTGTGTCAATATAAATTGTAAGACAGAATTCAGTTCCCAGTGATCTGCTCCACAAGGCTAAACACTAAACTTTTCCACAAGCTGGTTTAGAAGGAATGTGTCATTTCTTGTTACACATTTTTTAAGGCCTGCACATTGCAAACAAACCAGCATGTCACGCAATGGGAATTATGGAAGAGGTGTGTGTGTCTGTTGTCGTTGCACATTTAATTTGGACATTTTTCCCATTTAAGGTGTACAGTAGTCTAGAATAGAACATCTCGCCAGGAGGGCGACTGATTGATTGATTGATTGATTGATTGATTGATTGAAGACTTTATTAGAAGTTTGCATAGGAAAAGGTACAGTTTCATGACGGTACAGTTCATTGGTACAAGGTCTACTAAAAGGAGATCCATGAAAAGACTAAGCTTATTTCCACTGGAAACCATTGAAGTATCTCATATAACATTGAATGACAGACAAATAACGTTATTACAAGCAACGTTATTACTGTTCAGTTGAATGAGTACAACAACACACGGGCTCATTTGTGCTTTAAAGTCCAACAATAAATTGTTGAGACCACAGCCGCTTTGAAGAGCAGCAGAACGGGCTCCACCACCATCATTATCCGCGGATAGCCGCACAAAAGCGGTCGCTTTTTGCCTTCAACCCCGCGACACCGAAAAACAGACGTCCGACTAGAACTGTACAGATTTTAGCTGCATTTTTGACATTATGTGACGGGCGCGCCGTGCATTCATTCACACCACCATTCACACCCATCAGCCGCGCCACAGTTGAGATTGTGCGGGCGTGATTTCGATAGTTTATCTATCAGATCACGGGCAGGTTGTTTAAAACAAATGTGTTGCGATCGGAGTGGACCCTACCATACTGTGTACACTCCCCTCTGCAAGGTTAGCCTCCATATCTTCCCCAGCTATTCCTCCTCCTCCTCCTTCGCCTTTCCCCCGGCAGTGATACGACTGCATCCCCAATAATGTGCACTCGTTAAGGGGCCAACATCACGGGACCGAGTCGGGGAAATAAATATCATATCCACCCCGGACAAAAGCTACAGTCTTTCTCAAAAATGGTATTTGTGTCTCTCATCACCACAACAACACACCAGGCTTCAACATCACCATAAATTCAACCGTGAAGCTACTTCACAACATGACGTCATCTCGTGGACCCGCCCCTCCTGGCCTCCTCGCGGCCTATTCGCCACGTCTCAGTCCCATAGCCCAGAGGGACCGTGGGTCGCGCTGTGATTGGCTGAGCGTAGTTTAGCAAACAAAGGTACTTTTACAGTCTCGTTTGATTAATCTAGCTTTGCATTTCCATAAACGTGTCTATTGTAGCTAAGGCTAAGTTATCTATGAGTTTAGAACATATATATTATAATGTATAATAAATAACTCTATAGAACTGTGAAAGGGGCGGGTACTATAGGGCATGCAGTGGGCGTGGTTTACTAGTGCCACTAAAACATCTCCCTTTCAATTTCCCATAAACTTTTACAAACATGTTTAGGCTACATCAATGATCAATTAAGCCTAGAATCAAGCCATCAAAGATACTGGTGAATTATTATATGAATATTTAATTATACTAGAAGCTGGGCCGCCCGTCTAGTCGGCGACCTGGCCAACTCGGGAACGATGTAAATAGGGAATGAATGCCCCGCCCTTTAATGCAAACCCCATTATACCTGTTGTCATAGGACCCGTTTTGACCATCTGTTTGCCTGTGTCCATTTATGCCCATATATGGAGATATCTGTATCTATCTGTCGATATATCTGTCCATATATGGAGATCACTGCAGATATAGTTCTGGGTCCATTTTATGCCCATATATGCCCATATATGGAGATATCTGTCTATTTGCGTCCATTTTATGCCCATATATGGAGATCTCTGTATCTGTCTGTCTGTGTCCCTTTATGCCCGTATATGGAGATCTTTGTGATTCTGCGTACATTTTATGCCCATATATGCCATATATGGAGATATCTGTTTATCTGCGTCCATCTTATGCCCATATATGAGATCTCTGTTGCTTTTTGTTTGTTTCTTCTTTAAGCAGAATACGCAGCCTGCTTAAATCTGCATCATTCAAGTCATCCTCCCAGTCCCACGCTTTGTTGCTTGTCTTATGTTTGTCTTTGTTTCTTTTATTTTCTTTTTCTTTTTTGGAGCAGACCCCATGAATGCCCCACCCTTTAATGCAAACCCCAATATACCTGTTGTCATAGGTCCCGTTTTGACCATCTGTTTGCCTTTGTCCCCTTATGCCCATATATGGAGATCTCTGCACACACAGTACCGGTTGCTGAAAACTCTGATGTCAGACGCACGTGCCGGTGGGAAGAACGGTTCTCGAGATACGCGGATTACATACATACATACACATTCACAGAGATTTTTTGTTGACTCATGTGGCGTACGTGATGTCAGAGCCTTTTATGAAGTGATGTCACAATGAGTCAGCGCTTGCGCCGATTTCCTCCGGAACAGCCTGATGTCAACAATCAGCTCCGCATAAGGAGATTCCGAACGTTTCGCGCCGGTTTCGGAAAACCGTGAGTCGGGTCGGGTCGAGGCCCGGCACTGCACTCCGCGCGGCGGCGGGGAACGCGCGTGCCGAATCTGAAGCCGGTGGGACGAACGGTTCTCGAGATACGCGGATTACAAACAAACAAACAAACAGACAGAGATTTGTCGCATTTATAGATAGATGAGGCTACTACATTTAAATCTTTAATACATCTTTAATACATTCTTTTCATGATCCTAACAGGTGTTTTTTATAGCCTATCGATGTCACAGTGATGTGTCAAGGGAACCAACCTAAACTGTAAAAATGTGTACACACACGCTTCACGTCTACACACAGACAAGCTGTGACATTTCTCATGGTAAACTGCGACCTTCGGTCGCAATAATCGGGGGTCAGCCATGTCTCAGTAATCATAAAAAAAGTCTACATTAAAATTCGGAATAAAATCCTGACATAAAAATTACTTCTCTAACATTTAAAAGACCCATTAAAACTGGGGCAGTTGGACATGTTGCTGGTTGGTAAAGGGAATTGCTAGGTTGCTGAAGTTGTACTGGGTGGTTGGGACCGAAGGTGGCAGTATACCATGAGAAATGCCATAGCCGTCAGTCTGTACACATTTTTACGGTTCTCTTGTCACTGTGACATCACTCTGACATCATGCTTTGATGTCACTGGGACCTCATGCTCTGGCTTGATGTCCCTTCTATGCCCATATATTTTATGCCCATATATAGTCGACAATGTGATGTCAGAACATGACCTTATATGGGCATTCCCAGATTACACTTGCAAATTAATTACATCCTTGTCCGTTTTATGCCCATATATGGAGAACCCTGTCCCTGTGTCATCAATATTAAGGGCATATCTGGGAATCCCCATATATGGGCATGTTCTGGCATGCCCATATATGGGCATTCCCAGATCACACTTGCAAATTAATTACGTCCTTGTCCGTTCTATGCCCATATATGGAGATCCCTGTCCCGATGTCATCAATATAAGGGAATATCTGGGAATGCCCATATTTGGTAATGCCCATATATGGGCATGTTCTGCCAATCTCAACAGGCACTGTTGAGATTGGGTAACTGGTCCGATATAGATCACTGGCCAGATAGCCAAGAATTGGCGCGACCTTGCCCTTTATTGATTGATTGATTGATTGATTGATTGAAGACTTTATTAGAAGTTTGCACAGAAAAAGGTACAGTTTCATGACTGGTAAAAGGAGCGGCAAGGAGTTAGAACAGGGAAAGCCAATGGTCAGGTCACGTTCTCCACAACCCAATGGATCGAAGAGGGACAAGGATAGTCTCCGCCGGTGTGATCCCTTGACCACCGTAGAGGATGAGGTACGTAGCCCCTCCGAGAGAAGGTAGGAGACTGTGGCCGCTACTCCTCCCGGGCAGCAGGGCTCCCGGGAAGCAGCCTCTCCGCTCCGAGCATCTCTCCGTTCTGGGGATCCATGATGGCCAGGCGGTCCTGGATTTGTGATTGCCGCTGGAGGAGTTCGTTCAGGAGGTTAGTAATGGTCCATTTTACTAACCTCCTGAACGAACTATAATGGAGTGGAGCTCCGTCCTCAATGAGTTGACTTCTGCCGCTGTTGGTGCCATTTTGTCAGTATCCGTAGTAAAGCTGGGTAGTTTCTAGGCTATGGTTAGTCACAGCTTGCAGTTCGCTAGACCGGCTTCTTTCTAGGCTGAAGGCGAGCCACAGCCAGCTAGCAGAACAGTGCGACTCCGAAGAAAGTGATCTAAGGTGCTGATCACTGAGATTGCATGGTGGTTCAGAAGGTGTAGGCCTATATCAGAGGACTATAGGGTGTGCCAATATGTAGTTCTAGAGCGGCTATTTCTTGGGTCAACACAGCCTTACACAGGTGTTCTGATTGGAGTAGAGCATTAGTTCTATCCCAATCAAACAATTGAAACACCTGTGTTTGACCCAAAATATGGCCGCTCTAGGACTACAATTGTGTTACCGTTGGCACACACTATAGTATCCAAGCATTTGGTGTTAAAAGGTTGAGTAGAAATCTGTTACATTTCTCTGTAACAGACAGAGTGAGTGACAGAGCTTCTCGCTCTGGCTCCTCACGCATGCACACATTGCGCACATTTGAGAAAGTCTTTCTCTGTTTGAGTGAGAGCCTGGCTGTGCTGCTGAACCTGCAGTCCAGGTGCTGGAGGTTGTGGCCACCATGGACTGGGCACTGCTGCTGCTGCTGGTGCTGGTGGTGGCTGGTAGACTGACCACGTCCACGTTGTCCGAAGATGGTTTCAATTCATCTTCAGTGCTGCCCAGGCTCTTCGACTCAGAAGCTTGGAAGCTGCTGAGGTCCATCTTCTCCTCCAAGCCTGTGGCAGCCGCAGCACTACTACGGTGCGGTACCACGGCCCACTTGCTCACATCCATGGGCGCAACATCATCATCAACATCTCGTGAACAGGTGCTCACATCATCCGTGGGTGTGTCAACATCGTGGGCTGTTGGTGTTGAGTTGAGACACGATTGAATCAGGGCTTTAATGCCTGCCTCTCTTGTGGTCAGCATAGGCTGGAGCTTGTCTGAGGCAAATTCATAGACACGTCCCGTTTCGCTGGCCGCCAGGAAGAGAACCTGGGTTCCTGTCAGCTTGACGAGCTCTTTGACCTTTTTTATGACACTGTTTTTACGCTTGCTGAAGGCCTTTCGTCGCTTTAACGTGTCCGCAATGAATTCAATTCTTATCTTCACACGACCACGTGTCATCTTTTTCAGTGCCTCTCGCTTCAGCTCTCCTCTCATCCTCCTCTCTCTGCTGTCTCCAGCTGAACCCATGGAGTCATGATGTTCATCTGCTGAGTCGCTGCATGAAGGTCTTTTATCTACAAGTTGGGACATCTTGACTGCTATGAAATGTACTGCAGCTTGATAATCAAACTGATCACTGATACATGTGTGGCTGGGATCTCCTTTTATAGGGCCACATTTTCTGCAACGTCACCTCCACGTCACTATTTGATTTGTGACACGTTTTGATTTGTTTATGATGACCATATATGGTGTGTGGTGAGTGACACGCAGCCTAGCAACCGTTGCTACCAGTAAGACTCCCTAATCGGGAGATAAGCGACCGTTGGTCGCTTATCTCCACAAATAGGCCAAAAGTTTGTTTTACCAATTATTACACTCTATGTGAACATTTACATCAACAAATCCCAAGTACTATGCAGAACGACCCATTTCAAGTTTTTAATGTACAACAATATTTAGAAAATAGGTCTACAAGCTGACAGTCCTCGTCCCTTATATTCCCATAGGTTATATGGAGATCTCAGTGTTTGTCAGTCCTAGTTCATTTATGCCCATATATGGACATCTCTATATCTACTGTAACAGTCCTTGTCCCTTTATGCCCATATATGGAGATCTCTTAACTGTAAGTCCTTGTCCCTTTTATGCCCATATATGGATATTCCTGATGTCATCAGTATATGAACATATATGGGCTTTCTGATATGCCCATATATGGAGATCTCTTAACTGTAAGCCCTTGTCCCTTTTATGCCCATATATGGATATCCCTGATGTCATCCGTATATGCCCATATATGGGCTTTCTAATATGCCCATATATGGAGATCTCTGTATCTCCATATATGGGTATAAAAGGATACTTCAGGTCTGACATCAGGTTTGTTTATATTGGGTTGCTAGGTTTGACATCACAAACTCTATGGGCCATCTGACCTAGAAATCTATATTTGGGCATAGATGACTCATCGTGACCTCATCACACGTCGACCGCACGTGTGACGTGCGGTCGACCGCACGTGTGACCGACGGACGGCCGGTGGAGGTTTTCATACTAAACTGCGACCTTACGGTCGCAATGAACGCGCGCGAACGACACGTAGTGGATCCTGGCCAGGTGACGTCACCATGGCTCTCAGTAACGTTAAATGCATTAATATGGACACTGCACCGTGCAATGCGGTCGCTATGACAACATACACAAAAACCTCTGGTGCAACGTCGATTAGCCTACTCTTCTAAAACAAAATAATAATATACAATACATCTATAGGCCTATAAGTACCGTATTAAACACACACACACACACACATCTAGAATGTAGGTATTTGTTTAAACTGATGACATGTCCATCAAACGAGTCGTTTAAATGCAGTTGTCCACAGTGATGAAACGGCTGTTACCTCTCTATTACCTCTGCTTGGTCACAAGATGGCGCACTTTCTTCAAATTGCACAACACTTTACTGAGAATAGCTGGGCGGGCTGGATCAAAAGTTTTCCTCTGCGGTGGAAAGGAAAGGCTGGTGAGTGGTGACCAATCTGACCAATATTATTGACCAATGGTGGAAAAGGTTACTCAAATATAGTTAGATTCATAAATATTGTTGCATGGGCCTATACATTTTATGCTAACCCGTTTTCAATAATAGCCTATAGAGTAAAGTGGGGTAAAGGCCCCCCTTAAGGATAATGTCTATTTTATGACCAATTAAAATACATTTTGATATAAATTCAGTATGTACATGTTAGCAATGCTTTACCCAATACACTTATATGGGCACCATGTTGAAACATTAGATAGACTACGCACTAAAGTGATTATATTGTTTGGCAGTTAGATATTATGCTAGGCCTAAGTTTGTATGATTTCACACACACACACACACACACACACACACACACACACACCTGTGCCCACCTCTCCAAGTGCCCACTGTCCACATGTCCCTATGGGGCTTTTAAGCCGTGACATCATTTTGTAGTCAGACCTCCAAGCAGATTTATTGTCAATATCTGTCCCTCGCTATTTCAACAGATCCAAGACAAAAATAATGACTAAAGTATAATTCTATCACTTTCCTTTCAACAACAAAGAGAAGAAAAATTTGTAAATAGTAAAAATAGTAAAAAGATTCACGGGCGCTGGGGCCTTTTGGCCCCAAAAGTTCTCCTCTGCCTACAAAATGATGTCAGACTTAACAGCCCCATAGTGCCCAGATGGTGTTGGTGCCCAGTTGTCCAGGTGCCCATCTCTCCAAGTGCCCACATGTCCCTATAGTGTCCACGTGTGCCTCGTGCCCACACGGCGTCACAAAAAAGTACACACATGTGAACAACAAACATTTAATATGTAACAAAATGGAATTTTCCCCAAAAAATATTTGCACTTTTTCTTAAATTATAAAATGAAACAAATTCATGTTGATAGTTAATAGATAAATGTTATACTGTTATACATACTGTTAAACCCAGAGTGGCAAGCTAGGTGTAGCCTTTCTTGACACTATACCCTTCGAGAATTACATTGACCTTTGATTGGTTGCTATCAGATAAGATCATTTATTTCATGATAGCACTTGTTATAAGTTGCTGTGGATAAAAAAGCATCAGATAAATGTCTTACATTTATTTTAAAGGCAAACATGTATTGTTTTCATATTTTTCTGTCCTTTCAATGTTGTTATAATTCACTTTTTGGCACAAACGATATCACAATCCTTTCAAATATGTGTCATCGCCATAGGGAATCTGTTGGGATCCTACGTCCATGTGACTGAGGTGACTGGTGGTGCTCATTATGCAGTCATCATTAGTAAACTTAAAGATACTGGACAGCGACAGAAGAAATCAATTGACCAAAGTGACTACATCTTGGCTTTCTGCCCACCATGCCCTGCACAAACTGGAACTGATGTCAACTTTGTCAAGGAGGCAATGGGAAAGATTCCAAGTGAGAAATCACTTGGGGGGGGGGGGGGGGGGGGGGGGGCTGGAATTATTTTATACTTATTTTTGAAAAGTCGGGAAAATGTGTGCAAATCTTTGAAAATATGTATTTTTAAAGTGAACATTTGTAACTCAAACTTTGCTTCTGGGGGGGTCCCTGGAACTAAATATTTTTTTTCTATATATCTATTTCACTACATATTTAACCAATAGCATGTAATGTTTATGTACTCTGCATTTTGTACCTTTGATATTAGTGGTGTACGGTCATGGATGGTCGTTGTACGTCTGTGATGTTTTGACACTACAGTAGTTTAGTTTGTTTTTGTGCAGTGGAGATGGATTTAGGATCAGAATGTAGTCTAATGATTTCTATTTTCTCATTCAGTTTCTCTGCATTCATGAATGTATTGAGTTTATTTTTCTTTCATCAATGTTTCCCTTTCTGTGCTTCTGTCAGGCCAAACTTGGTTGGAGGAACTTAATCGTTCCATTGCAACAACAAAAACAAAACTGTTAATCTTAAAATGTTGTGTCAAAGGTATTTGTGTGGTTCTGGTCAAAGTGCATTTTGCCCTTCATAAGATGCCTTTTTGAAAGAAGATTTAAGTTCAGAAGAATAACCCACACATGGGGGCTGTTTCAACAATGAACCAGCATTTTTCTTTTATAAAGTTTCATTTTTTGGCAATATTTTCAGTTAGGTCAGTGTAAGACATACAAGACAAGATGGGACTCCAACCATATTCAAATATCGTCACTGTCAGAAACCTTGTATCTCCAAGTTTCAAATTTGTAAATTTATTTGCAAAGTAAAGCCCTTCTTCACCATACAAGACCATCACAAGTAGTTTTAAACAGCTGATCTACAAGCACACAACGCCTCGCACTGCGCACACTAGTTTAAATCATTTTAAAAATGATAAATACAAAACAAACGGTTTTGGACATACAAGGTTTTCACCCGACAACGACGATATGGTCTGTGCACTAATTGCCTGAGTCACCAGGCACCTTGGTCTGTGACTATTAATAACATTATGTCTCTTTCTGCTATTGTAAATGTCTGCCCATGATGGATGTAACACACTTATCTGTTATATTTGAGCTCCTTTCATTATGGATGTTTATGAGTTATCTTTCTAAATGCCTAACCCTGTCATTGAAATAATCCCCATGTCTGTTCATGCTTTTGACCAAAAAAAAACGTTTGCTCCTCAACACAGAGATTTTAACAAGATGAGCCAATTTCAAGGACTTATCATTGATCCCAGGTCAGATGTAATTGTTTAGAATAGCTGGTATTCCCACAAGCCAGGTTCCTGCTAAGCATGGTCAAACAGAGATGACCCAGGGCATGATCCTTGTCATTCTCTTTTACCCAACACAATCATTTATCAGTCGTTTCTTTTTGCACTTTGTCAGACATTTTATGCTGGAGTATACTAGCCTGGCGGGGCCATACATCATACTGTGTTCACTCACTTCCACAGTATAATACTATGGAATACTATGGTAACTATGGACGGTTATACTGTGGAAGGAATGAGTGAGTGAACGCAGTATGACGTCGGGCCCCGCCAGGCTAGGAGTATACCTACAACAAGATGTTGAATTCTGAGTTGATTTTAGCTGGCAAAGGCTTTGAACAACACAACCCTCTAAAATAAAACTATAGGCTGTGGGATACAGACTCTATCTACATAAATGCAGCTGACACTGTTCTCAAATGGAGGCCAGCAAAATGAAAAGAATGGGAGCCCTGTGAGAATACTTAGTCTTGCTACAAAGCAAACAAAGTTCAGCATATCTTGCCATGTTGTAATCATTTGTGCCATTTGCCCTAATAAGCCCTTCTGTTATCTAAACCTATTCAAACAATATTATATCTAGGCCAGATTTAAATAGAGGTTGAAATAACTGTGCACCGTTTTTAAACTGAAATCATAATAGAATTTCAGAAGGACTTCATGTATCTATTTTACGGGATATAATTTGTATTCATTGAAGAACAATGTCTCAACTGATTGTACATTAGAATCCTTTATAATTAATCCACAAATTACTTGTTACTCTTTTTTTTAGAAGTTATGTGCTGCTATTTCATAGTACCAGCGTGTTATAACACCAGATGAAAATAAAATTAAAACTATAATTCATGTTAATTACTGCCTTTGTGTTTATAATCAAGCTGTTATTGCCTTCATAGATAAAAGTCAACCATGTGTAGTAGGGATGATGGTAATTTCTTTAATGTGTGTGCAATGGATTACACTTCATTGTTTGCCATTTAAAAAGTGGAAATCACTAGGAATAGATTCAGAATTGTCCACATTACAAAAACTTGAAAGGTGTATATTTAATTGCCTGAAAATTGCAATTAAACAGTGCCCAGTTCACACCAATGCCTACCATGTGAAAGTGCCCAGCAAGAATTTAATAACTTTTACAGACACGGTCGTTTGGCCTTTGGAATTGTAAATTCTTATTACCTTAAAACACCTAATGATCATAACCAGTAAGACGCCTAAGGGCGAAAAGCGACCTCGCCCTAAAGGTCTTGGCCATACATATGGATTCTGTTAGTGTAGTTTTCCTAACAGGGCATCATCTGGGATACAATCCCTTTTATGCCCATAAATGGAGATCCCTAACAGAATCCCTTTTATGCCCATATATGGAGATCCCTGTTCTTGAGTATCTGACATCACTAATCCTTTTTATGCCCATATATGGAGATCCCTAACAGAATCCCTTTTATGCCCATATATGGAGATCCCTGCTCTGATATGGAGTTCCCTAACAGAATCCCTTTTATGCCCATATATGGAGATCCCTGCTCTGAGTATCTGATGTCACTGCGATGTCACCTGTGAAGTCACAGTGATGTGTCAGGGGAACCACAGTGTCAGGCATTATACCAATCTGAGTTCCCAGAAGTTATTTTTTTTCGCCTCTAGGGGGGCGAGAAGAACCTCTGGGACAAAACTATGATATCCCTGGCCAGGAAGTATAGTCAGGGGATATTAATAAAACCTGGGAATAAATTCCTTACCAAACAATTTCTTCACCAATGTGTTTGTAAAGGTGTCTAGTAACATATCTAACAAAGATTGAAATTCAACATCCCCAGGAGAATCTTTGACAGCTAGGGTACATTCACTTACTATACACTATTCTATCAGGGGAAAAATGACTCCCAAAAAATATGCTTAAGTAGCATGTTTTGATTGATTGAAGACTTTATTAGAAGTTAGGAAAAGGTACAGTTTCATGACGGTACAGTTCACTGGTACAAGGTCTACTAAAAGGAGATCCTAGAAAAGCTATGGTTAGCCTGCTGTTTGCTGTTCGCTAGACCGGCTTCTAGGCTGAAGGCGAGCCACGTACAGCCAGCTAGCAGAACAGCGCGACTCCGAATCTAAGGTGCATCATGATCACTGAGATTGCATGGTGGTTCAGAAGGTGTAGGTAGGCCTATATCAGAGGACTAGTATCCAAGCATTTGGTGTTAAAAGGTTGAGTAGAAGAAATCTGTTACATTTCTCTGACACAGAGTGGCAGAGCTTCTCGCTGGCAGGTACCGACGCTCCTCACGCATGCACACAGTGCACTCAATGGAGAAAGTCTTTCTCTGTTTGAGTGAGAGCCTGGCTGTGCTGCTGAACCTGCAGTCCAGGTGCTGGAGGTTGTGGCCACCATGGACTGGGCACTGCTGCTGCTGCTGCTGGGGGTGGTGGTGGTGGCTGGTATACTGACCACGTTGTCCAAAGATGCTTCATCATTAGTGTTGGCCAGGCTCTTGGACTCAGAAGCCTGGAAGCTGAGGTCCATCTTCTCCTCCAAGCCCGTGGCAGCCGTAGCACTACGGTACGGTACGGCCCACTGGCTCACATCCGTGGGTGCAACATCATCATCAACATCTCGTGAACAGGTGCTCACATCATCCGTGGGTGTGTCAACATCGTGGGCTGTTGGTGTTGAGTTGAGACACGATTGAATCAGGGCTTTAATGCCTGCCTCTCTTGTGGTCAGCATGGGCTGGAGCTTGTCGGAGGCAAATTCATAGACGCGTCCCGTTTCGCTGGCCGCCAGGAAGAGAACCTGGGTTCCTGTCAGCTTGACCAGCTCTTTGACCTTTTTTATGACACTGTTTTTACGCTTGCTGAAGGCCTTTCGTCGCTTTAACGTGTCCGCAATGAATTTGATTTCTATCTTCACACGACCACGTGTCATCTTTTTCAGTGCCTCTCGCTTCAGCTCTCCTCTCATCCTCCTCTCTCTGCTGTCTCCAGCTGGACCCATGGAGTCATGATGTTCATCTCCTCTCATCCTCCTCTCTCTGCTGTCTCCAGCTGAACCCATGGAGTCATGATGTTCATCTGCTGAGTCGCTGCATGAAGGTCTTTTATCTCCAAGTTGGGACATCTTGACTGCTATGAAATGTACTGCTGCTTGATAATCAAACTGATCACTGATACATGTGTGGCTGGGATCTCCTTTTATAGGGCCACATTTTCTGCAACGTCACCTCCACGTCACTATTTGATTTGTGACACGTTTTGATTTGTTTATGATGACCATATATGGTGTGTGGTGAGTGACACGCAGCCTAGCAACCGTTGCTATGAACGCGCGCGAACGACACGTGGTGGATCCTGGCCGGGTGACGTCACCATGTCGTCTGAAAAATTAAGACTATTTTTTAGAATGATGAATTGTCAGAAGAAAGAAAAGGTAACCTCTCAGTAAAAAATGCATTAATATTATGGACACTGCACCCACAATGTGCAATGCGGTCGCTATATGACAACATACACAAAAACCTCTGGTGCAACGTCGATTAGCCTACTCTTCTAAAACAAAATAATAATATACAATACATCTATAAGTACTGTATTAAACACACACACATCTAGAATGTAGGTATTTGTTTAAACTGATGACATATTGACATGTCCATCACACGAGTCGTTTAACTGCAGTTGTCCACAGTGATGAAACGGCTGTTACCTCTGCTTGGTCACAAGATGGCGCACTTTCTTCAAATTGCACTACACTTTACTGAGAATAGCTGGGCGGGCTGGATCAAAAGTTTTCCTCTGCGGTGGAAAGGCTGGTGACCAATCTGACCAATATTATTGACCAATGGTGGAAAAAGGTACTCAAATATAGTTAGATTCATAAATATTGTTGCATGGGCCTATACATTTTATACTAACCCTTTTTAATAATAGCCTAAATATAGTCTACGACGCTCTAAAGTGATTATTGTTTGGCAGTTAGATATGATGCTAGGCCTATAAAGTGATGATTTCACACACACACACACACACACACACACACACACACACACACACACACACACACACACACACACACACACACACACACACACACACGCGCACACACACACACACACACACACACACACACACACACACACACACTGACACACACACACACACACACACAGCTAAAACAGCATGAAGATGATTCTATGGCTACAGTAAAACACATTGATTACCTTTAATTCATTCATGGATGGATCTGTGATAGTTTAACCTTTTGAAGAAGGTAAAAGAAACTGTGTGCAACGGCGTTGTGCCCAGATGATTTTGGTGCCCAGTTGTCCAAGTGCCCACCTCTCCAAGTGCCCACATGTCCCTATAGCGCACACCCAGATGTCTCCATCCCTATATGCCCACTCTTCCAGGTGCCCACATGTTCCTATAGTGCCCAGATGGTTTTGGTGCCCAGTTGTCCAGGTGCCCATCTCTCCAAGTGCCCACATGTCCCTAAAGTGCCCACGTGTGCCTCGTGCCCACACGGCGTCACAAAAAAGTTCACACATGTGAACAACAAACATTTAATATGTAACAAAATGGAAATTTCCCCACACATATTTGCACTTTTTCTTAAATTATAAAATGAAACAAATTCATGTTGATACTTAATAGATAAATGTTATACTGTTATACATACTGTTAAAACCCTGAGTGGCAAGCTAGGTGTAGCCTTTCTTGACACTATACCCTTCGAGAATTACATTGACCTTTGATTGGTTGCTATCAGATAAGATCATTTATTTTATGATAACGCTTGTTATACTTTTCTGTGGATAAAAAGCATCAGATAAATGTCTTACATGTATTTTAAAGGCAAACATGTTGATTGTTTTCATATTTTTCTGTCCTTTCAGTGTTGTTATAATTCACTTTTTGGCACAAACGATATCACAATCCTTTCTACGTCTGTGTGACTGGATTCACTGGGGTAGCCAGATAAGTCGCCCTCTTTCAAAGTCGCCCCAAACTCTTTTCCCAACGGGTCTGTGGCCTTAAGCTAGATGCAAAATAGGCTAAAATCAAATATTTGCTTCTGGGGGTCCCTGGAACAAAATATTTTGTGATGGGGGTCCGTAGCCAAATACATATCATTCTGGGGGTCCTTCACATGACAAAGTTTGAGAAACACTGATGGCAACATAAGTGGGTTTTTTTTCAGAAAATTGTTATGATTTAGAAGACATTTGTAGAATGTGCCTATCAGTGGTTAAGGACCCCCAAAATGTGTTTTTGGCTGTGGACCCCCATCTCAAAATATTTTGTTCCACGGATGGACCCCTATTGCAAACCTTTTTGTTCCAGGGACCCCCAGAAGCACAGATTTGATTTTAGTCTAATCTGCATCTAGCTTAAGGCCACAGACCCGTTGGGAAACGAGTTTGGGGCGACTTTGAAAGAGGGCGAGTTTTCTGGTATTCGTGACTGGCGGTGCTCATTATGCAGTCATTAGTAAACTTAAAGATATTAGACAGCGACAGAAGAAATCAATTGACCAAAGTGACTACATCTTGGCTTTCTGCCCACCATGCCCTGCACAAACTGGAACTGATGTAAACTTTGTCAAGGAGGCAATGGGAAAGATTCCAAGTGAGAAATCTTCCATTCAGGGGTGTCACAAGGGGGGTGGAATTATTTTATACTTATTTTTTGAGAAGTCGTGAAAATGTGTGCAAATCTTTGAAAATATGTATTTTTAAACTGAACATTTATAACTCAAACTTTGCTTCTGGGGGGTCCCTGGAACTAAATATTTTGAGATGGGGGTCTGTGGTGAAGTTTGAGCACCACTGACATAGAAACATAGGTTTTTCCAAAAAAAAAAACTTAGAAGGATCTGAAATATTCAAAGACTTGCACAAATGTTCCCGATTTTTCAAAAATAGCAGACCTACAAGCTCGAAGCATGGCACTCGGTG
The DNA here is from genome assembly GCF_963921795.1 of Nannobrachium achirus. Classification (NCBI taxonomy): domain Eukaryota; kingdom Metazoa; phylum Chordata; class Actinopteri; order Myctophiformes; family Myctophidae; genus Nannobrachium; species Nannobrachium achirus. The sequence goes on from NC_137823.1 coordinate 58,711,963, forward strand.
CCGTGAGTGCTGTGCTGTGAGCTTGTATATCTGCTATTTTTCAATAGTTAAAGTACCCAGTCCCAGGGCCCAGAATTTGGTGCAACACCCCTGGTTGGATCCTTTGATGTACAGTATAAATGAATCTATCCACATTCATTCATTCTTTAATTTTCTCACTCTTGAAAGGAAATAAACCAGTGATTCTCACAGACATGACGTTAACGCTTATCTAGATGACAGCACCAGACACGTGACCAGAGAGGACGTCAAACAAGTGCACTTTGGACTTCAGTCTACACAAGCTCTGTTGACTCTTTAGCAACCACCTTAATAATGAATGTAGGGGTTTTCATAGGCAAAGATTTGCATGGTTGTGGTGGTGCTGGAACATCCCTCATTGTCATTGTCATCTCCTCTTATTTGCCTGGTGTTGTAGTAGTAGAGGAACAGGAAAAGACCTGCCAAGTAAACAAGACCAGTCAGTCACACAGGAAGGCAAAACATACAGCACAAGATCACACCTAGAAGATCACTATCAGAACCATTATTGGTTCTCAAACATTTTTCATGTTGACAATGCATTGTCAGATTAGATTATTGTCTATAGTCAATTAGCCTACAGTATGTATCCAGGGTTAAAGTGGTTAAAAGTGTTGTATTTTGATAAAACAGAACAGTATATTAACTACTTTTGCTGGGGACCCCCAGCGAACCCCCGCAAGGACCCCTGGGGGTCCCTGGACCCCTTCTGAGAACAATTGCATTAGGCCTATAAGTCAAATTCTATTTCCCTTACCCCGAATGGATCTGTGAATAAATATTTTAGAAAGTAAAATAATTGCCGGGGGGGATGGCGGGGTGTTAGAAAATAGTTGCAACTTGTTAACCATAGAATAGCTGTGATTGTGAATACCTTGGAAAGAATTGAGAATGGTGAAAATGTAGTAGGCGGGCACTTGCAAGACGCCGTGAGCAAAGAAAGCGAAACCCCACGTGATTCCCAGCATGCAGCACAGACCCATCACGGTCCAGGTATCTTTCCTGCTCCTGTCCATCTGACCAGCCCTCACGCTGCTGCTCTGGACGTAACAGAGCCAGCGAAGCACCACCACAAAGGTGGTGAAGGTGAAGAGGAAGACCACGGCGTAGTAGCCCACGTTGACAAAGTAGTGGACATCGTTGTCTGTTATCCAGCACCTCGGTACAGAAAGGACAGGTTGTAATTAACCTGCAAACAAAGTGCTCTGCTCTGTACAATTAATCTACAGCGCTCTTTTAGAGCAGTGTTTCTCAAACGTTCAAATTTCAAGGTCTCCCCTTAACTCTTGACAGTGTACAAATGGAACCAAATGGACCCGTCAGGGTTCATTTGGTTCCATGTGTACACTGTCAGAGTTACAGACTTGTAAGGGTAATTTTAGACCCCCCTGAAGGCACCCACAAAGTCCCTGGAATCCACTTTGAGAACCACCGAGTGTTGAACTTTCTTGCAGAACATGACATATCACATCCGCAGACAATTTAACAGGTAAACGCAACCAAAACATATTAAATTAAACAAAACATATTATTTTGTAGGATTAGGAAATGCTGTTAGTTACATGGTGACCTGAGTGTTATCCTCTGTGATGATGACCTGTTCACCATATTTTCCCAGGCTGAAGATGGTGGTCACGACAATACTCGGCAGTACTTGATATGAAAAGAGAAAAAGAGCGGACAGGTTAACTTTATTATTTTTTTTGTCAAATAAGTGCCAAAAGATTATCAACAACATGTATCAGTTATCATATTAACAATTTTCTGTTTTAGCATATTTAAGAAGAAAAGAAAGAGAAAAGAAGAACTGAAAACAGACAAAATACAATACAATATAACAGGTTAACTTTATTATTAACCAAGGGTTTGTTTAGTATGACTTTAATGCTCAAATCAAGAAATAATTGTTAAAAAAAAAACCTCAAAGGCAGACCGTAACAGAGAGCCTAAAATGTAGAGTGGTAGGCCACAATTTGTGCCTTTATCCTTTTAAATTCATTCTCAATAAAGTGCTCAGTCAATCAATACAAACTAGTAAGACACCTCAGGGTGACTTGCGAACTCAGGGTGACATGCGACCTCGCCCTAAAGGGCGAGGTCGCGCCAATTCTTGGCCATCTGGCCAGTGATGTATATGGGACCAGTTACTCATAATGGTAGTTATGCTATGTCAAAACATGCCCATATATGGATATTACCAAATATGGGCATTCCCATATATGTCCTTAATATTGATAACATAATATCCTTAATAATGTCCTTAATATTGACAATATAGGAATCTCCATATATGGGCATAAAACATACGTAAGTAATGCCAAGCAGGGCCTTGGTGATTTAGGTTTGATACCTCTGGATCTCCATATATGGGCATAAGGGGGTACCCTAACAATCTCATTTTCGGCCTGGGATTTATGATATCCATGTATGGGCATAAACATTTTTTTTTTCCTTTTTCTGGGAATGACCATATATGGACTTTTATACCCTGAGAAATCTCCTAGCTTGTCTGTCTGACTGTCAGTACAGGAAGTGATGTCACGTAACATCCTTTTTATGCCCATATATGAGTCATTCTGTACCACATCACTGTGACTCACTGACATCACGTGACATCACTTCCTGTACTGACAGTCAGACAATACTGACAGTCAGACAAGCTACAAGATTTCTCGGGGTATAATGCGACCTTCGGTCGCAATTATTGACCAACCAGGTTATATTTTGAGCAAGTCATTATAGGTGAAATTGATTTATGTGAAGAATGAAAAGAGAACCAAAAAGAGAACCACTCTTTTTGGTTCTCTTTTCATTCTTCACAGGAAAGACTGTTGTCACAAGAAGACACAAGACATACCCCAACCGGCAACGGAGACTTTGAGCAGATAGTGCTTGCTAGTGACGGTGCCAGCCTTGTAGAGCTGCAGACACAGATGGAAGGCCTCCACAGCAAACCAGGTGAACGTTGCTAGCAGGGCGTAGTGCATGATGACCGCCATCATCACGCAGCCCACGTGGCTCTTCAGGTCTGCCACGCCTTTGTTGGTGAGGAAGGCCAGGTTGAGCAGCAACATGGCCACAAAGAGCTGCATGAGGATCTTTGTGGTGTCGTTGGCCTTGCTGCGCCACCTGGGAGGACGGGACACAATGTCAGACAGATGTATACGTTGGCCAATCACATCGCAGATCATACACACATGATACACTACCGGCCAATTACAGTGCATCTTGCGTCTTTTCAGGAAATAGCTTGCTTCAACAGCTTTGTTTACACTGGTCTAGAAGTCTAGCATGTAACTCCCCAACCGCTGCTCGTAGAAGGACACGAGACCCCTCTATAGATGCGTCTCGGCGAGGCGAGGCGGACGCGGTGGTCTGAAGGCCGAAAAAAGGCCGAAAAAAGCAGACGCGACCGCGGTTTGCTATACTGCTACAGACCACTAGTTGAGCAACTTACACAGTATAGCTTTAAGTCTGACATAATTTTGTAGGCAGAGGAGAACTTCTGGGGCCAAAAGGCCCCAGCGCCCGTTAATCTTTTTACTATTTTTACTATTTACTAATTTTTCTTGTTGTTGAAAGGAAAGTGGTAGAATTATACTTTAGTCGTTATTTTTTTTCTTGGATCTGTTGAAATAGCGAGGGACAGATATTGACAATAAATCTGCTTGGAGGTCTGACTACAAAATGATGTCAAGGCTTAAAAGCCCCATAGACCTAGCCTGATAAATCAGTCCGCACATCACCACCCCCTGTTGGTGGGTGGTGTCCCAAACGGAGTGTGTGATAGAGTCTGACGCTTGCAGTCAGGCTACCATAGACCATATTCACACCGCGGCCATCTTGGATCACATGACTTCCTGGGATAGCAGCCTGCATTACAAACCATTGTGAACAATGGAGCGATGGTCCCAAAATATGAGTTCTGTTCGACCAATTTCTTTTGACCAAATCGACAAATGGGCGGATGACAACATCAGTATAAGGGTACATCCACAATATTCATGGTAGTTAGGTTACACTGTTACTCTGTACAAAGACTTGCTACAGTATCTGTGCAGACTAGTGCTTGCTATGCCATCATATAGTTAATATTACTGTATCATGATTTATGCATATTAATCAGGAACAATCTAACAACAAATAGTTAATATGATGGTGGAGCAAGCACTGCACAGATAGCAAGTCTTTGTACACAGTAAGGTTGCAACCTAAATTACCTTGAATATCGTTACCATGGATGTAATCAATCCTGTTACTGCGGCCCTTTCTATTTAATCATCAAAATGTGATGCAAGTCTTACCGGTATATTCAGAATGAAAAGTCAAGCTGTGAGATTTAGGATTGTGTACTGTAAGATTGCTACAATTATTCCAAATGAGTAATTTGCACAACCATACTGTATAGGCCTTCTGTACATATACATTTGCATTAGGAATAAGGATCAGCTAGACAGCCGTCGTGGCTATCCTGGCACTCCAACACAACACAGAGGCTGCTCTTCAACAGTTTCACTTTCCTAAGTACCTTTTACTTTACATGATTACACATACTTTACATACAGTCTTATAGCTGTTATTGTGGTCGATGGTAACAAAAATAACATTCATTATAACAGTGGTTTTCTGGCTCAGGGCACCCCTGTAAATAACCTTTTCATCCAAGGCACCCCTCAATGACATATTGTTACTTTAAAGCACCTTACAATTATGTCAAATATGTAAATAATTACAGATACAGTAAAGTTTAGAGAATATCCGTTTCCATTATAGGACAGATTCAAAATAACCTTTACACTTAAACCCCCAGCATCCCTATTCTGGGGGAACATTCACCAAAAAGCCGACCCACAAGCTCACAATGTCTCACAACGTGATGCGTTGTGAGCATGTAGATCTGCTATTTTTGGTGAAAAGGAACTCACCAAGTACAGTGCAACTCAGGTCTGTTTTACTAAGTATACTGGGTTTAAGTGGTTAAACTAAAGTGATATTAATGAATTCCAAATATGATCAAATTATTATTATTATTATATTTTTTTTTTATCCAACCCATTTTCACTCAATTGCTTATGTAATCCTGGGCTCTGCTCTCCCTCTGCCATGCCTGGGGAGACAACGGACTGACCTCATGCTTCCTTCAATGCATGAGTAGTCCAAGTTGTTTCTTTTCACCTGACAGGGGGGATTTCACCGGGATGGACGTAGCGCGTGGAAGGAACACGTTATTCCAACCAGTTCCTTTCCCCTCCATCAAGCGCCCGGCTGGCCAGGGGGAGGCATTATAGAGACCAGGATTACTGCATGTTTTTGTGAGGGTATCAACCCTAGGAGACACGGGGAGAACATGCAAACTCCACACAGAAAGGCCCTATCGCCGATCCCACCTAGGGTGTGGGCGCTGATGACGCGGAGGGAGAAACACGCCCCCAGCACCCACATCGTCCCCTGGCGGGAATCGAACCCAGGACCTTCTATCCGTGAGGCGAAGCGCTAACCACTGCGCCACCGATCAAATTATTCTGAGGCACCCCTGGACTCGCGTCAAGGCACCCTAGGGTGCCACTTTGAGAAGCCCTGCATTAGATTGACGCATTACAGGGAAAGAAAAAAATATGTTTTTAGTCATCATAATGAGAAACCTTCTAGTAATAATGATGACATACTCTGAAAATCATCATCGAGAGAGATTTTCGCTAATGACATGCCCAGAATAGGAACGGCAGGTTTGAAAGATTCAACATTCCCTCAATACAGCCTCTCTCTCTCTCTTTTCTCACCTGGTGAAGTGCATGAAGAGGCCTATCCCCAAGAAGAACACCGACAGGCCACAGCCAACGTAGGTGATGTAGGTGAGAGCGTTTAAGTCAGTGATGGAGATGGTGGGCACAGTCTGCCAACGGGGAACAAAAAATAAACAATGTCATACAAGAGTCAATTTGCTCCTTAACATCACCACAACATGCAGCAAATAAGTAATGTGCTTTTTCTTTTAAAGCCATTAAAGAAAAACAAGTTCACGCCACGGTCAACCTGAACAGACTATACAGATTGTCATGTTTTTCCTCATGAAGTCATTTTTGTCAGGGTGCCGGCCACACCCACCTGTTCATTAAAGGGCCACTTCATCTCTGGGACAACCCGATCTTATTTTATTGTTGTTTTTCAGCATGTACTACTAGTGATGCAAAATACTAAAATATCTAAAAACACAGATTGAACACAAAAAATAACTCAGAATTGTGTTGATCGTGTCCCAAATTTAGCCACACCCTAGCTGTTGTATTTGGTAAAAAGGAGAGGGGATGATTTTATTGTGTCACTAAAGCAGTGTATTTACATTGGGCCTTTTGACTGAGAGGTTTTCAGTTTTCTGGAAGAAACCAAAAATACACAGGGAAAACATATTTGCATATTATAACCACACCTGGGGGTCTATTAGAGTATTGTTAACTCCATAGACACATACAAAACAGAAAAAGTACAAAACTATGGCACCACCTATTTAAACAACACTCTGGTGTGTGTGTTTTGTATTGTTGCATTCTGCTTTGTATTAGTTTCAGGAGCAATTTGTACAACAACAAAGCGTAGACTGTCAGTAAAGGGTAGGGCTGTCACAATTATTACATAATCGTCTAATCGTGATTATTTGACATTATCGCAATTATTTTGTCATAATCGTCATGATCGTGAATGTTAAAAAATGTCAGAAATAGTGGAAATAGCAGATCTACAAGCTCACAACACGTCGCGATGCGACGCGTTGTGAGCTTGTAGATCTGCTATTTCCACTATCAATGTTATTTTTTAAGTAGTAAGTTGTCGAATATGTCAGTCATTTCTTCGTGTATTTAGGTTTTGTGTCATATCTACCATGTACAACTTCAAAGCCTAAAAGCCAAACAGAAATGTAATTGTCAATGACCATAACACAATTAAATCGTTAATCGCCAATTATTTGAGTGACAATAATCGTCATGTAAAATGTCATATCGTGACAGCCCTAGTAAAGGGGCATTTCAGGGTGCTGCTAATGCCTGAAAATGTGAATAAATAAGAGTACAAAATAAAGAAAAAGAAAGAAACATATGGGAATGGTTGTGTAGCCTACCATAAGCACAGCAAAGAATGTCAAGTGTGTGCACTGGCATTCTATGTTGTCTCCGACATAGACGGTCAGACATCCTTCATCTGTCCAGTTTGGCAGGCTTCCTACAACAGTAAGCACATTGTTTTACACCAAGAACAATGGACTGGTTGCTTTTGGATAATAATCGGGGGATATCTTTAGAAATAGTGTCAAATCCTGGAATAAATTCCTTACCAAAATAAATCTTCACCAATGTGTTTGTAAAGGTGTCTACTGTAGTAACACATCTCACAAAGACTGAAATTCAGTTTCCCTAGGAAAATCTTTGACAGCTAGGGTAATTCTGGGTCTCATTCACTCACTATACACTATACTATAGGGGAAAAAATCCCTCCCAAAAAATATGCTTTAAGTGGGATGTGAGGTGTCTAACTAGGTGTTTTTAATTATTCTGAATCCATTGCAAGCATTTGTTTTGCACCAAAAACATTCCTTGGGATAGAAATGGACCCCCATACCACTGTGAAAAGTGATGACTCATCACTAAACCATCATTTTATGGGCTGTTTTTAACCCAATGAATGTTTTTTTGTGCAAAACAAATGCTTGCAATGGATTCAGAATAATTAAAAACACCTAGTTAGACCCCTCACATCCCACTTAAAGCATATTTTTTGGGAGTGATTTTTTCCCTTATAGTATAGTGTATAGTGAGTGAATGAGACCCAGAATTACCCTAGCTGTCAAAGATGTTCCTAGGGAAACTGAATTTCAGTCTTTGTTAGATATGTTACTAGACACCTTTACAAACACATTGGTGAAGAAATGTTTTGGTAAGGAATTTATTCCAGGACTTTTTAAGATATCCCCCGATTATAAGTTCATATTTCATGTCAGATGTGATGACATGATCATGCAGCCACAAAAAAAAAAGCAAAGCCACATATAAACTAGGGGTGGGCGATATGGAAAAATACAATATCACTATATTTTCCCAAGCTGTATCATAAATCACGATACACAGTTTTATCACAAATCTTTTACACTTTCCTTTTTATGGTTATTTTTCAAGTTACTTGACAAAAACTAGACTCTCTGGGTTCCTTTTGGGAGGTCTAAATTAAACTTTACAAGTATGTAACTCTGACAGTATACAAATGAATTTTTCACAAGGCTCCCTCAATTGTATCACGATATATAGGATACCTCTGAAAAGGCATATTGTGGAGACATTGTATCGTCTCAACGATATTTATCACCATATCGACCACCCCTTATATAAACGCACAGTAGTAATGCAGTATAAGAGGCAACACAATACCTTGTCCGTTCCATGAGCGACATGAGGGAACGCCTTTCTAGAGAAATGCCGATATTGAGAGGCAAATTAAAATCCATATTATTATAAATACTAATAGTAATAAATAAAATATAATAAAACCAGTGTTGATTTTGACGAATAAAACTGACGAAAAATGTTTGTCGACTGCGTTTTTTTTCACTGACGAAAACTAAATAAAAACAAAATAAAAACTAAGCTGTGATGACTAAAACTAAGACTAAATATATTGACAATTTCGTCAACAAAATAAAAACTAGACTAAAACGTTAGGGAGGGACTAGTGGAGAATAGTCATTTCATGTTTGGTTGCTCTCAGGTGTTGCGTGCTGAAAATAGCCGATCTACAAGCTCACAACGCGTCGCAGCACGCAAGCTCACGTTGTGAGCTTGTAGATCTGCTATTTTCAGCACACAACCAAGTGTAAAATCGGTCATTACGATGCCACCAAGGCCTGCCAAAATACATTTTAGTCGACTAAATCAACTGTAGATTTAGTCGACTAAAATTAGACTAAAACTAAAAATTTTCAGGTGACTAAATTATGACTAAAACTAAATTACATTTTATTCAAAAGACTATGACTAAAACTAAATCAAAATTTGCTGTCAAAAACAACACTGAATAAAACGTTATGGACATACCTCTCTGACATGTCGAAAAGTGATGAGTATTTTATCTGTGAGATTAAAAACAGCTACTCCCATTTGAATTGCTATGGTCTCGTTGTGTAAAATACTGCTGTTTAATTCATCCTAAAACATGGAACAAACATAAAAATAGTTATGTCAGGGGTCTTCAACAGGGGGTCCAGGACCCCTAGGGGGTCCTCAGAGTGACTACAGGGGGTCCTCCAAATCTTTGTGTGATAGTTATATTAACTACTTGAACCCTAATGTCCATATTCTGAGAACTTTAGCCAAAAATAGCAGATCTACAAGCTCACAACGCTTGTGAGCTTGTAGATCGGCTATTTTCGGCAAAAAGGGGAAAAGTTCAAGTTTATTAAGTGTTGACGGTTCAAGTGGTTAAATATCTGAAAACACAAATTGACATGAATCCAAAATACACTGATGATTGTGCTGTCAAACGATGAAACTATATGGAATCTATGAACGGGTTGTGGGGGGTCCCTGCTTCATCTTTCTCTCAGCTAAGGGGTCCTTAGCCTGAAAACTTTGAAGACCCCTGAGTTACGTATATAATTATAAATAATTGATATGGTACAATTACTTGTGTCTACTTGGGAGATTTAGTTTTTTACCTTAGCCATGTTGATGAATCTGAAAACAGCTGCAAATGGTACCTGTGTACCATTGGCTGCATCGTACGCTTGCTCAAATGCTTCCCTTGACAGTGAAACAGATGTTGAATAGTCACGCAATCCATCTTTGCTCTCTATAATCTGTAAGAAACAACACAGGTGATGAGTGTCTATACAGTTTATTTTTTATTATTAGGCTACTAGCATCAGGTAATCCCTGTTTGTGAAGCCTCATGCATCATAACAGGATTCATGTAAAAAGGTGTAAAAGTACAGAAATATCTAACCCTAACCCTAACAAGTTGGTGGTGTGTGTGTGTGTGTGTGTGTGCGTGTGTGTGTGCGTGCGTGCGTGCGTGCGTGCGTGTGTGTGCATTAATTTTGTGTAGCAATATTTGCAGTGAACTAATGGTTGTGCACCTCCCACATTATCATGTAGACTGAGAATGAATACTCCCAGAACCCAGATTAAATTATTATTATCAAAACAAAATATATATTTTATTTAAAAAAAATGCCAGGGCACCCGCTGGCCTAGTGGTCGAGGCGCATACCACATACAAGGCTATGCCTGCTGGCGTCGCCGGTTCGATTCCCGATCCGGACGACCTTTGCCACATGTCATTCCCCATCTCTCTCCCCATTTCCTGTCAGCCTACTATCCTATCAAATAAAGGCAAAAGCCCAAAAACAAATCTTAAAAAAAAAAAAAAATATGCCACCTACGTTTGCGCTAGAGTTGGGGGAGGTGTAGCCAAAGGAGATGGCCTCAAAATCCACATCATCTTCCTGGGTCACCAATGTCCCCATGACCTCCCCGATGATCACCTCCACTGAAGAGCCGTTCATCTCAGGGATCAGTGAGGACATGTTGTCCATGATGAGACTGTTGAAGGAAAGGGATCAGGGAGGACATGTTGTCCATGATGAGACTGTTGAAGGAAAGGGATCAGGGAGGACATGTTGTCCATGATGAGACTGTTGAAGGAAAGGGATCAGGGAGGACATGTTGTCCATGATGAGACTGTTGAAGGAAAGGGATCAGGGAGGACATGTTGTCCATGATGAGACTGTTGAAGGAAAGGGATCAGGGAGGACATGTTGTCCATGATGAGACTGTTGAAGGAAAGGGATCAGGGAGGACATGTTGTCCATGATGAGACTGTTGAAGGAAAGGGATCAGGGAGGACATGTTGTCCATGATGAGACTGTTGAAGGAAATGTAGAGCAGTTGACCGCTGGTCAGTGTTGATTTTGTTGACTAAAACTATGACGAAAAATGTTTGTCGACTGTGTTTTTTTCACTGACAGAAACTAAATAAAAACGAAATAAAAACTAAGCTTCGTCAACAATTTCGTCAACAAAATAAAAACTAGACGTTAGGGAGGGACTAGTGGAGAAGAGAGTCATTTTATGTTTGGTTGCTCTCAGGTCTTGTGTGCTGAAAATAGCAGATCTACAATCCCTGCGACGTGTTGTGAGCTTGTAGATCTGCTATTTTCAGCACACAACCAAGTGTAAAATCAGTCATTACGATGCCATCAAGGCCTGCCAAAATACGTTTCAGTTGACTAAATCAACTGTAGATTTAGTCGCCTAAAATCTTATGACATTTAGTCTTTTCAGGTGACTAAATTGTGACTAAAACATTTTATTAAAAAGACTATGACTAAAACTAAATCAAGATTTGCTGTCAAAAACAACACTGCTGCTGGTGTCTGAGCCATTGTAAATACTAAATAATAATGCAAAAATAAATATTTGGGGGGTAATTAAAATAACAAATATTTGGATTGTCCACTATACTCTGAGCAGCAGGAGCGGTATTGCAGTCATCGTACCGCACTGTTAAACCTACACTCACTTTTATTAGTCGGAGGCCTTAGGGTTTTTTCACGCTAATCAGTCTAAAAGCGCCAACTTTTGCACAGATGTAGCACAGGGAATGCTCTAATGATTTAGCTAGGGCGCCCGAGTCGGCGACCTTCGGTGTCGCCACAGCAGCCAAATCAAGTTGGGCTCCCATCGACTTTCTGGGTATTTAAATAGGATGTGAGGGGTCTAACTAGGGGTTTGTCATGATGCTGAATCCATTACAAGCATTTGTTTTGCACAAAAAACATTCCTTGGGCTAGAAATGGCCCCAGAAAACGCCCACAAAACTGTGAAAAGTGATGACTCATCACTTTCCATCACTTTTCATCACTAAACATCGTTTTCTGGGGCCATCTTTAGCTCAAGGAATGTTTTTTGTGCAAAACAAATGCTTGCAATGGATTCAGCATCATGATGAACGCCTAGTTAGACCCCTCACATCCTACTTAAATACACAGAAAACCTGTATAGAAAGTCAATGGGAGCCCAACTTCATTTGGCCGCTGTGGCGACCCCGAAGGTCGCCGACTCGGGCGCCCTAGCTAAATCATTAGAGCATGCCCTGAGCTACATCTGTGCAACATTTGGCGCTTTTAGATTGATTAGTGCGAAATTACCATTCTATCTCCCCAAGGCCCCCGACTATATACTGTAAGTTATAACTTACGCAGCCCAGCTTGGGTCGATGTCTCCTACCAGCAGTGAATCCACACTTATCCTTTCCTCCGGCGTTGTCACAGGGCTGTGACAGTTGTAACAGCTGTTGTTTGATTCACTTATGTTAATAAAGTAATTGTTTTCAGTCAAATCTAAAACAAGGAAACATCAAGTTAAGGGGTATTTTTCTACACCATCATATCATATAATAATAATTGGAGTGAATTTGAATTGTGAGCATAGCCTTGACGTACAGTATACGCACAGGTAGGCAATTCATAGGCCTATATTCCCCAAAACCATCACGATGAATGAATAATACAAAGATAATATATATTTTCTTGCACAAGCAGCTTCAGTGCTTATAGTTAGTGTAGTGTACTATAGTAGTGGTTCTCAACCTGTGGGTCGTGACCCCCAGGGGGGGTCCCCAAATTATGTTGGGGGGTCCCCAGAAGATTAACTTAATGTGCAACATTGTTTTCTCACTCAACAGTAAACAAACCAACCAAACATTTAAGTGTATAGAGGGTATCTGCACATTTCTAAAGTGACAATTTAAGGACGTTTTAATACCTCTAAAATGACAAATGAAACATTGGCCAAATTGTCAAATATTAGAGGCTGAAATTGTGAAAAGAGGCGCTGTGAGCATGTAGATCTGCTATTTTCACAATAGAACCGTGTTATACAAAATGTAATGCCTCAACTCTTAAGGCCCATTCCCACCCAAAAAATCTCTTTCTCCAGATATTTTCACAATAGAACCATGTTATACAAAATGTAATGCTGCCTCAACTCTTAGTGCTCGTCAGGGTGGGGGGGTCCCCAGTTAGTACTATAGTACTAGTGCAGCTTTAAATCTAGATACATTTTTAGCCAATGAGGAATCAGCAATCTCTGTGACGTCACCTTTATAGAGTAACCCCAAAAGTCCATTGAGCTCAATGGAGGAGTGGTGCAAGCTTGACGATTGGTCAGGCTTCACATGACATTCTGGCTATGACTATAAATAGGCAACCACACTTGCAATTTCCCATAATTGCACCTTTCTAGTTTCAGTTTGTCAGGGATTCTTAAAGAATTAATAAACACAACTGGAGATGAGCGACAGAGATTCCTAAAATATTCTAGGGATGTACCGAAAGGAAAATTCTTGGCCGAAACCGAATACCGAATATAGGAAACACAATTGCTGTCATGGCTGTGCCTCTGTTGTAGAGCTACATGTTTATGGCAATAAGTATAAGGGTCCATATTGAGTTATTTAAAACATACATTTATTGATTGTGTAGAATTATTTACTATTGTGTAGTAAATTTGAAATAAAAGACAATATGTCTCAAAATATTAACATGCCATACAGCTGAATTATTGCAAAATAAGAAATATCTATGTAAAAAATTAAATAAATTATTAAAATATATATATATTGAATAGCCTATACATTATTCGCTAGTATTCGGTATTCAGTATTCGGTAATATTTGGTATTCAGTACTATTCGGTAATAATTATTCGGCCATAAAATCAAACCGAATATGCGTTTTTTGGCACTATTCGGCCGAATATTTTCGGTGGCCGAATATTCGGTGCATCCCTAAAATATTCATATCCAGAAATAGGCTACTTGTGTGACTTGTAGGCCTATTTTATGTAAGCTGTCAGAAATGATTAGTTACTGAAATCACAAATAGCTGTCTACACTGACTAAAGGTCTTTGCACACTGCTGCGTTTGACAGCAGAGATAGAATGTTTCTGTGGTCATCATGCTGGCCAGCCTAAGTGTTGGACACGTACCTTTACTACCGCAGAACTCTGTGTTATAGGTGGCTTCACCGCATTGTGTTGCAGTGTTCAAACAGGTCAGGCTGCAGTTGTCTATTAATGCATAAATAGTTAGATCTTAGCATGTAGTGTATATTTATCCATCATCTATCTACACGCAACATGAATATAGAGTGGTATGATCACTGTCAGTAAAGAGTGTGACGTTTCTTAGTAATTTGTTCAGACACAAGTACATTAACAGTCCATTTGAAACTATAGATAATGGTGTATTCCGATTCCTACAATACCTGATACAGGTTCATTGAAGGTACAGCTTTTGGACGAGCTACAATCTGGAATACAACAGGATAATAACAACAAGACTCACTTCTCACTAACAGGAAATGACAAATTGATCCACATATAACCAGTAAGATGTGTAGGAGTAGTGTCCAAAAATGTGTTTGAAAAAAGCGGCCTAACGGTTGCGCTATATGGGACAGATCCATGTTGATGAGATGAGTGTAGACATACTGTGTACCGATTTGCGTGATTTTAGGGCAAAATTTGTAGGAGCAGTGTCCAAAAATGTGTTTTGCAAGAATCGGCCTCATGGTGGCGCTAGAGAACAAAATTTGGCATGGTTCGGGGCAATGGTTGCGGAGATATGAGCAGAGCAAAAGTGTGAAGTGTGACTGACGGACTGACTGACGGACTGACTGACGGACAGCCGGGGGAGGTTTTGATAGTAAATGCGACCTGACGGTCGCAATTAACAGTCCATTTGAAACTATAGAGAATGGTGTATTCTGATTCCTACGATACCTGATACAGGTTCATTGAAGGTACAACTTTTGGACGAGCTACAATCTGGAATACAACAGGATAATAACAACAAGACTCACTTCTCACTAACAGGAAATGACAAATTGATCCACATATTATGACTGCTTACCTATAGTTAGTTAAACTAAATTAGTTAAAGGATGTTCCAGTTCCAAATAAACTACCTTACACTGCAACATTTGTGTTAAATTAACTCTTGATAGTGTAATTATTTTCACCCTCAGATTTTAATTAAGACTCTCTTTATATATGTCAATAATGTATTGATTTACTTATTCGTCTCGGTTTCACCTGTAATGTCTTCTGGGATGAGGCTCCTGTTGCAGTGATTCCCAAGGAGGACACACAGATACAGGCCTTTTTTGACGTGCCATTTTGACAGGTAGAGGAGAGCGGACGTCAGCTTTAGCTTCCCGTAGCTTCTCCCACTCTTCCTGCAATGTTCTGTTTGGCAAGTTGAGAAACACAGTTTGGTTTTCCTAAATGGCCATGTGTATTAAAAGGGACTGTTCTCACTAACTGAGCAAGGAGCAGGTCACACTCACTGTCCAGAGATATGTCTTGAGTCAACGTAATTATGCAATTTCTTTGCAGAATCTCGTCATTCAATGTGCAATTCTCGTCGTGTGTTCCTGCAAATACAAAAGAAAAGTAATTTCAGCCACACACTCTAGCCTTTCAAACTGCTCTCCATTTTTGGTGTGAACATTCAACAGGTGAATGTCTCTAACAAAACAACTTTGCATACAAGCTTTTTTAAGATATACCACAAGAATACAACTGGATGGATTAACAGGATACCAAGTGCCCTGCAATGACAGGACCCCATAGTCTGGTTCTACAGCTTCATCCAGCTGATGACTGCTCAGGTGGCTATGATGACAACACACATCAATTCTCACTGGTAGGGGTGTAACGATATAGTAACTGTATCGAAATATCGTTTTTAACTTAAAATATCGAAGTATATCGAAATGAAAACAGATAAAATCGAATCGTATCGTTATATTTTGTATCGTATCGAATCGGCAGTGCAAAGAATCGATTGTATCGATACTACCTACTTGTGCATTGTATTTAGCATTTTTAAGAAGAACAAATTAAAAGGAGGGGTTTAATTACTTTTCCTTTCCATATAGCTACACTGGTCTATCGATAAATGTGTGTAATCTCTGGGTTCATATCAAGGTGCAGGTTTTTCAATATAAAATGTCCATGTATTTGGCAGATAATCACTGTGTTTATTTATTTATATCCATAATAATACATGTTTCCCTTAAAAAACCTGCACTATCCACACCTTTCACACAGATTTAATGTCTTTGCTAAATAGTTACTATATCGATTTTAAATCATTGAATCGAATCATATCGTATCGCCATGAATTAACCAATATAGTCCATGTATCGTATCGTCAACCATGCATCGTGATATGTATCGAATCGCTATTAAAATGTATCGTTACACCCCATCCTCAGTCAGTGCTTCCTTGAATTAAGGATTTGGTTTTCTAGTAAATACTGTATGGGCACAGTGATGTACTACATTGGCAAGGGGTGATAATGCATGTATCAGGGCCCAGAACAACAAATATATTGGGCATAGACATAGTTATATTGATCAAACTGTTTTCAAGGACAGATGTGCATTACTAAACTCACCAACAGATGTATTCACAGCAGCTCTTTTCACAAAGGTGATAGTCTCACCAAGGGTCAAAATAGCTGTTTTTGTAGTCAAGCAGTTTTTGACTTCATGGCAATAGTTGTTCTCGTTTTTCTTATTTTTCTGGTCACTCGTGGCTATAACGATTCACAAAAAAAACATCAACAATTGGACAATTTAAAATGACAGACAGTCCAAATGAAAAAATAACAAAGCAACATTCACAATATGCTATAGGACTTGTTGACATCATTTACTCACAAACAGGGCTGATCCAGAGAAGAAGGCACAACGATATCCAAGCCATGATCAAGCTGTTCACTGCCATGTTAGGATGATGTGAAGTCACTCCCATATGTTTTAGTATAGGAGTTGGTAAGAGTGAATGCATTCACTGTTGTGTTTCATTCAAACTAAAACAGTCTAGTGATGTACAGTATAAATGTCATTCAAACTAAAACAGTCTAGTGATGTACAGTATAAATGTCATTCAAACTAAAACAGTCTAGTGATGTACAGTATAAATGTTTTGACACATATTTTCATCACGATCCAGGTATTTCCATACTGACCTTCCTGCAGCACAGTGAAAAAAGCAGTGGCGAAACATGCAGAGGCGTCACAAGGGGTAGGAAAGTGGGACTGAGTTACTAGGGCCCAAGGTGGAGGGGCCCTAGTAACTTTAGCTATTGAAAAATAGCAGATATACAAGCTCACCGCGCGGCACCGAGTGCCGCGCTGCGAGCTTGTAGATCTGCTATTTTTGAAAAGTCGTGAAAATGTGTGCAAATCTTTGAATATGTATTTTTTAAGCGAACATTTGTAACTCAAATGTTGCTTCCTGGGAGGTCCCTGGAACTGAATATTTTGAGATGGGGTCCGTGGCCAAATTTATATCATTTTGGGGGGTCCTTCACATGAAAAGGTTTGAGCATCACTGACATGGAAACATGGGTTTCTTGCACACATTTTCACAATTTTTACAAAAATAGCAGATCTACAAGCTCGCAGTGCGGCACTCGGTGCCGCGCTGTGAGCTTGTATTCTGCTATTTTTCAATAGTTAACGTTCATGGGGGGCCCGCAGTGAATCCTTGTACCCAGGGCCCAGAATTTGGTGTGACGCTCCTGGAAACATGAGCTTTGAACATACTGTATGTAAACTAAATGCAGCTCTGCCTTTGCATAAAGTAACTGTAGCTGACCATTCTGATTACATGGATGAATATTGTTTACTTTTCCACAAGCAAAAACCCACAATAGGCCTACTCATTCATCAAGCTTGATATACAAATTTTGTATATCCCTATCACAGTGTTTTGTATTACAAAACACTATGATAGTGTCACACACTGAATACTTTGATAACGACTGTCATTCTGTGACACCAGTGTGTGTGTGTATATGTAACGGAGGTGATCCGAACTTCCCCACCCGGCTTCAAACCCCCGTCTCCCACGTGAAAGTCCAATATCTTAACCATTCCTCCAAAGGTATATCCCTATGGAATGAGGGCAGATACTAGACTTTTGAGGCTTCAGGCTGGGGCTGCGACTCTCTCCGCCACATATAGAACACACACACGCACGCACGCACACACACACACACGCACACGCGCACGCGCACGCGCACACACACACACACACACACACACACACACACACACACACACACACACACACACACACACACAATATCCATCTGGTTCAGTATGTACATGGTGCATCATAGCCTGTACGATGATGTTAGACATTGAGGTGCAAAATTAATATCAGCAAGATTAATGTGCGAAGAGTGTCCACATTGTCAGGATCACATAATAATCCATCCAAAATACACTGTCAGTGTACCAAGAGTACTTTTATTCATACCTGCTAAAACTTATATTATAATCCCAGGTAGAGGGCCAAGCAAGACTATGTACTTACAATGTGTCAACATTTGTGAAACGTCATCAGAAAATTGCCGATCTACAAGCTGCTGTTCCTGTTGGAATAAAGGTTTGGCGTTTAAAGGTGAGTTGTGAGCCTTTTTGTCATCTAAGATACTGAAGTTAAATCATGGAACAAACATTGTTTTGTAGAAAATAGCAAAACATGGGCACATCATCCCAGCCCTTTAAAAGCTTGTACTATGGAATAAAAGCCTGTACTATGGAATAACATGTTATATCTTCGTACCAACACTAGAGGACACTAGAGGAGGCTGTAAGCTTTAGCACACAACACACATCACACAATCATCATCACATAACACCACAACAGGGGGTTTGGACCCTGGTCTCCCTAGGCCAGTGGCCCCGCGACCCCCAAAATAATCATATTTATTAAATAGCAGATCTACATGCTCACAACGCCTCGCAAGCATGTAGATCTGCTATTTTCACAATTTCTTCCTCAAATATTTGACAGTTTAATTTGTCATCTTAGAGGCATTAAAAAGTCCATAAATGTGCACCTTAGAAATGTGCAGATACCCAGTCTATACACTTAAACCTTATGTCAGTTTGTTTACTGTTGAGAGAGAAAAAATGTTGGGACCCATTCAAAATAATTTGGGGACCACCCCTGGGGGTCCCGACCCACAGGTTGAGAACCATGATTGGGGGGATGATTAACTTAAATTAATGTGCAATATTGTTTTCTCAATCAACTGTAAACAAACCAACATAAAGTTGTGTGTATAGAGGGTATCTACTATCTACACATTTCTAAAGTGACAATTTAAGGACATTTTAATACCTCTAAAATATCTGTGACAGATATTTTTTTTTATCTGTATCCATCCACTTGAATGGAAACATATCTGGAGAGAGATTTTTGTATCTGTTATCTGGCCCAGTAGGAATTACTGGCCTTTAGTGCTAGGGTGTGGGGTGGGGGGGTCCCCAGTTAAAACATGATTATTTTGGGGGTCGCGGCCTGGAAAGGTTGAGAACCACTGATCTAACCTCCCTATATAATTCACCAAATAGTCAAGTCGCTTGTGTAATTTCGTTCAAATTTTTGGGGGATTATGAAAACTATATATTTTTCAGACTTCAGAGTATAACAAATCAGAAAATCCGTAGTGGAATTTTTGACAGCTGCTGAAAGTTTGTGTCTCATTCACTTACTATACACTATACTTTAAATTAAAAAAATATATAATCTGAAAAACAGTATAATCTGTAAAGAAAAATAAACCTAAAAAACAAATGCTAACTAGCTTCATGTATGGACATTGATTTTCCAGTAGTGCTAAGGGTTTTGGTGGAGACTGAAAAGGTGAGTCTTCAGTCCATGGCGAAAGCTAGCGAGTGAGTCCGTTGTTCTAAGTGCGACAGAGAGTTTATTCCACAGCTTGGGGGCCTGGAGGGCAAACTGTCTCGGACTAGTGGATTTTTGCCCTGGGGTTTTTAGCAAGGGTTCTGTCAGCATCCCTGTGTTGCCTGATCTAAGTGCACGGGTGGGGATGTACGGGTTGATCAGGTTTTGGAGGTATGGAGGAGCCATACCTTTGGCTGCTTTGAAGGTCAGCATCAGTGTTTTGTATTCCATGCGGGCCGCAACCGGGAGCCAGTGGAGGTTTTAAATGATTCTGAATCCAATGGAAGCATTTGTTTTGCATGAAAAACATTCCTTGGACTAAAAACAGCCCCCAAGAAACTGTGAAAAGTGATGACTCATCACTAAACCATAGTTTTGTTGTTGGGCCGTTTTTAGCCCAAGTAGAGTTTTTTTTGTGCAAAACAAATGCTTCCATTGGATTCAGAATCATTAAAAACCCCTAGTTTGACCCCTCACATGCTACTTAAAGCAGATTTTCTGGGGGTATTTTTCCCTTTTTACTATAGTGTAGCCTATAGTAAGTGAATGAGACACTAACTTGCAGCAGCTGTCACAAATTCCCCTACGGATTTTGCAAATGGAATCATGGATTTTCTGATTTGTTATACTCTGAAGTCTCCAAAAATACATAGTTTTCATAATCCCCCGAAAATGTGAACGAACCTTTCATGTTTGAACTGGACTAAAACAGGAATACCTGTTCTGTTCTCATAATCATAATGAACCGATGAGTCAGGACAGCACGTGATGTCTGGTTGTCATGCTGTTAGTCAGTCATGTGATCGGGTCAGTTCCTGCTAGCCTAGCACAGTTCAGTTCAGCTCAGCTCAGCTCAGCTCGCAACGACCCGCGGACCAGCAGTTTGCTGTATCATGTCGCAAAAAACGGCGCCCTGCTAGTTCACCTCCTCAACGCTGTAAACAAGATTGCGTTAAATTTAAGGACAACAACATACAAAACATGGGATTTTCTTCTTGCAAACAGAAGCGCTGCGCATCGCTCAAAAGAATGGATCTATTATGGATACTGGTGTTGGTGCTGCTGCTGGTACCGAGCGGTGCAGATGGTTCAGATGACAGCAGCTTGTGGTACCAAACCCATGATCTGTGCAGGTAATATAATAATAAATACACCCATAATGACTGACTGTTTGTTTATGAGTCGAACAAAGAAGAGCGCAGGCTGGAAATGGCCAACATTGCTGCTGCATTATAATATGTTCTCCTGAAATTCTGTAATTGCTTCTAATGTTTCTATTATAGCTGCTACATTGTTTCCATTCAGTGAGTCTCTCTCTCCCCCTCCCTTCCCATGATTGATCCTGTTGTTGACTGTCTTTCTCTGCCTCATAGACAGACAGAACCTGCTCTACTGTACTCTGCTGGTCTTGTGTTTAAATTGGAAAGTGGTTGGACTCTCCTCTGTCTATTTACAGTTTACAGTACTGTACTGTCAACTGGCAAGACCAGCTTGACAAAAGGAAGCAAGAATAGGCCAAGTATATACAGTAGATACACCTTTTGATAGCATACAGAGCTTTTGATAGCAAGCACAAGGGGGGTAAATGGAAGGACAAACTAGTGATTTAGCCATTGATTGATTGAAGAATGTATTAGAAGTTTGCAATAGAAAAAAATACAATTTCATGACAGTACAAGTGCTTTTCTAGGATCTCCTTTTAGTTGACCTGATCATGAAACAGTGTACCTTTTCCTATGCAAACTTCTAATAAAGTCTTCTTCACTCAATCAATCAATCAATCAATCAATCAATTTACAGTTTAGCAATGGAACAACAAGGGCAACTAGCAGAGGGATTGTGAGGTACCATTCAGACAGAGTCCTCTCTGTTAGAGCCTCCCATCAATGGAACAGTGAGAGAGACCTCCAACTACCTTACCTTCAAATTTCACCTTAAGAGGTGGCTTAAAGCCAACCAAATGTCTAATCATGGGTAATTACCCGGCTCTATTTGACACTGGTGTCATAATTTACTGTTTTCTCCCTTTTCTCCCCTTTACCTACTATTTACTATTTTACAATTTACTACTTATTATTTACCATTTACTACTTACTATTTAGTATTTACTAGTTACTATTTAGTACTATTTACTAGTTTTACTGTATTGTGTTGAATTAAATGCAAAACGGGGAATCATTTCTGTTTTCAGATGCGTTCATATCCCTTTTATTGGATTATTGTGAGTGCGACCATAGGTCGCATTTACTATGAAAACATGCAGCTCTTGTGCGTCAGTCAGTCAGTCAGTCACACCTCATGTCACACTCCATATATGGCCAAGACAGACACATACTGTACATATTGTGTCAGTCTCATCATGTAGTCTATGATGTCAGACATCATCTATGATGTCAGATGTCAGGGACAAGGAATTCCCTCCTTGTCCCTTTTATGGCCATATATGGAGATCCCTGATGTCATCAATATTAAGCCTATATCTAGGAATATGGACATATTGTGCCGGTCTCTGTTGTTTCAGCGCCTTCTCGCCCTTAGGGCGTCTTACTGGTAGCTATACCAGTAAGACTCCCTAAATCGGGAGATAAGCGACCGTCAGGTCCCATACACAAACTTTTGAAGGCAATGGTAGCCAATCAGGAGGGAATATGGGAAATGGGACAGATCCATGTTGATGACATTCACTGTACTGTGTACCGCTTTAAGTGATTTTAGGGCAAATGAGATATGAGTAGGGGAAAAGTGTGACGTGTGGACTGACAGCCGGTGGAGGTTTTGATAGTAACTGCGACCTGACGGTCGCAATTACCCAACACTTCCCACACGGATTGTAAAGGGTAAAGGGTACCCTTATGAACAAAAGCAGAACTTATAACACACATCATTACTCCAACATTGAGTAACTATTTTATTGCTGTATTGAATTGACAAGCAGCCTGACTCACTGGCCTGCATTTGGGCTGACTGAGACAAAACATGCTTTTGATTCTAACTGAAGATGACCGTGGTGCTCTCATGTTTCAGTTATAAATGGGAAGCCATAGACCGGGACAACGGGGTCAGGTACACCCTGAAGCTCTGCGAGACGTCGCCAGACACCAGCTGTGGACCCGACGCTGCTGTCTGTGCCCGCAACCTCCTCGCAGAGACGGAGCAGTCTATGGGTGAGTACAGTGGGACAGAACTGAGTTACAGATACACTGAAATGAGTGGAACATGATCCAGAATGACTTGCACAGGAGTGACAGATCTACAGAGCTGTTGGGCAATATTATCAATTAAAAGTAATTATCAAATAAGATGCTTATATTCAACATCTCTCCTTGTTGTGTTGTCACATTCTCTTAACTAAGTAATGATACAACTCACCTCTATATTTTATACGTCTTTATTTAAATCATACTCCTGTTAAAGGAGAGGAAACAGAGATGGAGAGGCCATGCTTTTGGTGAATGTTTTTATGTGAAAGATACAGTACAGTGAAAATAAGAATATTTAATTGTCTTGATATTAAACTTCCTTCTTCTTAATTAAAATCAATCTATTGTAGGATGTATTGCCGCACGCACGCGCGCGCGCGCACACACACACACACACACACACACACACACACACACACACACACACACACACACACACACACACACACACACACACACACACACACACACACACCACAGTCATCTTCGAGATTCACTATGACTCATCTTATGTTGCGTTTGATTGAGCCACAAGTCCACGTGTGGAAGTTATGACTAATATCCATGCTGAGTTGAGTTGACATCTAATGACCTACTGTGGTCATAGTAGGTTTCATTTCCTATTAAATAGTTTATTTTTAATCTGACCATGTTGTGTGTAAGGTTTAAACACTACCAGGCAGGCAGTAACAATATGTTTGATCCATATATCATTGCAAACGATTTCTTGAGCAAAGGAGGGGCGGAAGAGGAAGGCGGGGGAGGGGGTCTTCGAATGCGTCTATAAGGCAGGACGTGAAACTGTAAAAGATTGTCGTTTCCTCTCAGAGCTAACCCTCAATCGTAGGCGAAACCCAGCCGACCCTCGTACCGAGTACTGACATCACAGGAGCTGAGAGAAGCTGTCAGCCCATTATCAGTACAGTATTAGCATCTGCAGATCTCATCTCTGTGTGCTGATGGTGCAGAGGCAGCTGAAGCCCGGCCAGGAACTGTAGGGTCCATCAACCGTGTCTTTGTAAGGAAAGATAAGTTTAGTTGCACAGCGCATTTCAACAAGAGGGCTGTTCAATATATACAGTATATAGAGATATACAGTTTACAGTTTAGGCATTTAGCAGACGCTTTTAATCCAAAGCGACTTACAATAAGCAAATAAACATCACAATAATAAACAAGATTAAGTGTCAGTACATCAACAGCAATATAACAAATGTGAATGAATATATATCTAGAAAAAAAAACTATATAATAACCTAAAAACAAATGCTAACTAGCTTCATGTATGGTCATTGATTTTTCCAGTAGAGCTAAGGGTTTAGGTGGAGTCTGAAAAGGTGAGTCTTTAGTCCTCGGCGAAAGCTAGCGAGTGAGTCCGTTGTTCTAAGTGCGACAGTGAGTTTATTCCACAACTTGGGGGCCAGGAGGGCAAACTGTCTCGGACGAGTGGATTTAGATATAGATATAGATATATAGAGATATAGAGATATATTGATGACATGTGATGAGGTCAGTACTAACTGAACTGAACTCAGCTCTGTCCTATTAGACCAGCTGCCTGCCTGGGTAACACCGTAATGAATGGTTTCCTGGTGAGGTTGCGGAAGCGTCTCTGAGGCGGCCTTGGGGAGTTAGACACAGTTAGACACAGGGATTTCACACTGCTCACAATCAGCATTTCTGACGCAGAAAGTTGTGGTACCATCACATATTTTATTCACCGTCAGTATAGTTGGCCATATGTGTAGCCTAAATATAGATTTGGAGCAACAAGTACAAATACTTAAAACGTTTTACTTTCAGAGTCAGCCACGTGAATCCCTATTCTGGGCATGTCATAATGTGCAACGATTTGGTGAAAATAGCAGATCTAAGCTCAGAACACGTCATGTTGCGAGCTTATAGATGCTGTACTGTAGCTATTTTCTGCAAAGAGATTTTGTGTCGTTAATGGAGTTTTAAACGCTGCACACTGAGGCATACTAAAATCTTAGGACACACTAGAGTGGCCATTTCAAGCCAGATGTTTTGACAGGATTAATAGTTCAAATATTTAAAAAGTTATTGAATGTTATATTTGACATTTTGTATTTAGTGATAATTACCCTCAAGTCCGTTCGCAAAAGCAGTTGAGAGTGAGACTTGAGAACCACAGACTTCTGGATATTGTGTCAATTCACCCTTTGTTAGCCTCCTGGTTGGTCCCTGACTGACCAACCAGAAGGCTCTATCTGCCTTGTCCCGCCCTGGTTCCACCTTTTTATGTTGAATTAGCTAAAACATAATTTTTGGAGAAATAAAAACATTTAAAAACATGCTGATTCACTATGCTGCCACTGAGCAGCTCCAATTGACTGAAACAAAGTTTGAAATTAGAATTGAGCACACAGAATAACAATATGAAGCAACTGAATTAACATGGCAGTGGATGGAATGTCCCACTGAATGTCCCACCAAGACACAGCAACCAATGGGTGTGGAGAGGGGCAGGACAATGGGCGGGACTTGACATTGTGTCAATTCTTTTCCCCTGGCAAAGCTGTCAGTCAGTCTGTGAAGAGTTATTTCATAACAATACTACAGCTACTTGCCCTGCCGCCTGGGGTCGTGACCTTCCCACCAGTTCACCATTCAGTGTTGGAAGACGCTCAGCCAGAGAGCATGTGTAGTGACATCAGAATCAGCAGTGTGTCAAAGTGTCTGGGAGACCTAAGCTGCTGCTGCTAGCTTCCTCACACCACGGTGTCTGCCTGGGGAACGGCCTGGAACAAAGCAGACAGTGGAACGCCACAAATGTGTTTGTTTGGTCTTGTTTGTTTGTTTTTTGAAGCGGTGAAAGCCGCTTCCAAGGAGTGGCTTTGTCTGTCCCGTACATGTTTTTTTGAGGATTCCCATAGATTCTCAAGGAGTGGCTTTGTCTGTCCCGTACATGTCCCGTGCATGCAGAATTGAGGATTGGTCAAGCTTCACATGACAATTTGGCCCTCCAGACAAAATCATTCATTCATTCAGAATTCATAAAAATATAGAACTAAAGCACATAGAAAGTATCGATCTAGAACACAGAATGTATAGATCTAGAACACAGATTTCATAGCTCTAGAACACATAGAATGAAAATTCGAGGTTTGATTTTTTAAACTCTTTGTTGCTCAAACTCCATCTTGGAGCTTTTGGGAAACCTTTTGGAATTCCAAGTGTTTCCTTTCTATTCTAATGAGATGAAATGTGCCTTTTTCAAATAAGACAAAAATACCTGATTCAATTTCAACATGGATAGACATCCAAGTGCACTTTAACTTACAGTAGAAATTGTACGGTCCAGAGTAAGTGGAATAAATTTTAGTCAATCCATAATGAGTTGCAAGAAACCAAGTAGCTGCAAAGTACTGTAACTACCGTGGAATAGCAGTGAGACACCAAAATCATCATACTGTCTATTACTTACTGTAGAAAGACAGGTACATTAATTCATGTAGTTCAAAATGAAGAACACTAGCATCCATATTCTGGGCATAATACAGTAGGCTTACATATTCTGCAAAAAAATATAAACACATGGCAGAAATAGGTAAACATATTCCATGTGGGGTTGCTGCCAAACCGGCCAACAGTGGCCAACAGTCCTGCTGTTTATTCTTAATATTGTAATGAATTTTGTCTAGAGGACGGAATGTAACAGTAGGAGGGATATAAGACTCCCAATGTATGGTAATGCATTTCTTTGCTGCTAGAAAAGTGATGTCCATGTATTGCTTTTGGTGCCAGTTCAAACCGTCCGAGTTGGGGACGGAAATCCCCAAGCAAGATGAGATTTATAACTGAGTGCCAAAATGATGACACAAGACCGCATGACCAAAACACGTGAAAGAAACTCGTGCCATGGCATTGGTCCGAAGGTTCATTAGTCCGAAGGTTCATTAGTCCGAATAAGGTTCATTAGTCCGAATAAGGTTCATTAGTCCGAATGTGTTAAGAATACTATGCCTAACTCTAACCCTAGCCCTAACTTTAACCTCAGTAACCCTAACTAAATTCGGAATAATGAACCTTCGGACTAATGAACCTTCGGACTAATGAACCTTCGGACTTATGGGCAGTCCCCGGTGTTGTTTGCACCTCCAGCAGAGAGATGGGTAAACATTCAGTTAACATAGTGAAAGTAAGCCATACCATGAGAGGGAGTGGGTTGTTGGCTGATTTACCACTGTTTCAGGGTTGTGGCACGAGGCGAAGCCAACAACCCACGACCCTCGAAAGGTAAATTGCTTTTCTACCACTTCTACCATATAAATGAAAGAAAACAACTGCAACACAACAGTGGGCGGGGTCCATCATCCAACTCAAGGTTGTTGACTGATTTACCACTGTTTTAAGATTTACAAGCTCACAAGCTCTTAATGCGACGCATTGTGAGCTTGTAAATCTTCTATTTTAGCTATTTGACGTACAACAAAGTATAAGGAATGAAAGTAATGGGGGGAGAGAGCGAGAGATGTCTGCTATACTCAAACCGAGCCAACCGCCTGAAGCCCTTATCAGAGTCTGCGGTTGAAGAGCCTATCACCTCAAATTTTAGGTGTTAAGCTATCCACCTAAAGTGAGAAAACAAGTGGAGGCAATCATAGTCAGTCACGGTGAAGTCCTATCACTGTGACATATCGTGGAGGCGTGATTTGGAATTGCACACGCGTTCTGGGCAAACCCCGCCCATGGAAGCTTTTGATTGGCTGAACCGGCGCTAGGGAGCGCTCCTTTTTGGTCGCTTGGACCGCACGGCGGTGCGTTTATCGTGGGCTTGCCCAGGCCTTACGGCCTGGGCATAAATATAACGATTGCATTCACCACGGCTTCGTAACTCGCGCGGCGCTCCGCCGCGCCGCTTGCAATGTCGTGGACAATAATCAAACGCCTCCGCCCAGAACGCATGTGCAATTCCAAATTACGCATCGTGGAGACATTGCATCGTCTCAACGATAATTATCACCATATCGCCCACCCCTAGGCCTGTGCTACAGTAACTGTACTTCAAAAGAAGAAGCAGGAAGTTTTTTTTTTGGAGCTGTGTGGAACACAAGCTCCCTATATGTGGCCGTGTGTGTGGGTCTCCGTCCGTCCGTGTATGTAGCCTAAACTTCGGCACGCTACTAGTCCCGCACCATTTACGCCACCCCCGCAATATATACATCAAAACGTGCGGCTCGGCCGGGAATGGTGTGCTAGTAACTTTCTTTCCGATCCGCCTTACAATGGCGACATAATCGGCAAAAAACGACGCTTAATTGTCCCCATTGACTTATAATGGGACAATGCAAGAAATCACTTTCAAGTATTTTTCTCTCGTAAACCATAGGAGCTACAGTTTCAAACCTCGGAGAGGAGATTCATAATGATTTTAGGAATGAATCGAAAAATAATTACATCACTCGGCCTCATGGTGGCGCTATAACGGCCCACTTTACGTTTTGCCCCGTAACTCTTGAACCGTAGATCGGAAAAATTAAAATTCTTTTTTCCCTGGATTCCTTGGGTCAAGACGCATCTCCCCATATAGGCCACGCCCATTTGCGCCAGGATAGATTTTCCGCCATCTTGAATTTTCTCCAAAACACACTTTTTGCTCCTTTTCCTACTGTATGTAGCCTCTGGTGTAGCCTGAGTACCCTGGGTGACCAGAGAGGTGCTGTTGAGTCTAGCCTGCCCTGAGCATCAACTGCAATACACACACACACACACACACACACACACACACACACACACACACACACACACAGCTCCACTTCGAACAGAGGTTCGATTTTTTAAATAAAAGCTCACCCAGAGAATGAGTTAGCGAGTATTTGGAGAGGAAGAAGGGAAAGCAGCCAAGAAGGATGTAAACCAACAAACAAATAGTTCAGTGTGATGAAACAGGGTGGATGGGGTCAGAGGTGTGGCGGAGCAGCCGACCTATCACATGACACCGCCGTGATGAGGAGCGCGCCAAGGAACTGATAAATGTGAACACAGGGGCGTCACGGGGGGGGGGGGGGGGGGGGGCTGAGTTACTGGGGCCCAAGGTGGAGGGGCCTGGAATTAGGGGTGGGCGATATGGTGATAATTATCGTTGAGACGATACAATGTCTCCACGATATGCCTTTTCAGAGGTATTGTATATATCGTGATACAATTGAGGGAGCCTTGTAAAAAATCCTGTTTAATCGTTAATACAGAGATTCATTGCAGAATTCAATTTAAACCTGCATTTTGGTCTAAATCAGTAGTTCTCAAACTTTAAAATGTCAAGGTCTCCACTTAACTCTGACAGTATACAAATGAAACCAAATGGACCCGTAAGGGTCCATTTGGTTCATTTGTATGCTGTCAGAGTTACATACTTGTAAAGTTCAATTTAGACCTCCCAAAAGGAAACCAGAGAGTCTAGTTTTTGTAACTTGAAACTTGAAAAAATAACCATCAAAACCAACGTGAAAAAGAATCGTGATAAAATCGTGTATCGTGATACAGCATGGGAAAATATTGTGATATTGTATTTTTCCATATCGCCCACCCCTACCTGGAATTATTTTATACTTTAGCTATTGAAAAATAGCAGATATACAAGCTCACTATTAGATCTGCTATTTTTGAAAAGTCGTGAAAATGTGTGCAAATCTTTGAATATAATATGTATTTTTTAAGTGAACGTTTGTAACTCAAATTTAGCTTCTGGGGGGGTCCCTGGAACTAAATATTTTGAGATTGGGGTCCGCGGGCCAAATACATATAATTGTGGGGGTCCTTCACATGAAAAGGATTGAGCACCACTGACTGACATAGAAACATAGGTTTTTCAAAAAACCTTAGAAGGAGAATGATTTGAAATATTATAGACTTGAACAAATTTTCACGATTTTTCAAAAATAGCAGATCTACAAGCTTGCGCTGTGAGCTTGTATATCTGCTATTTTTCAATAGTTAAAGCACAAAATGTGAGTGAATCCTTGTACCCACCCAGGGCCCAGAATTTGGTGTGACACCCCTGCCAAAAGCACACGTGCATATGCACGCACGCACACACGCACACACACACACACACACACACACACACACACACACACACACACACAGACGCCCACTCTCTTCTCGTCCTCTCTTTCATAAACGTAACTTCTTCACGCTGCATTTCTTAGCCTACTTTGCGGTTGTTTGAGCCACTTGTGTCCCTGCTCTGCTCTGCACATCAGGGGTTCCCAAACTTTTTTGTCTCAGGGCACCCCATGAATATTATTTTAATCCGAGGCACCCCAACATTATAATTTTCTCTCCCAGCACCTTATATTTACATATAGTCGTTGTCGGGTGGAAACCTTGTATGTTCAAAACCGTTTTGTATTTATCATCTATAAAATCTAGGCCTACTAAACTAGTGAAAACAGCAGATCTACACAACGCCTCGCATCGCGAGGCGTTGTGTGCTTGTAGATTGGCTGTTTTCACTAGTTTTGTGCGACAGTGCGACCTTGTATGTTCAAAACCGTTTTGTATTTATCATCTATAAAATGTAGGCCTACTAAACTAGTGAAAACAGCAGATCTACACAACGCCTCGCATCGCATAGGTGTGCTTGTAGATCGGCTGTTTTCACTAGTTTTGTGCGACGGTCTTGTATGATGAAGCAGGGCTTTGCTTTACCAAAAGACGTACACATTTAGAAACTTGGAGATACGAGGTTTCTGCCCGACAGTGACGATATTTTAGTGATTATGTTGCGAGGAAAACGTTGAGATAACAGCCATTTTGCTTAGAACTGACTGAAAATAACTTTGTACTTCAAGTTTAAAATGATACTAAATGTTTTTTCAAGTGTCCAAATAAATTCCAAATATTATCAAATGATCTTGCGGCACCCCTGGACTGCCGTCACGGCACCCCAGGCTGCTGTACATGATGTGGACATACAGTAGTACTGTAGGCCGTGCATCAGGCTCTGTCTGGGGCTAGTACGCTTCATGCTGTTGTATAATAATGGCTGTTGGTTAGTAGGTCACCCAAATGTTGTTCAGAGCCTGTCCTCCTCATGCTGCTGAATAACATTCCTTTATGGCCCACTAGAGATAGGAGAACATGCAGTGTTGTCACACATGCGCGGTGCACGCACACACACACACACACACACACACACACACACACACACACACACACACACACACACACACACACACACACACACACACACACACACACACACACACACACACAGTAGACCTATTACGTTAGTGAGTGTGTTGTTGCTTATCAGTGCTAGGCCAGGGGAACATTTCACACTGTGTGTGTGTGTGTGTGTGTGTGTGTGTGTGTGTGTGTGTGTGTGTGTGAGGTCTGCAATCTAACCCTAATCACCATTACGCCACCATTACAGACACTTTCATTCAGCAGTGAAATATGGCACTGGGGTTTTGGTTGTTTTAATTAATAGTACATAGAATGGGACCTTTTAGACACATTGATCAATCCGTGTTGTTTGTAACATTGTTGTTTGCAACGGTGTAGAGCAAAGCTGTGACTGTAGATAGGACTACAGTTGTGAGAGTTAGATGTGTGGTTGACTGTCAATCTTGAGGCTAAAATCTCGATATTCTGACCGCCCGAAAATCGGGACAATGACATTCTCCAGAACCATACGTAGGGCTGTCACAATTATTACATAATCGTCTAATCGCATTCGCAATTGTTTGACATAATCGCAATTATTTTGTGATAATCGTCATAATCTTTTACATGTTGAAAAATGTTTATATATGTTCAAACATTTAAAAAATAGTCAATGTTCTTTTTAAAGTGTAAAGTAGTTAAATATTTCCTTCATTTATTTGTATATTTAGGTTATGTGTCATATCTGCCATGTGCAACTTCAAAGCCTACAAGCCAAACAGAAATGTAATTGTCAACGACAAAAAAACTATTAAATAGTTAATCGCAATTATTTAAGTGACAATTAATCGTCGTGTAAAATGTCATAATCGTGACAGCCCTAACCATATGCAATTAACTCATTCCCTGCCAGGCCCGATAGTCCCGAGATTATTCCAATGTCTTTCCCCGCCAGGCCCGATAGTCCCGAGAATTAAAAAAAAATAAAAAAAAAAATAAAATAAAAAATTCAAAAAAATCTTTTTTTCAATTTTTTTTGAAATTGCATGTTTAACCCCCATAGCAACCCCATCTTTCAAGCATGGCAGCCATTTTGGCAGCCATCTTTGTTAAACATAGTGTCTGTTATCTCATGAATGCCTGAACGGATTTCCATTCGGATTTTTTTGTTTGAAAGCTGTGAGCAATGTGGACACACGTGGTGCATTATCTAGGCATGGGTGTGCATGATCCGTGCACACCCAATTACATGGAAGTCTATGGAGACGAATGGCAGGTGGGAGTACGGAGGTATGTTAAAATGGCGGTCATTGTGTTAATGAGGACCACATTAAACTTGTTATCCTCAAAGATTTTCATTCATGCATCACTGGTGTGGTGGTTGAACAAACAACCAAACAAACAAACAGACCAAGCTTTCCTACTGTCTCCCTCTGAGACTGTATTTTCCTACTGTGTCCTGCACTGTCTGTCTATCAGCTTTCTTACTGAATGTCTTCATAAAAAAACAGAGGCAGTGGACTTACAGCTACATTTGGAAAAAATACAATGAATGAATGAATGACTGACAGTCAAGTAGCGGTTTAAAAACGTGCATTTCAAAGGCCCCACGCTGTCTAATTAGCCAACAAAATGCATTTATATGCTTTTATTGAATGTGAAATTGTAATGGTAGCTAGTTTGGACAAAAAAGTAATATTAATAATAATAATAAAATGACTACATAGAGACAGTCTTGTCTCCAACTGTGTGTGTGTGTGTGTGTGTGTGTGTGTGTGTGTGTGTGTGTGTGTGTGTGTGTGTGTGTGTGTGTGTGTGTGTGTGTGTGTGTGTGTGTGTGTGTGTGTGTGTGTGTGTGTGTGTGTGTGTGTGTCTCTGAGCCTCTACTATCTCATAGGACGCCAGTAGACAGCCTGGCAGAATAATGTCTTGACCTGGCCGACCTCCCCCTCCCTTACCAGTCACTCACACACACACACACACACACACACACACACACACACACACACACACACACACACACACACACACACACACACACACACACACACACACACAGTGTGACCTTACTGTAGACAGGCTGCGACCCATCATCCAGTCATAACATCATGCTGTCATCATCATGGCTACACATAGCAAGGTCAGAGGGGAAGGCGATGGGAAACGGCTGCTTTGTGACTGATATTCCTGCTTCGTTTGCTTCTAAAGCAGGGGTCTTCAACAGGGGGTCCGGAACCCCTAGGGGGTCCTCAGAGTTACTACAGGGGGTCCTTCAAATCTTTGTGTGATAGAAACTTTTTTTCTCCTTTTTTATATTAACCACTTGAACCCTAACGTCCATATTCTGAGAACTTTAGCCAAAAATACAGATCTACAAGTGCTTGTAGATTGTCTATTTTCGGCAGAGAGGCTTGGTGTAGAGGGGAAAAAGAGCAGACTAAGTACAGGGTGAAAGGTCAAGTATTGACGGTTCAAGTGGTTAAATATCTGAAAACACAAATTGACATGAATCCAAAATACACTGATGATTTTGCTGTCAAACGATGAAACAATATGGAATCTATGAAAAGGTTGTGGGGGTCCCTGCTTTTTGGGTCCCTGCTTTATCTCTCTCTCAACTAAAGGGTCCTTGGCCTGAAAACATTGAAGACCCCTGGTCTATCGAGTTGTGAACCGTTTACCTGCATAGCATCTGGTGATGCACGGATCATTGTCTGCTCTTATTGTGACTTTAAACCTGATTTATGCTTTTCTGTACGATGGTGTCGCTCACGCGAAATAGACAATCTACAAGCTCACAACCCGTCACATCTTGACACGTTGTGAGCTTGTGGATATCTGATATTTACGGAGCTCACCATACAACAGAATATAAATAAAGTATTAGTTTAGGGACCAAGTATTTGCCATTTATCCTACTAAACCAGAGATGTTTTGACTGTTTTGAAGTCACAAGATCAACTTGACTCTCTGTAACTTGGACTAGAATTTGATTAGATCAGAGTCTATCCACCTGTTTCCGCGGGAGTTTACTGGAGATTATTTGGACCTGTTTGGACCACACTTCCGGTTTAACAGCAGACATACAAGGTCACGTCGCGTCGCAGATGCAACGCTTGTGAGCTTGTAAATCACACTCGGCTGCGGCGCCGGAAGCTCGGTACAGCGTCTGCGCAGTGCACTATGGGGCGTTGGAAACTCGTGGATAGAGAACATGTCTGCCTGCACTTGATGATATCATTCACACCAGCCATTAATATGTGTCTGTCTGTATATTTTGGGTCCAGATATGATTTAACCAGATTACACGTTTGCCTGAAATGTGTTCCCAGTCCCCACATTGAACTCTGTACTCCCTCTCCCACGCAAAATGCATATCGCTGCCTGCATATCACTTCTTCATAAGAATTATGGAGAAGTGAAAGTGTCAAATGACTCAGATGACTGCGGGTTATGTAAATTGTGGCATACATTACACTCCGCTGTCCTCTGAGATATAGTTTTACGATTACGGTCTGGTCTCCCTGTCACCGTTTTACTTGTCTGTCTTCAACATGTTGTTGTATGAAGATTGGAGACACCTTGATTTAGTTTAGTCTATTAATAATTAGACCAAATGTGTCTCTGATCACTGTCAGGTTTCGATATGGTTTAAAGGGGAAGACCACCCATTTTCAATATTGAACTATGTCATTAATATAACTTAGAGGAGTTGTGTGGAAATAGAAAAAAAGTTCCCCCCCTTCTGTGTTGCCTAGAAGTGGAGGATTGATTTTGGGGTTTGTATTGTAAAGTACAACGGTGTGATGTCATCAAGTTGTACTTTACAATACAAACCCCCAAATCAATCCTCCAGTTCTAGGCAACTCCTCTAGCCGTGCAAGCATGGCGTCTGTTTCAGCTGTGTGGAAGGATTTTACCAGCCTGTGTGGGGACGCTGCCATCGAAAATAGCTGATCTACAATCTCACAACGCGGCTCGAAGTGCCGTAACCTTGGCATCAAAATGTTTCAGAAATAGCCTCCCTACAAGCTGCTTGTACAGTGTACATTTAGATTTGTATTTATTTAAATGGGGCGTTAACAGTCTGTCTAACACCCTGGTGTTCTGTCCTTGACCTGACCAGGTAACCTGTCACTGAGGAGTTAAAGGTGATACACCATGCATTTAAAAAGTATTTATGTCATATTGATTATGTCCCAAAAACGTTTTTCAAAAGGTTTGAGGCTAAATTACCACTCCTGAATAGAGAGCCTCTCTCATTTTTGAATGGCTCTCAGAGCATTTCAGCTGCAGTACCACCTTTGGCCTGAACTGAACCCCCCCCCACCCAAAAAAAAAAATCTTTTTGAAAAAAACATTTTTTTTTTAAATAATTTTGTTTTTGAAAAACATTTTTATTTATTTTATTTTTTTTGTGTGATGATGCGTCACAATCGGCAGATGACGTCACAATCGGTAGCAAATCTGGATAGCCTGTTTTGAGAACCCGTGGGATACTTTTAACCTTCGCCTTCTCAAAACCAGAGAAAGACACCGGTCAGAAATGGGACTTTGTGAGGATAGAAGGTGCTAGTGGGACCCCAAAAAAAGGTTTTAAAATAGGAAAAGTGAAATTTCATGGTGTATCACCTTTAACAGTCTGTCTAACACCCTGGTGTTCTGTTCCTTTACCTGACCAGGTAACCTGTCACTGAGGAGTTCCTCTGGCTACGTGTTGAACTACAACACCTCCACAAACTGTTCCACCAGCAGCAGCACCGTGCAGACCAGCATCAACTTCCTGTGTGGGAAAACCCTGGTGAGAATCGCACATCACACTTCATCTTGCAAGGAAATATATGGCTGTCAGAATGATTACATAATCGCCTAATCGCAATTATTTGACATAATCACGACTGTTTTTCATGATCGTCATAATCCTTTCCATGTTGAAAAATGTTCATATATATTTTTTTTTAAGTAAAAAATTGTGGAAATGGCAGATCTACAAGCTCACAACGTGTCGCATCGTAGATCGGCTATTTCCACTAGCAATGTTCTTTTTAAGTATAAAGTTGTCAAATATGTCAGTAATTTCTTTGTATATTTAGGTTATGTATCATATCTGCCATGTGCAACTTCAAAGCCTAAAAGTCAAACAGAAATGTAATTGTCAATGACAAAAATACAGTTAAATCGTTAATCGCAATTATTTGAGTGACAATTAATCGTCATGTAAAATGTCATAATCGTGACACCCCTACATGCACATGTTGAAGTTGCTCGTGTGCACATTTTTGGAGCGGTGTGAAGCACAGCTCCGCTATGAGCAGCAATGTGTGTCCAGTGTCCCACAAAGTGTCCAGTGTCCCACAACTATCTGGTTGAGTTTGAACTGTTTTCGCCACCTAGTGGCGGAAGAAATTACCTCTGGGAACTCAGATTGAGTTGACTTTTTTCAAATTGATTACTCATGCCATGGACACTTGAGTTCAATTATATATATATATATATTTACCTGGAACTGCTCAAATTCACCGCTCCACTTCGAACCGAGGTTTGATTTTCTTTCTCTACGAGGGAGCAAGCACGGACGCTTGGCCCGAGCCGTCCAAGTCTCTCAACAGCTGTGGCATAATTCACACTGTTTGTTCACTGATTAAATGCATAAATAACAGAGTGTCGGCCTCTACTTCTAGAGGCCATTCTGTTAGCTGTCGTAGACAGAGAACACAATAAGGGTATCATTATCATAACTTCAGAATGTCAGTCAGTCACACTGTCCCTCCCCAATTAGGGATAGGGTGGGGTTAACCGTGTACACAAAAATAAATCTCTACCCATTTAGGCCCGATTAGCAGAAAATAACAGAATTATCACTCAAGTGACCATTGGTAGTTCCCAGGCGGGATGTGTGCTGTCCATCCATCCATCCATCCATCCATCTTAAATCGCTTATCCGGAATCGGGTCGCGGGGGTGACAGTTCTAACTGAGACCTCCAGATTTCCTTATCCTGAGCAACTTCCTCCACTCCCTCAGGGAGTACACCGAGGTGTTCCCAAGCCAGTTTGGAGATAAAATCCTTCCATCTGGTCTTTGGTCTGCCATGGGGTCTCCTCCCAGTGGGACGTGCATCGAGGACCTTCCTAGTTCCTAGGAAGGCGCTCGGGGCGCATCCGTACCAGATGCCCCAACAGTGCCCCTCAGTGTTAACTCTGAGTGTACAGAATCTACAAATGGATAAATTGAGGATTGTTAAAACATCCTACTTGGTCCAGAGTGTGATGCTAACGCTAACTTTATCCTGTTGGATTTTAGCCTAGTAAACTGACTCCTCCGCAGGAAGAGAGACTGGTTTACGAGGCTAGTTGGATTTATCCAACGTTTGTGTCTTGTATCAAATGTTGCTGGCTGTCATGAAAATGTATAATATTAACTTCAAAACAAGTGGCACGTTGAGAGAGGCTTTGTAATTTACATAAACCTCAGTTAAAAGTTCATTTCGGTTTTTAATGGCTTGACTTTTAAAATGAACTCATTCTGTAGCTGATAAGACAACTAGGAAATTACCAGAAGGACAGATGATATGTTGAATACAGCCTGTTTTGTAGGTCATGCAAGGCTGCGTTACATATTGTTGGACCTTAGCGTTTAAGCCTATTTTTTTTTCTGTGTGTGTGCGTGCATGCAAGCACGTCGTGCATGCTTGCTTTCTCTATGGATTTATTGGCTATCGATCCCTATATGAACCCATGACATCTTAATTATCTAAGCTTGAGGAAATTAGAAATGTTTATTGAAATTGTTCTAATCGTTGCTCTAAAGTCACTAGAAAGGTACTCTCTTCTTTAGAGCGCACAGTCTGTGGCATGTGATGATTACAATTCTTGGGATTGTGTGCGGATGTATGATGATGCATTGGTGATGATGCATAGGGAAGGTACAGTATAATAAATAATGATAATAATATAATACTTTATATTTTTGAGCGGTGGTCACAACGCTCCTATACGTGGCCGTGTGTGTGGGTATGTCTGTCTCCGTCCGTGTCTGTCTGTCTGTCTGTATGTAGCCTACAGTACCTTTTATGACAACACATGTTAAGGGAGGGGCGCTGTTTTCAGGCCAGGCCAGGCCAGGCACACGCACACACACACACACGCACACACACACACACACACACACACACACACACAGGGGGGAAGGGGGAGGGGGAAGAGGGTGCTGTTGAGACTAGCCTGGGGGGGGGGGGGGGGGGCGGGGAGACAGAATTCATAGATCTAGAACACATAGAATTCATAGATATAGAACACAGAATATGTACAGTACAGTACAGGGTTGGTGGGTAAACCACCGCTCAGTTCACACGGGTGTGATTTTTAATATATATATAACTTTATTTGTATAGCACTTTTTTAAACAATGTTACAAAGTGCTTGAATTATTATAATATTATTATTATCAAGCACTAATTACATCATTTACATCATTATGGTACAACCAGGGGAGTCATACTGTATAGAGGGAAAACAACAACCAATAGTATGGTATATTGTCATCACTAGGACAAACATGATGTTATAATGTTAATGTCCAGACTAGGGCTGTCATGATTGTGACATTTTACATGACGATTAATTGTCACTCAAATAATTGCGATTAACGATTTAATCGTGTTTTTGTCGTTGACAATTACATTTCTGTTTGGCTTCTAGGCTTTGAAGTTGCACACGATAGATATGACACATAACCTAAATATACAAAGAAATGACTGACATATTTGACAACTCTATCCACAACTTTCCAACATCCCATCGTGCATTGCGCAGAAGGCGAGCGGCATTTCCGGCGTCGCAGCCGAGTGTGATCTACAAGCTCACAACGGTTGCATCTGCGATGTGACGTGAGCTTGTATGTCTGCTGTTAACCGGAAGTGTCCCGCAGATAATGCTACAGTAAAGTCTTGCGGAAACAGGTGGATACTTAAAGAACAATGATAGTGGAAATAGCCGATCTACAAGCTCACATGCGACGCGTTGTGACTGTGAGCTTGTAGATATGCTATTTCCACTATTTTTGACTTATATATACTGACTTAAATATATATGAACATTTTTCAACATGGAAACGATTATGAAAAATAATCGCGATTATGTCAAATAATTGCGATTAGACGATTATGTAAGAATTGTGACAGCCCAAGTCAAGACATAGCATACACAGACCAGACTCTGCTGGAACCGAAATCATGCAACAGAACAGCAGAACTTAACCTTTTTGTTGCTAAGCATTAACATTATGTCAGCCTGGGCATGTGAAGCTCAAATTGTTGTCAGTCTGCGTTGGGTACCTTAGCATTCACGTACCAGCATGAAACCGTTTCAAATCGATATGCGCTGTTGCAGTGAAAAGCTGCTTCAGCTGCTCTATCTTTAGACTTGACAAATGCAAGGAGCTTTGCATTATTTTATCTGGCAATTTATCACAAACAGGACAGTAAAATCTATTGATATGTAATGTGAGAAGAGAATGTGATTAGTGTCCTGAAAAGGATCTGTGGCATTTATCAACAAACTATGGAAATCTTGGCTTTCACAAATGGCCAGAGTAGGAAATGATGGAGGCCATGTTGAAACTGGTAAGACTTAATCATGACTGGAGTCGACTATGACAAGGCAAACAGCGTTAGTGTTCTGGTTATGGTTAATGACTTGCATTAAATATGGTATGTTGTTGCGACCGTAGGTCGCATTTACTATCAAAACCTCCACCGGCTGTCCGTGCGTCAGTCAGTCACACGTCACACTTTTGCCCTGCTCATATCTCCACAACCGTTGCCCCCATCCACGCCAAATTTTGCACACACACTCCTTACCTGCCAAACTACTACCTCCAAGGACCCCCGCAGCTCCAGGGACCCCCAGCTCCCTGGGGGACCCCCAGGTGTCATTTTGCCCTGCTCCTATCTTCACAACCGTTGCCCCCATCCATGCCACATTTTGCACACACACTCCTTACCTGCCAAACTACAACCTCCAAGGACCCCCGCAGCTCCAGGGACCCCCCGGTCCCTGGGGGACCCCCAGGTGTAAAAAATGACCACATGTGCAAAAATGACCAAATGACCACCCCAACGGGGCTGCTCACGGGGAATTCCTGGGGACCACCCACTCCTGGTGCTCCAGAACGTTTGCAAAAGTGGTGGCGCCCCCAGTGGAGGACCCCCTCCACTGCAGCTCACATAAAATGCCGTAACTCCTACAGATTTTGCCCTAAAATCACGAAAATCACTACACAGCATGTCTACACTCATGGCATCAACATGGATCAGGAAGATTTAGGAAATACAAATTTTTGCCCTATTTGTGGAGATAAGCGACCTACGGTCGCTTATCTCCCGATTAGGGAGTCTTACTGGTCATCAGCAGTTAACTCATTCGTAGTTTACGGCCGTAAAGCCCGTTAATTTCTCTATGTCTTTCACTGCCGGCTTCTCCGAGTCCTACCTGTTAACGTGGGCGCTCGTCCAGTTCCCATCGTGCGTGATCGGACACTGCTCGTGTGTTTGCGTATTCCATCAGCTTCTCAAATCCGTTGAAACTTTTTCAATTGATCAATAAGTTCTCCATCTGTAAGCCGCGGAGTGCAGACAGTAAGCTGGGCCAAAATAGAGGACGGACTTCCGCTTCCGGTTCAGGGACTCCAATGTTAAAGTTGTCCGCTCAATAATGTGTCCGTGTAGAAACCGATCACGGAGCATTAGTTCCGGCCTATTTTAGTTGCGTTTCGATGAAAAAATGTTTTTTAATACATTTTTATTACATTTACGGGTTCTACGGGCATGGCAGAGAAGGGGTACAAAGGGGTATTTTGATGGCAGAGTTTGTGTTTTAATGAGAGGTTGCGAATTAAAAAATGGCCTGCTTCACTGCAACTCCACGGCTTTTTCCATTAGGTATCCCTCTAAATCATACATGGCCACCTGGCGGCCCGGGGGCCACACGCGGCCCCCACCTTCACTTAATGCGGCCCGCAGGTTGATATTGGAATACTGATATATTATTGATTTCAGCTGTTACAATTCCAAACATGGAAAAATGTACCGCTTTAATTACTTCAGTCTAAATTAGTATAGCTTAAT
The DNA here is from genome assembly GCF_963921795.1 of Nannobrachium achirus. NCBI lineage: Eukaryota > Metazoa > Chordata > Actinopteri > Myctophiformes > Myctophidae > Nannobrachium > Nannobrachium achirus. The sequence goes on from NC_137823.1 coordinate 58,753,260, forward strand.
GACTAGTATTAAAATGTTATTTTATTTTTTCAATGTCCAATGTATTTGTATTTAAGTTCATAAAGTTAACATAACATACAAATGCATTAAAAATAAAAAAAATAAAAAATTCCAATTCAAAAATAGCAGATCTACAAGCTCAAAACGCGTCGCAGTACGCGTTTTGAGCTTGTAGATCTGCTATTTTTGCTATGTCTAATCTATGCATTGTGGCCCTCTGGAGTCAGTGTGGAAATGTAGTGGCCCTCTCCGTCATCAAAGTTGCTCACCCCTACTCTAAATTAAGCAATATTACACGAGAGGGTGTGGGATAACTGAATTATTTGCACGACAGTGATGCGGTCAGGAACGAGCCGTACCCTCGAGTGTAATATTGCAATTATACAACTGTTGCCCTTAAAAAAAAACACGTCAACTTAATTTCATTGTAATTAAGATATTCGATAGGAATTTCGTGACCAACGCAGCTGATTTCTTTACTTGATGAGAGACCGTGCATCTGTGCTCGTTATATGCACGGTTGGAGAGCCTGTTTTCCATTGAGAGCCCGACTACCTGTTGTATAATGGATCTTTATACTCTTTAACTGCTTCACAAGAACAGTGTTGATGTGACTGAGCAATCAACTACAATGCAGCATTGACGAGTTGGCCTTGGTTTGCGCTGGCAAATTGAATGCCTGCAAAAGTGCGAATGACTAGTAGAGGTACAGTGCTGTCAGGGCTGTCACCATTATGACATTTTACATGTCGATTAATTGTCACTCAAATAATTGCGATTAACGATTTAATTGTGTTTTTGTCGTTGACAATTACATTTCTGTTTTGGCTTTTAGGCTTTGAAGTGAAGTTGCACATGGCAGATAATGACACATAACCTAAATATACAAAGAAATTACTGACATATTTGACAACTTTATACTTAAGAAATAACATTGATAGTGGAAATAGCCGATCTACAAGCTCACAACGCGTCGCGATGCGTTGTGAGCTTGTAGATCTGCTATTATTTTTTACCTTAAAAAAAATATATGAACATTTTTCAACATGGAAACGATTATGAAAAATAATTGCGATTATGAAAAATAATTGCGATTAGACGATTATGTAATAATTGTGACAGCCCTAGGTAGGTACTGTACATCCCATGATTCAGAGGGACAGGAGCATTGTAATTGTACTGTAGGTCCCATAAGCCGGATGGACAAATTGCACCTGAATAGATAGATAGATAGATAGATACTTTATTGATCCCCGAGGGGAAATTCAGATCTCCCATAGCTACATACAGGCATAGGCATATTAGTTAAAAACAGAACACAAAAAGAGGAGTTGGACACAGGTTAAAAACAGAGAGTGAATACACATAAAAACATTAAAAAGCATTTAAAAAGGTAACCATGGGGATAATAAAAAGTCCATTGCATAGGCCCAAAAAACGAATTAGTAGTCCAGGTCTAGCGGCTGGCCATCGAAATAAAAAGTCTAATGGCGGAGGGAATACAAGTGACCATTGGTGAATAGCTAGTTTTGCTCTATAACCACTCAGGATATGTATTCTGTTACCAGGAGGGACAATGGTGTACATAAAAGATTATCTGGAATTTAGGTCCTTGGTGTGCTTGAGCCTCGCACAACAAATATGACACCGCTTTACGCAGTAGTTTGGAGATTAGCTGTAGACAGACAAAACAGACGAGTGTGATGAGTGTGTCTGACTCTGATCTGCACAGCAGAAACACTGTTGGTATAATCTATTTGAAAATACGGAAAATAGCAGATCTACAAGCTTGTAGCTAGGGCTGTCACGATATGACATTTTACATGACGATTAATTGTCACTCAAATAATTGGCGATTAAGATTTAATTGTGTTTTTTTTATTTTTTTTTATTTTTTATTAATGTTTGTGAAGTGTAGGCTTTGAAGTTGCACATGGCAGATATGACACAAAACCTAAATACACGAAGAAATTACTGACATATTTGACAACCTAATACTTAAAAAATAACATTGATAGTGGAAATAGCCGATCTACAAGCTCACAACGTGTCGCGATGCGACGCGTTGTGAGCTTGTAGATCTGCTATTTCCACTATTTTTGACTTTTAAAAATTATATAGGAAAATGTTTCAACATGGAAACGATTATGACGATTATGAAAAATAATCACGATTATGTCAAAAGATCACGATTAGACGATTATGTAATAATTGTGACAGCCCTACTTGTAGCCATGCAATCTTTTTTTGCTTAAGCCCTATGTATACTTCCCTATTGTATATAGGTAATTTGAATTCATCAAATGAGTGTTTGCATAATTGTGAGGCAAATGTGAGCAATGAAGAACAGAAACGACGCGTTGTGGCGGTAATGAACTCCCCATGATTCAGTGTGTGTGAGAAGTGACACCTGGGTATGAAATGATGAAGTAGGCCTGACACCTGGGTTTGAAATGATGTCTCACTGGAAACTAGATGTTGACTTGACACTGACACAATATGTATTTCCTGCCACAGTGGGTTCAGTGGGCTGCACTGTGTGTTTGTCTTCTTACAATGTATGTTTCCTGTCAGATGCTGGTTTTCATACTAAAGGTTAAGCCTACAACAGACGAAATGAAAGTCTGCCTAAAGCGCTCGATTCTCTGTCAAAAAGACTAATAACACGATTGTGACGATTAAAAGTGATGAGTTTATACTGGCCATAGAATGCATTGCAGACGACACAGATCAGATGTTATGTTAAGACAATACTTTTGCTGTCTTTTATATTATATTGTGATCCTATTTTTTACTGGTGTTACTATTTATTCTGTACTTGTTGTTGTTCTCTACCATTAACTGTCTTTATTGCTGAACTGAATTTTCCTCTGGGTCAATTAAGATTTAATATATACTATATACCAGGGGTTCCCAAACTTTTTTGTCTCAGGGCACCCCATAAATGTTTCTTTTAATCCGAGGCCCCCCTACATTATAATTTTCACTCCCAGCACGTTTATATATTTATAGCATATCGTCGTTGTTGGGTGGAAACCTTGTATGTTCAAAACCATTCGTTTTGTATGTATCTTCTATAAAATGTGCTAAACTAGTGAAAACAGCAGATCTACAAGCACGTTGTGTGCTTGTAGATCGTCTGTTTTCACTAGTTTTGTACTACAAACTCTGCCTGACAGTGATGATATTTTAGTGATTATGTTGCAAGGAAAACGTTGAGATAATAGCCATTTTGGTTATAACTGACTGAAAATAACTTTGTAATTCAAGTTAAAAATGATACTAAATGTTTTTTAAGTGTCCAAATAAATTCCAAATATTATCAAATGATCTCGCGCCACCCCTGGACTGCCGTCGAGGCACCCCAGGGTGTCCCGTCACCCACTTTGAAAACCCCTGCTATATACTAGTATATACTATACTATATATACTATACTATAATATATACTTTATCTGTCTGTCTGTCTGTCTGTCTGTCTGTCTGTCTGTCTGTCTGTCTGTCTGTCTGTCTGTCTACTGTATTTATCTAATCTAATTTATCTAATCTATCAAAGTATATTTAAAGATCTGTCTTTGTTCCTCAGGGGAGCCCAGAGTTCGTCACCTCGTCCCAGTGTGTTCATTACTTTGAGTGGAGAAGCTACTTGGCCTGCAAGAGTGGCAAGTTCAAACCACATAAAGAGGTACTGTAGGCCTTTTTTTTGCGAGACCAACTGACTGTAGGAAATATGCATCATGTCTGTGTGTGTGTGTGTGTGTGCCTTTGTGGGCTGCGGTGTGCGCGTGTCTCTGTGTGAGGAGCGTGTGAGATGCATTTCCACAGTGTGGAAGGTAAGACTGTCACATGAGTCCATGCAGAGAGACGGCCCACATTACAGTCCAACATAGGGCATTCACCAAATATTCGAATATCAAAGTCACTTTTCGATGTTGTTCACCAAAGTCGATTATTCGCTTTTTTTTTTTTATTGTTTTCTCTTTAAAAAAATATATAGTTTATAAAGCTTGGCGAGATAGGAAGTCATAAGAATCAGTTGTCAAACCTGTCAAACATTTTTAGGCCGTGACCCCCAAAATAAACATATTTGAACTGGGGACCCCCACCCTGACATGCACTTGGAATTAGCCGATCGCTATGCCCCTCCTAAAGCCGTCCTCGTCCAATGCCAAGTTAGCAACAGGTTACTAACGCAGCAGACTTGGCAAGCTGCCATGGCGGCGCGCATCGGTGTACCGCTAGTCTGGCTGCTAGATAGAGATGGGATTTATGGTTCTTTGAAGTGAACCGGATCTCTGAGATCCGTTCCTTTCAAAGAGCCGTTCAAAAGACTGGCTCATTTTAGTTACTGGTTACTTTGTAGATTTTGATTATGATTGTAAATCACTTCCACCCAAATAGGCCTGTACATTTTGGCCATTGGATACATTTCTGGCATTTGAAAATAGGTGATCTACAAGCTCACAATGTGTCACGTTGCGATGCATTGTGAGCTTGTAGATCAGCTATTTGCAAATGATTTTTCTACATTTTACTCATTAGAAAACCTGTGAAACAGGACATTCTGCATAATGAGTACGTTCTAATATTGGTACTTTAAGTAGCCTACATTTTGATACCAATACTATTTTACTTTTACTCTAGTAGCCTACATTAATAACATTCCAAACTTGATTGCAGTATTGATATGTTTACCTAAGTAAAGAAATGTAGTACTTTTCCCACCACTGTTCATAGAAAGGAACGGCTCCCTACTGTGAACCGAATCATATCGTTCATTTCAAAGAGCCGTTCAAAAGACTCGATTCGTTCGCGAACGTCCCACCCACTCGCTTCCGTGTCACAAACACTGAAACAAAAACAGAACGGATTGCACTGACCTACACAAACCAACCCACGGGAATAATTTAGGAGCACTTCATGAGAAAATATAACTGGTAACACTTGTGTACTGTATGTTAATCTGACTTTAGTATAGGCTATTGTTTTCTTCCTGGACGTTTGTGGCAGGTTAGTCTGCAGCTGGGTGCTATTGCTGCACGCCGCCATGGCAGCTTGCCAAGGCACCCGCCTTAGTAACCTGTCGCTAAACGTGGCATTGGGCAAGCACGGCTTTAGGAGGGGCATAGCGATCGGCTAATTGTAGGTATTACTGTACATTTAATGTGACTCGGTTCCGCAGGTAAGTATTGTGAAAATAGCAGATCTACATGCTCACAACGCGAGGCGTTGTGTTGTGAGCATGTAGATCTGCTATTTTCACAATGTTCGCCTCTTGCTTACTTAATATTTGACAGTTTGGCCAGTCCTGTCGAATATTCGACTATTCGAATACTTTGAGGTCGAATAATTCGAATACTAAAAATCACTATTTGTGAATGCCCTAACGTGCACACATAGACATCAAAGGGGGCATGAGCCCCTGCCCTTTTATCTGTCTGTTAAAAAGTGCCCTCTCCAGACCATGAATGCAGTTTTTACTATGGTGAAAGAAACGCAAATGCCTCCTTTCCATGTCATACCTGAAGGCAGCATTCAAGAGAATTGCCTTGTCCAAACTCTCCTGAACTTGAACGCAGCATCTTATGTTGAAAGAATTGCCCTCTCTGTGTAGGTAGAAATCCATGCCGTTACGCCACATCTCGATCTCACATCTTGATTATGCTTAGTTCAGTGTCGTATCAAGCACAGAAAATAGCAGACCTCCAAGCTCACAGAGATTTGAGGTCGGCTATTTTCAATATTTCCACCAAAAGGCCTTTTTAGAAATTCCAGCCCCTGCCTCTCTAACATTCTCTGCACGTCCCTACAGTCCAATACACCAGTGGTTCTCAAACGTTTTCATGTGAAGAACCCTACATTTTGTGTATTCAGCTGTGGGCCCTCCTTTGTAAAGATTTCTTTACATTTTCAATCATTTTCAAAGCCACATAACACACACTGGCCGTTTATAGTTCCGTATTTTTGATTTTGTGTACGTTTTGGGTGAGAGAGATCGTGCAGTAATTGCGTCGACATGCTTAGTTCGTCTACGGTTTGTGCGTGCCGACCCGCTCTCCGCTCCAATTCTGCTCCCTTTGGAGCCGCGCGCCACATTTGCGCCTCGCAGCACAGAGCACACGAGAGCAGAACAGAGCAATTAAAGCACAAGCCTGGGAAATCTCTCTTCCTCCTCCGTTTCTAGTGTAGACCTGCGGTCCTTATGTATTACTATGAACCACTTAAACCCCAGCATCCCTATTCTGGTGGGAACATTAGCCAAAAAATAGCAGATCTACAAGCTCACTTTGCATTCTGCGTTGCGACGCGTAAGGATGTAGAGATTTGATGTAGAGTAGAGTAGTCCCAAGTACAGGGCCAACTTGGGGCCAGTTTACCAAGTTTAGAGGATTTGAAAGTGGTTAAATACTTTGACTTTCCTTGCCTGTGTCCAGGTGCCCTGCTACGTGTTCGACACCGACGGAAAGAAACACGACTTGACCCCACTGATCAAACTGACCGATGGGTACCTGGTGGACGACTCTGATGACCAGGTGGACTTCTACATCAACGTCTGCCGCAGCCTCAGTACGGACATTATGGATGGATTGACACGGAAAAACGTTTTGATCCAAGAGTCTTCATTCTTTAACCCATTTAGGCCTATATTTTGAGATGGGGGTCCGTGGCCAAATACATGTCATTTTGGGGGTCCTTCACATGAAAAAGTTTGAGGACCACTGACATTGTGGTGTCTCGAGCTATTAAAGCTCCAGTTAAGTGAAAAGGACCTTTTCTTTGACAATGGCTGGCCAGATTGCTGACATAGAAACATAGGTTTTTCAAAAAACCTTAGAAGGATTCAAAAGACACTTTTGAATCCTCGGGTCAAAATTCAAATTTTCACGATTTTTCAAAAATAGCAGATCTACAAGCTTGCAGCGCGGCACTCGGTGCTGCGCTGCAAGCTTGTAAATCTGCTATTTTTTAATAGTTAAAGCATAACATATTGCGTAATAATGAGTACCCGGTGTAAATGGGTTAATGTCGCTCACCCTCTCTCTCTCTCTCTCCCCCTCTCTCTCTCTCTCTCCCCCTCTCTGTCTCCTCCCAGACCGTCCAGACACTAAGTGTCCCGGGGACTCGGCGGCGTGTCTGAAGAACAAGCAGGGTTCCTACAGCATGGGTTCTCCTACACACAGGCTGGAGCTGGTTTCTGATGACAGGTAACCCAGATAATGATAAACCTTATGCTACACACTTACTGTCCATGTACTGTACATGCTACACACTTACTGTCCATGTACTGTACAGCAGGGGTTTTCAAACATTTTTGTCTCAGGGCACCCCATGAATATTGTTTTAATCCGAGGCACCCCTACAATAATATAACTTTCACTCCCAGCACCTTATATTTATAGCATATCGTCGTTGTCGGGTGGAAACCTTGTATGTCCAAAACCGTTCGTTTTGTATTTATCATCTATAAAATGATCTAAACTAGTGAAAACGGCAGATCTACAAGCACACAACGCCTCGCATCGCGAGGCATTGTGTGCTTGTAGATCATCTGTTTTCACTAGTTTTTTGCGACAGTCTTGTATGATGAAGCAGGGCTTTGCTTTACCAAAAGACGTACACATTTGAAACTTGGAGATACAAGGTTTCTGCCTGACAGTGACGATATTTTAGTGATTATGTTGCGAGGAAAACGTTGAGATAACAGCCATTTTGGTTAGAACTGACTGAAAATAACTTTGTACTTCAAGTTTAAAATTATACTAAATAATATTTTTTCAAGTGTCCAATAAATTCCAAATATTATCAAATTATCTCGCGGCACCCCTGGACTGCTGTCACGGCACCCCAGGGTGCCCCGTCACCCACTTTGAAAACCCCTGCCTTATGCTACACACATACTGTCCATATACTGTACAGGGCTCCCACGGTCATGGAAAATTCCTGGAAATATTTTGAAATGAGAAAAATCATTTTCCAGTACTGGAAAAGGTTTGGAATTGATCAAGGGTCCTGGAAGGTCCTGGAAAAAATGTCTATGCATTGTTTTTGGTTATTGATTTTGTTAATACAAAACATTTTCTAAAACACGTATAACATTCATTTTTCGTAACAGGCTGTGTGATTGCAGCCTAATGTAATGTATGTGATAAAAAGAACAGATCTACAAGCTCGCAAAGCGCAAGATTCTATGCTTTATTTTTGCTACACTGCCTGTCTTTGGGCATTGCACATAGGAGTAAGGGACTCGTGAATGAATGCTCAATGAATGAATGATTATATAGTCCTGGAAATTGGGTTAAATATTCTGGAAAGGTTTTGGAAATCCATCTGTAAAAATGTGTGTGAACCCTGACTGCAGCAGTAGTGGTGCTCCATCAGGGCTGATGCTTAACGGTCTGTCCATTTGCCTCAAAGCAGAGGAAGGATAGGAGTCTGGGTGTCAAGGTCCGTACACACCGCCGGTGAATTTAGCGAACATTCGCTGGTGAACTCCTCTCTCTCTCTGTATTAAATCAAGCTCACTCTATCCTACTTAAAGAGAGAGAGAGCATGGTCAAGGGACCTTCCCTTTGCATTGAGGCCGAGGGGAACAGTGTTTCTTTTCCGTGTCTCTCGTCTGTGTGGCTGCTTGGAAAAAGTACTCGAATGTCTACTGGTAAAAGCATGGTTTATGTATGTTTTATTGTTAATTTATATCTGCAAAAAGACTAATGTTTTAAAATAAATCGCTGGATATTATTATTATTTAATAGGATAACAACCACGGCCAGGTCATCATCACTTGAGGATGTAGTTTAGCTTTTGCTAATTCGCCGGTCTGTACAGAGCTTCACTGTCTGCTCACTGCTGTTCATCAACGTTTGCTCCTCTCCTCTCCTCTCCTCTCCTCTCCTCTCCTCTCCTCTCCTCTCCTCTCCTCTCCTCTCCTCTCCTCTCCTCTCCTCTCAGATTGCAGCTGAGGTATGAGCTCGATACCGACTCTGTTCCAGACTTCTGTAATGGACACACTCCCGCTGTCACCGTCACCTTCATCTGCCCTTCGGGAAGACAGGAGGTGAGACACGCAGGCACGCATATCCACACCGAACAAGCAGCACAATAAAAATGAATGGCCGTTGATGAATTGGCCATCATAACGCATCATTCGGAGCACTTCCCAAGTCCACGTACGCTACAGGTTAACTTATTGGATCTTGTCCCGAATTTGATTGTCTTCAAAATATAGTACGTTTCATTTTCTCCCAAATGGAAGTGGGCCTGACGTGACAAAAAAATGTTAAAAGACCAAATGTTACATCTTCTCTAAACTGCTTTAATAAAACAAACAATAGTTCTGTGTCCGATCGTATTGACATAAGTGTTGACATTAGAAAGTCAGGCTTCTGAGGAGCCACAGTGAAAGAGAGGGAGATGCTTGGGGTGAATTGTTTTCCTTTTACACAGTTAACTCATCCAGCGCCAGGAATCTCCACTAGAGGGCGCCCAATGGCCAGAGAATCCACCATAGACTTACGCTGTATATGCACAAGCCGTGCGCAGCCATGACGCGCCTGAACACTTTCCTTTGTGTCATGAATAGGGACAGGATGAAGTTAGCTTGAAGTTAGCTATTGGCTACCAAGCATTTTAGAAGCCCTATTTTCGGCGATTTAGCAGTGATTAAACCTTGCGCACCTCATGGATATGCATGGAACAGAGAAAATGAGCTCTAAAGATCCTGGATTGCATTGGAGTGGACGGCAAATATCGGCGGCGCGACCCTCTCGCGGGCCGATGTAAACAGATCGTGGCCGGCGGCCGGCTCGAAAATTTAGCCCGGTGCTTCGGTAAGGCCTCTGGATGTGTTTTTTTTTTTTTTATAAAAAGCCGAACTAGTTCGGGATAGGCACCCCGGACGATAAAAAGGCCGAAATAAAGCCGAACTAGTTCGGGATAGGCACAGTAAGAGTTAACAGACCAGAGTTCACATCTCAGCATTCTGCGGTCATGGATTGTTGCTATCAATAGATTAGTTTGTCTCCGCTCTACCGCCTCCATTTGGGTTCAGATTGAAATCTAACTTCATCCAGGGGTTCATTATAGGGCTGTCACGATTATGACATTTTACATGACGATTAATTGTCACTCAAATAATTGCGATTAACGATTTAATTGTGTTTTTGTCGTTGACAATTACATTTCTGTTTGGCTTTTAGGCTTTGAAGTTGCACATGGTAGATATGACACATAACCTAAACATACAAAGAAACTACTGACATATTTGACAACTTTATACTTAAAAAAAGAACATTGATAGCGGAAATAGCCGAGCTACAAACCATTCTGCCTATTCAAATCATTCAACTTACTACTGTACAGTCATCGTTTTCCATATCCTCATTTCCCATGGTGTCTGGGGGGTCCCCAACCTTTTACAATACTGTCTCATTCTTTTAAACCTCTCCTCTCCTCTCCTCTCCTCTCCTCTCCTCTCCTCTCCTCTCCTCTCCTCTCCTCTCCAGGGGTCAGATCCTAAGGTCACAGCCAGCACCAACTGTCGCTATGAGGTGACCTGGGGGACGGAGTACGCCTGTCACAGAGACTACCTGGAGAGTCACACCTGCAAACTGACCAGTGACCAGCATGACGTCTCCATAGACCTCACTCCACTCACACACCAATGTGAGAGCACGCACTCACACACTCACACTCACACTAGGGGTTCTATTATGATCCAGGTCTTATGCCTTATGCCTTAACTTCTTTGCCTTTTTTTACTATATACATATTTTGTTTAATATTTCAAATAGCTGATCTGCAAGTTCACAATGTGCAGATGTAGATCAGCATTTGGAGTATTTAAAAATGTTTTTCAAAATAGTAAAAAAAAAGGCAAAGAAGTTAAGGCATAAGGCATAAGACCTGGATCATAATAGAGCCCTTGGGCATTAACGAAAAAGTCGACAAGTCGATTCAGTCGATTTCATTACACAAGTCGACTCCCACCAGAGAAAGTCAAAGTTGAAAAAAAGTAATACTTTCTATTGTGAAAATAGCTGATCTACATCGCGAGGCGTTGTGAGCATGTAGATCGGCTATTTTCACAATTTCTGCCTCTATATATTTGACAGTTTGGACAATGTTTAATTTGCCATTTTAAAGGTATTAAAAAGTCCTTAAATTGGCACTTTAGAAATGTGCAGATACCCTCTATACACTTAAACTTTATGTTGGTTTGTTTACAGTTGAGTGACATTAAGTAACATTAAGTTAATCATCTGGGGACCCCCCAAAATAATTGGGGGGTCGTGTGTGATGTGATGACGTCATCAAACGATAAAGTCGACTTCAACTCAACCTTTTACTGAATCGAGTCGACTTGCAAAAATCACAAGTCGTTAATGCCCTAACTCACACACGCACACACACGCACGCACGCACGCACGCACGCACGCACGCACGCACGCACGCGCACGCACACACACACACACACACACACACACACACACACACACACACACACACACACACACACACACACACAGTAGCGTGTGCCTTGCTGTCCAGGCCGGCCGTTGCTATGTGAGCTATGAGGACGTATTTTTAGCCTCTATAAAGAGGGAAGTTAAGTTTATGAATAATCTTAAGTGACCGTAACCTTCCCAGCTTGCCCTACTGCTGCTCATTGTTATTTCCAGTCATATCACGTGCTTTGTCACCCTCTGTGCACATGGTGACTCAACACATTAATCAGTCCATGTATCAGCAGCACATCAAACTATCCTTGTAAAGCTTCCTCAAATATTCACATTCAAGTGTCCTTGGCCCTTTTTCTTGAAATTAACTTTTGAACATTTTAATTTAAAAAACAACTATTAGCATAGCAATACACATGTTCGTGTATTCTTGAACTGAATAGGCAAATGATTGCTTTGATACATTTTGTTTGATCACGCTTAACCACATTAACCCTAGTGTTCCTATTTTGGGCATATTTATTTTTATATATTTTCAAAATCCCCCCCACTTGTGTGCACTTCTGTGAGCCTGACCAAATTAACTCATTTCCTGATATCGCCGTCGAAACCGGAGATTTCCCGCTGTACCACTCTGCTATGCCCGTAGATCCAGGAAATTTAATTAGCTTTAATCATTATGAAACAATTAAAAGTATGATCGCTCTTTATAGCCGATTCGAACTCTACAGGCCCGCCTTCTAACTGTATCCGGCCCTATTTCCGGTTCTGACCGGATCTAGGTTTCCGTATCCGGTCTAAGGCCCATTGATAGCTCCGGTCCCATAGGTTTCCATTGTAAACAAAGGAAGGAGCTGCACGGTCATATCATCGTCTTTTTTCACACGTTTTTTTTTATTTGGAAGCGGTTTGATTCTTGTACATGAGTCGCGCACAGATCGTGCACTATGCGTGCACGTGCCCACATTAAAAGGTAAGGACAATTTGGCAGGAAAACAGTTCAGCCTATGTTTAAAATAGCAGCAAATGAGTTAAATCCAAAGCTTTACTAACACGGCTGTTATTGAATAGAAAGCAATACTTATTTGTACATCATTTGAACATATTGACAACGAAACTGGACTGGCGACTTCTTCACTCCGTTACTTTGTAATGTTATATTCATCTTCAAACAGTGGATAGTCATTAATTCATAGCATAATTTATGTTTGTTTTGGTTTTCTAAGCAAAATGTTGTAGTTGGGCGGCAGTGGCTCAGGGGTAGAGCTGCCGGATGGAGAACCGAAAGGTTCCCAGTTCGATCCCGGGCTCCCCCAGAGTTAGTGTCAATGTGCCCTGGAGAAAGACTCTGAACCCCTAGTTGCTCCCGGTTGGTGCAGGTTGGTGCCTTGCACGGTTTCCTCTGCCATTGGTGTATGAATGTGAGTTTGAATGAGTGAATGTAATGCACAATCTATCAGTGTTGTTTTTGACAGCATATTTTGATTTAGTTTTAGTCATAGTCTTTGAATTAAAAATGTCTTTTAGTTTTAGTCTAATTTTAGTCGACTAAATATCATAAGATGTATTTTGGCAGGCCTTGATGGCATCGTAATGACTGATTTTACACCTGGTTTGCGTACTGAAAATAGCCGATCTACAAGCTCACAACGTGTCGCGCTGCGACGGTTTGTGAGCTTGTACGACGCGTTGTGAGCTTGTAGATCTGCTATTTTCAGCGTGCAACACCTGAGAGCAACGAAACATAAAATTACTGTCTTCTCCACTAGTCCCTCCCTAATGTTTTAGTCTAGTTTTTTATTTTGTTGACGAAATTGGCAATATATTTAGTCTTAGTTTTAGTCATCATAGTTTAGTTTTTATTTAGTTTTCGTCAGTGAAAAAAACATAGTCGACAAACATTTTTTGTCATAGTTTTAGTCGACGAAATCAACACTGCAATCTATGTAAATACCATTTTAGAAGTACTATTAGACTCATTTCTCTGTGTGTGCGTCCGTGCGTGCGTTGTGTGTGTGCAAGCAGACATTTCGTCCAACCTCTCCTATGCTGAGACCAAGTCCGGCGATCCGAGGAACGACTACGTCTTCTACCTGAACGTGTGCGGGGGGATCGGCTCGGTCATCTGTGGAGATGAGAACTACGTGTCAGCCTGCCAGGTGAAAGCCAGCGGAGACGTCAAGAAGGTCGCTGGAAGATACCAGAACCAGACACTCCGGTAAGGAGAGAGAGAAACCAGCCAACTATCTGTGGTTTACTTTATCTATCTATAATACACTATCCCCCTGCTTCTAGGTTACTTAGGTCATCCACCCAGAAACTCCTCCAAGTCCCCCCGTCAAATTTGGTAACGAAAGGTGATCGGGCTTTCTCCGTAGCGGCACCGATACTTTGGAACAATCTCCCACTACACATAAAAATTAGCCCCTCCATTGAACATTTTAAATCAAATCTGAAGACCCACCTTTTTACCCTTGCTTTTAATATAGTATGATTCTATGTTTTTGGTGTTGCGTGAACTGTTTTTCCTGTTTTTATTGATGTTGTTTTTGGTTTCACAATTCACATGTAAAATTGCTTTGTAAACTGTTGTTCTTTTGCCTCCGGAAAGCACTTTGGGTCAACTATTGTTGTTTTTAAAATGTGCTATATAAATAAACTTGACTTGACTTGACTTGACTTGACTTGACTTGACTATCTATCTCAACCAGTGGGCTGTTTTAGAGATTTTCAAGTCTCTCTCCTCTCTCTCTCTCTCTTTCTCTCTCTCTCTCTCCTCTCTCTCTCTCTCTCTCCTCTCTCTCTCCAGCTATTCTGATGGAGACCTAACTCTGATCTACCCTGACGGACAGAAGTGTTCCACGGGCTTCCAGAGGATGACCATCATTAACTTTGAATGCAACAAGACCGCAGGTGAGACCCCCGTTTAAAACCTATGGAAGAGGACAGATATAGTTATAGTTAAAGCGTGCAAGACTTACAGTTTCATCGATCTTAAAGGGCTCATGACCTGCTATTTTTACAAAACATAAAAGTTTTTTTTGTCTCTGAGGCCTTTTCAGTTGCAATGAAAAATAAAAGTTTGCCTGCAGGTGTCACTGTTGAGGGATTTTGCCTGTCAATCATTGTCTCTGCTCTCTGTGTGTGTGTGTGTTTCATCCTCAGCCAACGGTGGTCAAGGCTCTCCTGTGTTCGTGGGTGAGACTGACTGCACCTACTCTTTCAACTGGGCGACGCTCTATGCGTGTGTGAAGGGAACGGAGGACCCTCTGTGCAGGGTCTCCAACCACGGGAAGCACTACGACCTCATGCCCCTCACGCGATACCCTGGTGAGACGGACTGTGTCTTTAAGGCCTAGAATTATTGAATGCTTTAACTATTGAAAAATAGCAGATATACAAGCTCACAGCGCGGCACCGAGTGCCGCGCTGCGAGCTTGTAGATCTGCTATTTTTGAAAAAGTTGTGCAAAAAGTTGTGCAAATCTTTGAATATATGTATTTTTAAAGCAAACGTTTGTAACTCAAATTTTGCTTCTGGGGGGGGGGGGGGGGGGGGGGTCCCTGGAACTAGATATTTTGAGATGCGGGTCCGTGGCCAAATAAATATAAGTTTGGGGGTCCTTGACATGAAAACGTTTGAGAACCACTGACATAGCAGTCTCTCAAGAACAGACTAACTGAGCTCCAGTGAAGTGAAAAGGACCTTTTCTTTGATGATGATGGCTGGCCAGATTGCTGACATAGAAACATAGGTTTTTCAAAAAACCTTAGAAGGATTCAAAAGACACTTATAGAATCGTAAAAAAAATCAAATTTTCACAATTTTTCAAAAATAACAGATCTACAAGATAGATAGATAGATAGATAGATACCTATTATCCCAAGGGTGCCGCGCTGTGAGCTTGTAGATCTGCTGTTTTTTAATAGTTAAAGCATAAAATAATGATACACTATAATGTGTACCTGTTCTAAATGGGTTAACCCTATTCTGGTCATGTCATAAGGCGGAAATAGCAGATATACAAGTTCCCACCCCGTTGCTACATACAGTAGCTCATGAAAACAATACGGCCTTTCTATTCCTGGAATGTTGGCATGCTAAAATATCAGCCATTGTGGTTGCATTAATTAATCTGTGTTCTGTCTCAAAATCCATCTCTCTCTCTCCCTGTCTTCATTCAGAGTCTGAAACGGCCCAGAACTGGGAGGCGGTTTACGCCAGCACGCCGGAGGGAGACAAGAGTCGCTTCTACCTCAACATGTGTCGCAGAGTCATCCAGAGAGGAGCGGCCACGCGCTGCCCAGAGGACTCTGCCATCTGCGTCGTAGGTGAGGACAGACGCACGGAAAAGCAAGGGATTTCATAGCTCTGGTCCATAGCGTTAGTGGAGTTCTCCCTAACGCTATGTTCCTCCAAATCCTTGACAAATCTGGAAAGACCCGTTGTCTGGTCCGAAAATTTAAAAAAAATGTTTCGCCCCTCACCAAACCAAAGGTATCAGTGGACAGTTGAAAGCTTACTCTACTTAGTGGACGCAGTCTGAGCCCCCCACCACACGATTAAAATACTATGGCTAAATGAAAAATATTCCACCGTATGGAGACACTCTTCCTGGTTGAATACTCTTTTTACGAAACAGCGCTTCCAACGTCGCAGAACTGAATAACACCCAATGAGACTAATGCTCTGTTAATGCGGTGCATTTCAGGTCCTCTGACCTGCGCGGCAGTAGTGAGTTGATACCGTGATGGTGACGACAAATAGTGAAAAACTAGAAGAAATGGAGTCTCCATCCGGTGGAATATTTTTCATTTTGCACTAGAAATGTATTTTAATCGTGTGGTGGGGGGCTCAGACTGCGTCCACTAAGTAGAGTAAGCTTTCAACTGTCCACTGATACCATTGGTTTGGTGAGGGGCGAAACAGTTTTTGTTATTTTCGGACCAGACGACGGGTCTTTCCGGATTTGCCAAGGATTTGGGGGGTAGACGAACATAGCGTTAGGGAGAACTCCACTAAACGCTATGGACCAGAGCTAGGGATTTCACTAACTAAGAACAAAAGAAAGAGTGGGATTTAGCCATGCACGTGCCCTAGTGTCCTGCTGATGTCTTAAGCATATCCTGCTGCTTCTGTGGCTTCTGTTACTTCAGATCAGCACAACAAATCCAAAAGTCTGGGATTGTTCCTGTCCTCGGTACCGACCAGCGAGCCAGGAGGTGACATCAGGCTGGTTTACACTGACGGGGACAAGTGTGACACCAACACCAACATCAGGACCATCATCACGCTCAAGTGCAAACCAGGTGTGTGCGTGTGTCTCAAGTCAAATGTCATTTGTGTCGCACACTAAATCCAGGGTTCCCACGGTCATGAAATTCCTGGAAATATTTTGAAATTAGAAAAAATATTTTTCCAGTACTGGAAATGTTTTGGAATTTATCAAGGGTCCTGGAAGGTCCTGGAAAAAATAGCTATGCATTGTCTTTGGTTATTGATTTTGTTAATCCCTCTGAAATGACAAATTAAACATGGGCCAAATTGTCAGATATTAGAGGCAGAAATTGTGAAAATAGACAATCTACTGAGCATGTAGATTGGCTATTTTCACAATAAAACCGTGTTATACAAAATTCCTCAACTCTCTTCAAATATGATTATTTCGGGGCTCACAGCCTGAAAAGGTTGAGAACCACTGGCATACGCTACCTGTCTTTGGGCATTGCACATAGGAGTAAGCGACACGTTATTGTTATATAGTCCTGGAAATCGGGTTAAATATTCTGGAAAGGTTTTGGAAATTAATTGGTAAAGATGTGTGGGAACCCTGAAAGTCATACCACGTGCATCTGTGAAAATAAAATTCCCATATTCTCCTGTGCGTGCGTGCGTGCGTGCGTGCGTGCGTGTGTGTGTGTGTGTGTGTGTGGAACATGCATTTAGTTTCTGGCTGTCACAGTGGATTCTATTCCAGACTCACATGGTCATATTTTCGTGTTTTGTTGTCTTTGGTCGGTTCTTGCCGTCCTCCCGTCAGGCGAGCTGGAGAGCGCTCCCATCATGCGCAGCGTGTCGTCCGACGGCTGCATGTACGAGTTTGAGTGGTACACGGCCGTGGCCTGCGTGCTGTCCAAGGCCGAGGGAGACGACTGCAAGGTGCAAGACCCACAGTCTGGTAGGACACACACACGCACGTTATGTGCACATAAACATCCCATAGCAACAGTTTTAAAGCAGTTGTCAAGCTCTTAACACAACTGTTGCCAAAAAAAGACCCCTTTGTAGGGCTTCTCCGCCATGCCCGAGGAACCTGAAGATTTAATAAGCTTTAATTAAAAAATAAGAATCCGTCGAAGCCGAACTAAAATAGGCCGGAACTAATGCTCCGGGATCGGTTTCTACACACATTATGGAGCGGACCGATTAACATTGAGGCCGCAAACCGGAAGCGGATGGTCCGTCCTCTATTCCAGCCCGTTAGCTTTCTGTGTAAACACCACGGCTTACAGATGGAGAACGGATTGATCAATTTGATCAAAATTTAAAAGGATTTGAGAAGCTGATGGAATACGCGAACACACGGTGCATGGCAGTGTCCGATCGTGCACGATGGGAACTGGATTAGCGCCCGCGTTAACAGGTAGGAGAAGCCAGCAGTGAAAGACATAGAAAAGTCTTCGGTTTCCTCGGCTGTAAACAACCAATGAGTTAAGGTGCATGTATATGCTGTATGCAAGGTTGTCAAGGTTCTAAGTAGGCGTGTGTCTGTGTAGGTGTAACCTAGCCTACCAGGCTTTCTGAGAGAAAGCCTGGTGTTCGTTCACAACAGGCCGTTTGGTTTCCGCCTAAAGCGCGGAAACCACTAGAAGAAGCGGCGTTGCTTTGATTTGGTTCCCTCCGTTTGTTTCCCCAATCCTTATTAAAATGCTCGCTAAAAGTTGCCAGTCGCTAAAAGTTGGACTAAAAGATGCATATACCAAACAAATTTTTCAAAAGCAAAACTACTCCGCATCAAGGAGTTTATTAGGTAGGCCCTAAAAGCGTGTCCTTGAGCGCAGGGGAATATTTTGGGTTAAAACTGAATCCGGTTTGATCTTTCCGGCAAATTGTAGTCCTTTTAGTACTACAACATGACGTTTTGTGGTTTCCGCTCCAGACCGGTTACAAACCCGAAAAGTGAAGTGATCCCAGACTAGTGTAGGTGTGCTTGATATCATTGGACACCCAGGCTGCCACTGGCTCTCTCATCTTCCTCTCTGTCCCTCTTCCTCTCACCTTCCTCTCTCTCCCCTGCTCCAGACTTCACCTTTGACCTGACCCCTCTGTCCAAGCCCGACGGTGGCTTCTACAACCTGTCCAGTGACGTGTACGACTACTACATCAACGTGTGCGGTCCCGTCACCGTCCCCGCCGCCTCCTGTCCCGCCAAGACGGGCGCCTGTCAGGTGGACAAGAGGTGAGGACAGAGCTGTCACGATTATGACATTTTACATGACGATTAATTGTCACCCAAATAATTGCGATTAACGATTTAATTGTGTATTTGTCGTTGACAATTACATTTCTGTTTGGCTTTTAGGCTTTGAAGTTGCACATGGTAGATATGACACATAACTTAAATATACAACGAAATTACAGACATATTTGCCCACTTTATACTTAAAAAAGAACATTGATAGTGGAAATAGCCGATCTACAAGCTCACAACGCGTCGTGAGCTTGTAGATCTGCTATTTCCACTACTTTTTGAAAGTGTTTGAAACTATATTAAAGGACAACTCCGCCCTAAATCACTTCTAGGCTCATTTTCCTACTTATATTGATCCAAAATTACTGTCCATGTGGTCTATTAGGCACAAATGCTCCTGTTGTCCAGTTTCCCCAGCAGAACCCAGCAGCTCTCATAGCATAGAGTGGAGCCTATAAGCCTATCACTCTTACACTATTTGTTGTGGTCAAAAGTGATTTTATTTTTCATGAATGTGTTACTAGTTGTCATTACAAACACATCCATGTCATCGTTGTCCCACAAAAGCCATCACACTCTTCTAAACAGATGTTATGCTTTTATGTGTTTTACCAAGTCCCGGAAAAGATGCCCTGTGATTGGCCAGTACAGTCAATTTGATTGGCATTTGTGCCGAATGCTCACCCCAAAACATGATTTATGAGACTGTGGTGGCTTGTGTGGAGCAAACAAGGCATGGATGTGTTTGTAATAACAACTAGTAACACATTCATGAAAAAAGAAATCACTTTTGACCGCACCAAATAGTGTAAAAGCGATAGGCTTATATGCTCCACTCTATGCTGTGAGAGCTGCTGGGTTCTGCTGGGGAAACTGGACAACAGGAGCATGTCTGCCTAATGGACAGTATTTATGGATCAATATAAGTAGGAAAATGAGCCTAGAAGTGATTTAGGGCGGAGTTGTCCTTTAACATTGACGATTATGCAAAATAATTGCGATTAGACGATTATGTAATAATTGTGACAGCCCTAAACACAGTAACATTCTCTGTGATAACGGGTCCATCTGGTTAAATTCATAACACAGCGCTTTACAACGTAATATATTCACTGTATATTTGCACATCCGTGAAATGTTCTGCTCTGCAACTATAAGTGAGCTCTAATGGCCCAGCACCCAGGGAGCAGAGGGGTTAAATGCTAAAATAGTCGATCTACAGTACAGTGTATAACGGCTATTTTTGCAATATATTCAACTGCCGTATTATGACCTGTTACTATGGTTAAAGGTTCTACACCATGCATTTAAAAAATAATTGATATATCATTGGTTGTGTCCCAAAAACGTTTTTCAAAAGGTTTGAGGCTAAATTACCACTCCTGAGTTACAGAGGCCCTGTCATTTCTGCCTGGCTTTCAGAGCATTTTCAGCTGAAGTACATCCTTCTCAGGCCTGCCCACCCCTCCCCAACCCCCACTCAGCACAGCAGTAGCAGTAGGTCCCTCTGGTGATGTCACCAGAGGGAGAAAATCTGACAGCCCGTTCTGAGACCTGCCTACATAGATCTGCCCATAAACTGAGAAAGACACAATGGTCAGAGAGAGGACTTTGTGAGGATAGAACGTGCTGGTGGGACATAAAAACAAATACATGAAAATTGGAAGAAATTAAATTCATGGTGTAGTCCCTTTAAGTGGTTAAGTGTGAAGTTGGTACTTATTCTTGCCCGAAACCTGAGGAAAACTATTCTTGACGAAACGTTGGTTTCCCTTTTAAATAAAATACGTTTGCATCGTGGCTACGAGCTGTGCGACCTCCTTGGTAAATAAAGATCAATCGGTGTTGAGGAGCTGTGCGATATAAATTTCTTGTGTCGTTGACGTCTCTTTTTCTCTGGTTCAGCTTGAAGTCGTGGAGCCTGGGGGAGTTCAGCTCCCACCTGTCCTACTATGACGAGGTGATCCAGTTGACCTATTCTCATGGTTCCCAGTACAACAACGAAGGACACACCCTGCGCTCTACGCTCATCACCTTCCTCTGTGACCGAGATGCTGGGGCCGGACAGCCCAAGTTCCAGGTGAACCTCTTCTCCTTCTCCTTCTCCTTCCCTTCTCTTCTCTTCTCTTCTCTTCTCTTCTCTTCTCTTCTCTTCTCTTCTCTTCTCTTCTCTTCTCTTCTCTTCTCTCCTCTCCTCTCCTCTCCTCTCCTCTCCTCTCCTCTCCTCTCCTCTCCTCTCCTCTCCTCTCCTCTCCTCTCCTCTCCTCTCCTCTCCTCTTCTCTTCTCTTCTCTTCAGCTTAAAGTAGGGCTGTCACAATAATTACATAATCGTCTAATCACAATTATTTGAGGTAATCGCAATTATTTTGCATAATCGTCATAATCATTTCCATGTTGAGAAATGTTAATATACCGTAGTTACAAACACTTTCAAAAAGTAGTGGAAATAGCAGATCTACAAGCTCACAATGTGTCGCAATGCGACGAGTTGTGAGCTTGTAGATCAGCTATTTCCACTATCAATGTTCTTTTTAAAGTGTAAAGTTGTCAAATATGTCAGTAATTTCTTTGTGTATTTAGGTTATGTGTCATATCTACCATGTGCAACTTCAAAGTCTAAAAGCCAAACAGAAATGTAATTGTCAACCACAAAAACACAATTAAATCGTTAATCGCAATTATTTGAGTGACAATTAATCGCCATGTAAAATGTCATAATCGTGACAGCCCTCTTCTCCTCTCTTCTCTTCAGCATAAAGTAATAAACTGTGTGTATAAATGCGTTTCAGAAAGAGGACAACTACACCTATATCTTCCAATGGTACACGTCCTACGCCTGTCCAGAGAGGCCCCATGAGTGCGTGGTGACCGATCCCAACACGCTGGAACAATACGACCTGTCCAGGTAACACTGAACAATACCACCTGTCCAGGTAACACTGAACAATACCACCTGTCCAGGTAACACTAAACAATACCACCTGTCCAGGTAACACTGAACAATACCACCTGTCCAGGTAACACTGAACAATACCACCTGTCCAGGTAACACTAAACAATACCACCTGTCCAGGTAACACTGAACAATACCACCTGTCCAGGTAACACTAAACAATACCACCTGTCCAGGTAACACTGAACAATACCACCTGTCCAGGTAACACTAAACAATACCACCTGTCCAGGTAACTCTGAACAATACCACCTGTCCAGGTAACTCTGAACAATACCACCTGTCCAGGTAACACTGAACAATACCACCTGTCCAGGTAACACTGAACAATACCACCTGTCCAGGTAACTCTGAACAATACCACCTGTCCAGGTAACACTGAACAATACCACCTGTCCAGGTAACACTGAACAATACCACCTGTCCAGGTAACACTGAACAATACCACCTGTCCAGGTAACACTGAACAATACCACCTGTCCAGGTAACACTGAACAATACCACCTGTCCAGGTAACACTGAACAATACCACCTGTCCAGGTAACACTAAACAATACCACCTGTCCAGGTAACACTGAACAATACCACCTGTCCAGGTAACACTAAACAATACCACCTGTCCAGGTAACACTGAACAATACCACCTGTCCAGGTAACACTGAACAATACCACCTGTCCAGGTAACACTGAACAATACCACCTGTCCAGGTAACACTGAACAATACCACCTGTCCAGGTAACACTGAACAATACCACCTGTCCAGGTAACACTGAACAATACCACCTGTCCAGGTAACACTGAACAATACCACCTGTCCAGGTAACACTGAACAATACCACCTGTCCAGGTAACACTAAACAATACCACCTGTCCAGGTAACACTAAACAATACCACCTGTCCAGGTAACACTGAACAATACCACCTGTCCAGGTAACACTAAACAATACCACCTGTCCAGGTAACACTGAACAATACCACCTGTCCAGGTAACACTGAACAATACCACCTGTCCAGGTAACACTGAACAATACGCAGTCCTGCTGAAATATCTATTGTGCTATTACTGCTGGGGTGGGTGGTTACTTTCTGACATTCTCCAAATAACATGATCTTCGATATTGATATATCAATATCGCGATATTAGATGTAAACAAAAATTGCAGTAAGGCAGCTTTATTGAACATTCTGATAAGGATAGGACACCTTCTGTTAAATAAACTAACAAAAGTTCCCTTCGATACTGGAATTATATTCAATAAAAAAAACATGTATTGTGCTTGCTTGTGTAGAAACCTTGATAATCGATATTTAGCAAAGAAATTAAATCTGTGTGAAACTTGTCAATAGTGCATGTTTTTAAGGGACAGATCTATTATTATGGATATAAATAAGTAAACGCTGTGATTCTCTATCAAACACATGGACATTATATTTCAACACATATGGACAGACCTGCACCTTGACATGAACACAGAGATTACACACAGTTATCAATAGACCAAGAGTAGCTGTACGGAATGGAAAAGTAACTGTGCTTTCTCTCTATTTCGCCCCCCAATCCCATCCCTCTCTCTCCCGTCTGTCTGTCTGTCTCTCTGTCTCCAGGTTGTCTCGTCCGGGCTCCAGTAAGAACTGGCAGACCATGGACCTGTCAGACCCCAACAGCTTGAAGAAGTACTACATCAACGTTTGTCGGCCCCTGGTGGCCACTGTGGGCTGTGACCGTGAGGCGTCTGTGTGCCAGATGAAGTACGAGATGCAGCAGGTGTGTGGTTCTGTGTGGCCCTGCGTGAGACTGGGGACATTGGGAAGTTAGTGTGGTTTGGTGTGGCCCTGCGTGAGACTGGGGACATTGGGAAGTTAGTGTGGTTTGGTGTGGCCCTGCGTGAGACTGGGGACATTGGGAAGTTAGTGTGATATTGTAAATACAGATTTGTACTAAGTTATGAGCTTATAGATTATTGGGTATTGTCTGTGTGTGAATACCACGCACAACAAAGTATATTAAGCCCTTAACCCTGCAAGACCCGAATTAATTTCTACTGGCCAAATTAAAAAATAAATAAATCAGATGGTGTTGTAGGAGTCCTAATCACAGGAAAATGTAAATTTAAAACATTAATAATGTTTTTGTAAGGTTTTATAGCCATAAATCATAAATCATAAATCATGCTCTAATTTGCATTTTGGGGATATTTTTCACAATATTAACATATGCACGTGTTATAGACATTCTAATGATCACGAAAAAAAAAAATTACAGGCATTTTACTTATGTTTTAGTGAGGAATAGCTTCAGTTAAAAAGTGAGATGTTGTTCGTCCAGACGCTGAAATTTCAACTTCTCTGGGAGGTGTGAATGTCAGTCTCTGTGGGGGGTATTTTTATGCAAATATCGTGGCCAATGGCATTGTAATACTAAACAATAGGATTTAATGGTGATGTTAATGTGAAAAAAGAACAGGAAAACTAATTATAACATTTTTAAAAAAATGATTTAAAAAATGTTGCCAAAAAGCAACGCTGGGCCTTGCAGGGTTAATGCATTCATTGCAGGTTTCTCTATCGGTTGGCCTTTTGCTTCATCTTCCTCTACTGCTGCAAGCATTCTATTCATCTTTGTCTAATTGCAATGACCACTGGCACACTGGGTTTTGGTTTACAACGTAAGCAGTGATATACGTAAGAGAGTCCTTGTGATATAATATGGTATTCTATCATACAGTGGGCATTCTACGGCAACAGCACCATAGCCATGTGTGTAGCCATGATCTATTCACAATACAGCCAGGGGTGGCTGTAGCTTAGTGGGTGGAGAGACTGTCTGGGAATCACCAGTTCACCCTAATGCAACGTGTTGTGAGCTCCATGCCTTACGTACTTATAGGTGAGCTATTCATCACACGACCAGGTATATAGGGCTTTAGTAGTTCAAATTACCTACCTGCTTCCAGTCTAGGGCATTCACCAAGTATTGGCATATCAATATCAAAGTCACTATTCGACCTTGTTCACCGAAGTCGAATATTCGCTTATCTTTATTTTTTTTATTGTTTTCTCTATAAAAAATATATAGTTTATAAAGCTTGGCTTCATAAGAATGAGTTGTCAATGCTCCTGGTGGATGAATTTGTTAATGCTCTATACCAGGGCTTCTCAAACCTTTTTAGGCCGTGACCCCCAAAATAAACATATTTAAACTGGGACCCCCACCCTGACAAGCACTTGGAATTGTAGGTATTACATTTAATGTGACTCGGTTCCGCAGATAAATATTGTGAAAATAGCAGTTGTGAGCATGTAGATCGGCTATTTTCACAATGTTCGCCTCTTGCTTACTTAATATTTGACAGTTTGGCCAGTCCTGTCGAATATTCGACTATTCGAATACTTTGAGGTCGAATAATTCGAATACTAAAAATCACTATTCGTGAATTCCCTATTCTAGTCCTGATATAGGGCTTAAGTATTTCAAATTACCTACCTGCTTCTAGTCCTCCCAGTTTTTTTAACTTAAGCGGTTCTTATTGGTCGTCTTATTGGTGCTCCAATCGTTGACTGGTTGACATCTGTACGTCATCCACATTTTTGCACTCTCCATCATCGTTGAGGACCAAAGCCAAAGTTCTGCCAAAGCGTCGCACTTTTGTTTCGCAGCCAAATGTCATTCATGTCACATAATCATTTCCTCAGCTTGCTGAGGCTGCTGTGACCCGAGGTTACCTTGTCATGTGTTATGTGGCTGAGTGCACTGAAAGTTGGGCCAATTCTTTTATACAATAAGTGTTCAGCACATTGTAACAGTGGCCTACGTACTGTATATGCTGCGTGTTTAGGATAAAGTTAGTTACTTAAAGGTGATACACCATGAAAATTCACTTTTCCTATTTTAAAACCTTTTTTGGGGTCCCACTAGCACCTTCTATCCTCACAAAGTCCCATTTCAGACCGTTGTCTTTCTCTGGTTTTGGGAAGGTAGAGGTTAAAAGCATCCCACGGGTTCTCAAAACAGGCTGTCCAGATGTGCTGCCGTTTGTGACGTCATAAACCTTTAAAAAAAAATGTTTTTTTTTTTTCAAAAAGATTTTTTTTTTTCCTGAAAATGCTCTGAGAGCCTTTCAAAAATGAGAGGCTCTCTATTCAGGAGTGGTAATTTAGCCTCAAACCTTTTGAAAAACGTTTTTGGGACATAAACAATATGACATAAATACTTTTTAAATGCATGGTGTATCACCTTTAAAGAGCTACTGTACTTACCGTATAGCTACTTTACATTGTGACTCGTCAATAGAGACTGAAGGAAGGCCTTTACTGAAGGAGCAGAGGGTATATGAACGGGCTACAGGTCATTCCAGAGTCTAGGGCCAGACGCTGCAAAGGCCCGGTCACCTCTGGTCTTACAACTGGTTGTGAGCTCAGTCAGGAGGAGCGACTGGTCAGCTGACCTCAGCGCTCTGGCTGGGACGTACGGCTTTACGAGCTCTGATAAATAAATAATTAAAAGCAAACAGTAAAATGTTAAAATATATTCTATAATGGACAGGGAGCCAGGACTGGAGTATTGTGGTCGCATTTGTTCTTGCCAGTGAGGAGGCGAGCGGCAGCATTCTGCACTACAGTAGCTGCAGACGCCTAATAGAGCCAACTGGTCTAATATACCAACATGAAGGGAGTTGCATTAATCTAGAAGAGGGTCTGCAAACTGATGGACCGATGAGCTTCTTATTTCTTGTGAACATTGCCAGTAGGCCACAGAAGTACCTCCACTACTTTATTGTTTCACATACGGTGCTTTATGTGTTTTACTTTTTGAAAGATCTTTTTTAATTTATAACAGGAGTTGATTCACTGTCATGGACATGCTGGCCACATGAAGTCCAACATCCACATTAGAGCCAAACCGCTCCCTTGTGGATGCCAAAATACACACAATCAAATGTTTTCTAACAAAATGTCAGTAAATAAGGTGTGGAGTTAATAACACCAGTGGTGACTCTCTCTCTCTGTGTCTCTCAGGGCGTTCTGGCAGAAACCTTGTCAGTCTCTAACATGGGCGTGGCCAAGAGCGGGCCCATCATCGAGGGGCGGGACAAGCTGCTGCTGGAGTATACGGGCGGCTCGGCCTGCGAATCGGACGGCCTGCAGCTCACCTACACCACACGCATCCACCTGGTCTGCAACAAGGGGGCAGTGGTGAGTCTGCAGCGTCAGCGTCAGTGCTTCACTTGATACACATCCAGTTAATAAAGTATTCGACCGTCAGGTTGCAGTTACTATCAAAACCTCCACCGGCTGTCAGTCCCTCTGTCAGTCATGTCACACGTCACACTTTTCCCCTACTCATATCTCCGCCACCGTTGCCCCAATCCATGCCAAACTTTGCAAACACATTTCTCTCATGGCCCTCTTCTGGCGCCACCATGTGGCCGATTCTTGCAAGACACATTTTTGGACACTGCTCCTACAGATTTTTCCCTAAAATCACACAAACCGGTGCACAGTATCTCTACAGTCATGTTATCAAAATGCATCTGTCCCATCAAGCGCCACCATCTGGCCGATTTTTTAAAAACCCATTTTTGGACACTGCTCCTACATATTTTGCCCTAAAATCATGCAAAGAGGTACACAGTATCTCTAAAGTCGTGTCATCAACATGGATCTATCCCATTTCCCATATTCCCTCCTGATTGGCTACCATTGCCTTCCAAAGTTTGTGTATGCGACCTGATGGTCGCTTATCTCCCGATTAGGGAGTCTTACTGGTAATGTATTCTTAATCGTGTTAATAAAGTATTCAATCAATCCAAGATGATCATAAATGTACATATTGTGTTTAGGAAACATTGCTAGTGTAGGGGCCTCCTTTAACACTTTCACAAATAGCGACTTACAAACCTTTTTCAGTAATGAGATTTTATTATGTAATTTAAACTGTAATTTCTATATTTCAACTTTTTATTTTCCTCCCTGTAAATTAATTCCCTACTTTGTCCTACAAGAGTGTCACGCTACAAGCATCACAACACAGTACAGTACTCGTATATAAACATGAATCTTTGGCATGTTCCAATTTGACCCGTCTGTGGTGAATTTTTACAGTCCTCGCCTCCACGGTTCCTGATCTACCAGAACTGCACTGCAAACTTCATCTGGGAGACCAGCGCTGCCTGTGCCATCAGAACCACCCAGAACAGTGTGAGTGTCAAATATATGATGTTCTGTTGAACAGTGTGAGTGTCACATATATATATGATGGGCTGTTGATGTCCTCAGTGAGACGAGCAAGTTGAAGTTTGATGATTTAATTTTGTGTGTGTGTGTGTGTGTGTGTGTGTGTGTGTGTGTGTGTGTGTGTGTGTGTGTGTGTGTGTGTGTGTGTGTGTGTGTGTGTGTGTGTGTGTGTGTGTGTGTGTGTGTGTGTGTGTGTGTGCATGTTCTAGAGCTGCTCGGTGGAGGACCCCAACACTGGATTTGAGTTCAACCTGCAACCCCTGGCCTCTGAGAAGGGCTACACCGCCACGGGCAACGGCAAGACGTTCATGGTACGCGCGCACACACACACACACACACACACACACACACACACACACACACACACTGTATGTGCATGCACATACGTCTGTCTGCAAGTTGAGTTGCTAAATAATAGATTTTTCCGCCGCTCCATTCAGTTTGTTCGTTTGTCTGTCGGCAAAATAACTTTTAACAGATGGACAGATTGTCATGGACCTTGGTGGGAATAATAATCAGTAGGCTGGCCTGTAGAGAGGATTCACTTTTGGCTGGTGAAGCTTAAAATGACATGTTTCCATAATCTCTCATACTGTAGATCAGGTTGGAATTGCTCTTCTCAGTTGTTTTGTATATTGCCCAGTCAACATCTACTGCACACCTGTCTACTCCTTCTAGGGCAGGGTGTGTTGTTTGTTTACTTTGTTAAACGTGGGCCTGTAAAGCCCTTTGTGGGTGTAACAGTGATTAAGAGCTGTATCAATACAGTTGAGGAGAGCTACTCATACTGTGAGCCAGTGGTTTTCAAACATTTCAATGTCAAGGATTTCAAAATGTATATGTATTATTTGGCCACCCATTTGAAAAGATTTTGTCCCAAGGGCCCCGATAAGAGAATGTTCTCAATTGTTAAAGATGTTTGGAAAATGTTTAAAAAAAATAGCAGATCTACAAGCTCACAACGTATTGCAACGTGGCACATTGTGAGCTTGTAGATCGGCTATTTTTTGGCAAAGAGATTTGGTAGTGAGTGAAAAAAGAGACCGTATCAGGTACTTTATTTCCAGGTCCGTTTGACCAATTATAGAGTTTAAATTTAAATGGTACCCGATATGGAGCTCCACAAATAAAAGGTGAATTGATCCTAGTAATTTCACGATAACTTTAAATATCCACGATACGATTATTGTGAGTGTTTTTTAATCACGATAATAACGATAATGGTCCCATCCCTATACTCTCATGCAGGTGAATATCTGTGGGGAGGCGGGGGCGTGCGGGCCGGGGGCCGCAGGCTGTGAGCTGGAAGATGGCAAGGCCTTAAGCCCTGTGGGGGTGGAGAGGAGCCTGCAGTACTCCACCGATGGACTGCTCACCCTCACATACAAAGGAGCCCTGGACGTACCCACAGGTAACCATAGACTGCAGATCTGCTCTGTTTTCCCTCTACACCTGTGATTTGGTTACCAACTCTCCATCATTTAGCTGGGGACCACCTGGAACCCCCTCAAGGACCACTGGTGGTCCCCAGACCACTGGTTGAAAGCACTAGGAGCTATTTTCTGCAATAGGTGTAGAGTCTACACCTATTGCAGAAAATAGCTCATCTATAACCTCACGAGATGACGTGAGCTTGTAGATCTCCTATTTTAGCCGAATATTCGCCCCTAGAACATGAACTCATAATGGTTCAAATGGTTAAACTGTCATTGAAAGGTGAGAAATTGCAAGAAAGACACAGACTTAAATCCTCTCCCTTTATGAGTTGAGTACAAAAGGACCCCAGTGTAAACAAGCCATTGTGCTCTCTTGGATTTAAACCCTATTAGCAGACCTTCTGAACTGTACTGTCTTGTGCTTTTGCTGTGCAAACTGCCAATAAAGTAATCAATCAGTCGATTAATCAATCAATCAGTAACGTGTCGTCCCTCAGGCACTCGGAACACCTTCACCATCACCTTTGTGTGCAACGCTGACCTCCACCCGGGCTCCCTGAGGCTGGTGAGGGAGGAGCTGAGCTCCTCCACCCACACCACCCACGACGTCTTCCTGGAGTTCGCCACGGCGCTGGCCTGCATCCCTGCCCCCGTAGACTGCCAGGTCTCTGGTAAGTCCATCCCTGCCGCGACCGAGTATTTCCGCAATGGTGGGGGCTTGGGAGTGTGGGGAACACGAACACGCACGCACCACTGACTATTGTTGATGATGGAGAGGTTATAGCTTAGCCTTTATGTATTGAGAATGAGAGGCACTCTTGCCGATTTTGTAAGAGACTCGTCACCAATTGCAAGATATTTAAAAGTTATTTGGGGCCATGATGATATCCTTTTCTTCCCACAACTAGACTAAGGATTTATATTGTCTGTTATTGTTTACAACCACAATTATTCACGTGTGGCAAGATCGCGGTTCACTACTTTTTAGTAGGCTATAGTGTAGGCTTAGAAGCCTTTTCAGAAGTTAATTTAATGTTCTCCATTTAACGGTTTCCTTTATCGTCATCTTCCGCTAATGCACACAACTGTTTTCGCCAGGGTTTAAGGTCTTATTTTAGTTGTTTCTCATAAGCTCACAACCCTCCTTGCCCATCGCTAACCCCGGTAGACTGCCAGGTCTCTGGTAAGTCCATCCCCTGCCCCGGTAGACTGCCAGGTTACTGGCTAGGCTACTGTCCAACTAAATCATCACGTCTCACACTTAAATAAAAAGTCTATTTATACTAGTAACAGGGTTCCCGCAGTCATGAAATTCCTGGAAATATTTTGAAATTAGAAAAATATTTTTCCAGTACTGGAAAAGTTTTGGAATTGATCAAGGGTCCTGGAAGGTCCTGGAAAAAATGGCTATGCGTTGTCTTTGGTTATTGATTTTGTTAATACCTCTGAAATGACAAATTAAACATGGGCCAAATTGTCAGATATTAGAGGCAAACATTGTGAAAATAGCCGATCTACATGCTCACAATGCCTCGCAAAGTGTTATACAAAATGCCTCAACAAGGGTGGGGGGTCCCCAGTTAAAACATGATTATTTTGGGGGTCATGGCCTGAAAAGGTTGAGAACCACTGGCATACACTACCTGTCTTTGCACATAGGAGTAAGCGACCTGTTATTGAGCTGAATTATTGTTATATAGTCCTGGAAATAAGGTTAAATATTCTGGAAAAGTTTTGGAAATTAATTGGTAAGAATGTGTGGGAACCCTGTATATTACATACTGATGTCATATGTTGCTAGAGTCTATAATTGGGATCCTTTGTGTGTGTGTATATACATATAGATTCCCACGGTAATGAGTATGACCTGAGCCACCTGACCCGGGATGCGGAGGACAGTCCCTGGATTGCCATCGATACGTCACCCCAGGCCAAGACACGCAGCTTCTACATCAATGTCTGTAAACCTCTGCCCAGCATCAGCGGCTGTCCTGGTAAAAAAACATTCTGTTTAGTTTCATGTCCCCTGGCTTCTTCTAACCACTGCATGCTTAACTTAACTACATGACTTCTGCCTGAATCATTAAAGGTGATACACCATGCATTTAAAAAGTATTTATGTCATATTGTTTATGTCCCAAAAACGTTTTTCAAAAGGTTTGAGGCTAAATTACCACTCCTGAATAGAGAGCCTCTCTCATTTTTTAATGGCTCTCAGAGCATTTTCAGCTGCAGTACCACCTTTGGCCTGAACTGCGCCACCGCCCCAACATTTTTTTGAAAAAAAAAAAAAAAAAAAAAAATCTTTTGAAAAAAAAAAAAATCTTTTGAAAAAGAAAAAAACATTTTTGAACAATTTTTTATTTTTTTTCTTCAAAAACGGCCGTCGCTGACGGCAGCGACGGCAGCAATTCAGGACAGCCTGCTCTGAGAACCCGTGGAAAGCTTTTAACCCCAGCCTTCCCAAAAACAGAGAAAGACACAATGGTCAGAAATGGGACTTTGTGAGGATAGAAAGTGCTAGTGGGACCCCAAAAAAAGGTTTTAAAATAGGAAAAGTGAAAATTCATGGTGTATCACCTTTAATGTCACTGATTAATTTACATATAAATGTAAATGAATTATCTCTGTCTGTCTGTCTCTCTCTGTCTCCCTCCAGTGGGTCCTCTGGGAGCTTGTTCTAAGGTTGGCAGTACCAGTGTGAACCTGGGCTACGTCCAGTCCAGTCCGCAGATGGCTGAGGATGGCTCTATCAGCATCGTCTATCAGAATGGAGATCGCTGCGGCTCTGCTTCACACTACTCAACACGCATCATCTTCCAGTGTGACGACAACCCTGTGAGTACGAGAGAGCACTCTGTCAATGGCCTAGAAGACAACCTCACATTACACTCTGATTACTTGAGTTAATTTCACATCTTTACACTCCAGTGTTTTGTTGTGTTCATTGTTCCTTGCATTGTCTTGTTGTCCCCCCCTTAGACCAGTGGTTCTCAACCTTCTGAGGCCGCAAACCCCCAAAATAATCATATTTGAACCGGGGACCCCCCCCCATCCTTATGAGCACTAAGAGTTGAGGCATTCGATTTTGTAGGCCTATAACACGGTTCTGTTGTGAAAATAGCAGATCTACATGCTCAGAACGCCTCGCAACACAAGGTGTTGTGAGCATGTAGATCGGCTATTTTCACAATTTCTGCCTCTAATATTTGACAATTTGGCCAATGTTTCCTTTGTCCTTTTAGAGGTATTTAGATTGTCCCTTTAGAAATGTGCAGATACCCTCTATACACTTAAACTTTATGCTGGTTTGTTTACTGTTGAGTGAGAAAACAATGTTGAACATTAGGTTAATCATCCGGGGACCCCCCAAAATAATTTGGGGACCCCCCTGGGTGTCCTGACCCACAGGTTGAGAACCACTGCCGTAGACTAGTCAAGCCCCACCCACTCCACTCCGCCAGACACTGGAAAATGTTCATGACATAAGGAATTATGACATGCTGTTTTTACCAATCGTAAAAGTATTTGTCCTGGTCCTTAAAACGTGTATTAATGTTTATTTTTTTATGTCGATCAATGGGAATCTGATCTAATGTCTGTGTGTCTGTTTAGGGCTCTCCAATGTTTGACCGCCAGGTGGGCTGTGAATACGTCTTCATGTGGAGGACCTCTGAGGCCTGCCCGATCAGGAAGACCCAAGGTACAGTATGACTGTTTCTGTGTGTGTTTTAACAAGTTTGCATGGATAATGCACGGATAATGCACCACACGTGTGCACGCCATTCACAGCTTCCAAACAAAAAGATCCGCTTGGAAATCCGTTCAGGCATTTAAATGTAAACAAACATGGCTGCCATGAGAGTTGCCATGGGCAGGGGCGCCTGGTGGCCTAGTGGACCAGGTGCATACCATATAGGCATTGCCATTTCGGCATCAATGCCTGTCGGCGTCGCCGGTTTGATTCCCGATCCGGTCGACCTTTGCCGCGTGTCACTCCCTGTCTCTCCCCCACTTCCTGTCAGTCTACTGTCCTATCCAATAAAGGCAAAAAGCCCAAAAACAAAAAAAAAAGAGAGTTGCCTTGGGCTGTTCTGGGAGTCAAACATGCATTTCGCGATCGTGATCATGCAGAAACCGGGAGTAGGGAGAGTAGGGAGAGCAAATACTTTTAAAAAATAAAATAAAAAGGCCAATTCGGGAAACTCGGGTTTGGCACCAATGTGTTAAATGGTAAATGGTGCATTTATATAGCGCTTTTAATCCAAAGCGCTTTACATAGATTGTGCATTACATTCACCCATTCACACACACATTCATACACCGGTGGCGGAGGAAGCCATGCAAGGCACCAACCTACTCACCGGAGGCAATTAGGGGTTCAGAGTCTTGCCCAAGGACCCTTCGACATTAACTCAGGGGGAGCCCGGATTCGAACTGGGAACCCTTCGGGATTTATACCCTTCGTGCTCTAATACCAGTTTCTCTACCCCTGAGCTATGCCGCCCCATTAAAGAGAGGTCAATGATAGCTTAGTGACTGCAGACCTGGAGTTGGTTGGAAAAGGCTTTCTACAGACTGCCATGGTAATTAGAGCATTATAACTGCCATTATGGAATCTCTGTGACAATGTGAACCTGAGCAAATATGGCATTTCAGGATCCAATTCCATGATTATATTCTTAGCAACACCAGTTGGCAGTGTCAGTGTGATCCATTACAATAAACCTACATTGTTTGATGAATTGAGAATGGTGTGAATGAAATTGTAACTCTCTTAAACCTTTGATAAAAGCTAATAGAAATATGTTAAACTTTGCATAATGTATTTAACAGCCCCTTCAAAGTCAGTGGCAACTAGTTAACGGCTGCCATCTAGTGGCGACATGAGAACATATGCATTCCAGCAACTTGCCTAAAGGGGCATGAGACCCTTAAAAACTGCAGCAGATTAAAAACATGGTAGGCTAGTAAGCAACTCAGATAAAGCTATTCATAATGCGTGTGTTCTATTATAGTGTTGAGTTGAAAGGACACAGCCCTTCTGTCCCACCCCAGTTCTGTGTTATTAATGACATAACACAGAACTGGGGAAAATAGGGAAAATGTCTTAATCTACAAGCACACAGCATGTTACATCACAAACCTGTAGATCTACTACCTTCATGTTTTAAAAAATAATCGCCGGGCTGAAAGTGGTATAAGTTGTTCTTTTTTCCCCTGTCCCCGCCTCTCCAGGTGATGACTGTCGTGTGAAGGACCCCCGCAGTGGCTTTGAGTTCAACCTGAGCTCCCTGAAGGACCGGGACTACCCCATCCCGGTGGGGAAGTACAAGTACCACCTGTCTGTGTGCGGCGGCCTCAAGCGGGGCGTGTGCACCAACAAGGACACGGGGAGCGATCTGGTCTCCTCCTGTCAGGTGGAGGGAAACACTCACAGGATAGCAGGTTATGGACCTTCACTAATACATACTGTACAATATGCCAGGGGTTCCCAAACTCTTTTGGCTCGGGGCACCCCTATAGATATGTTTTTCATCCAAGGCACCGCTACATTATTATATTCACAATTTTCACTCCCAGCACCTTATATTTATAGCATATTTTAGTGATTATGTTGCGAGGAAAACAACATAATAGCCATTTTGGTTGGAACCGACTGAGAATAACTTTCTACTTCAAGTTTAAAATGATACTAAATATATTTATAAGTGTCCAAATAAATTAAAAATATTATCAAAATCTCTCGCGGCATCCCTGGACTGCCGTCGCGGCACCCCAGGGTGCCCCGTCACCCACTTTGAAAACCCCTGCAATATGCAATACAGTATATCATCACTGTTGGGAAGAAACCTCGTATCTCCAAGTTTCAAATTTGTATGTTTTTTTGTAAAGTAAAGCCCTGGTTCACCATACAAGGCCGTCGCACAAAACTAGTGAAAACAGCCGATCTACAAGCACACAACGCCTCGCGGTGCGAGGCGTTGTGTGCTTGTAGATCGGCTGTTTTCACTACTTTTTTAAATGCTAAATACAAAACGAACACTTTTGGACATACCAAGGTTTCCACCCGACAACGACGATATAACACAAATCGCCATGTTGTGAAGAAAACAAATAGTAGGGCTTCATCCATTGACCTAAATTTATTTTAAAATATATCCTTTTATGAGACACGGACGCCACAGTCAGGATCCCTTTTATGCCCATATATGGAGTTCCCTGATGTCATCAATATTAAGCCCATATCTAACAGGACTTCATATGGGAATGCCCATATATGGAGGCCACATCGAGCCACATACACCACACTAACGGCTGGTTCTACAGACAGGGATCTCCATGTATGGGCATAAAAGGGTATGATGTCAGATGTCATAGACATCATAGGACTTTCACTTAACGAATAACTGAGTAAGCATGTTTGGGCTCTCACAGCATATCTCCATATACAGTACATGGATCTTCATTCTCCATATATGGGTACCAGGGGTCTCCTTATATCCCTACAAGGCCCAGCGTTGCTTTTTGGCAACATTTCTTAAATCATTTAAAAAAAAAAAAATTGTATAATTAATATATACAATATATATATTGTAATTAAAAATACTATTGTTTAGTATTACAATGCCATTGGCCACGATATTTGCATATAAATACCCCCCACAGGGGCTGACATTCACACCTCCCAGAGAAGTTGAAACTCCAGCGTCTGGACGAACAACATCTCACTTTTTAACTGAAGCTATTCCTCACTAAAACATAAGTAAAATGCCTGTAATATATTTTTTCGTGATCATTAGAATGTCTAGAACATGTACATATGTTATTATTGTGAAAAATATCCCCAAAATGCAAATTAGAGCATGGTTTATGATTTATGATTTATGGCTATAAAACCTTACAAAAACATTATACATTTTTTAACATTACATTTTCCTGTGATTACGACTCCTACAACAGCAATCTGATTTTTTTTAAATTTTTTTGGCCAGTAGAAATTAATTCGGGTCTTGCAGGGATATGGGTAACTGGTCCGATATACATCACTGGCCAGATGGCCAAGAATTGGCGCAACCTCTCCCTTTAGGGCGAGGTCGCCCTGAGGCGTCTTACTAGTTATTATATTGTGGGATCACGAAAGTATTGCAACTTTGCTTTATTTTCCTGTTCATTGTGTACAGGCATGGCGTCCCAGACTCTGACCTCCATGGGAGACCAGCTCATTCTGAACTACACCAGTGGAGAGACCTGCCACAAGATCTACCAGAGATCTACTGAGATCCACTTCACCTGCCACCCTGATATGCACCCAGTGAGACACACGCACGCACGCAACGCGCGCGCACACACACACACACACACACACACACACACACACACACACACACACACACACACACACACACACACACACACACACACACACACACACACACACACACACACACACACACACTTTTCAACCTATGTTCATATAATTGGTCCTTTTTTTTCCTCAGAGGAGGGCTGTGGGCAGGTCAGAAACCCATCGTCTTGTGACATCATCGATTGCCAATCCAGCTTATAGAAACTGCAGGCTTTCTATTCCTGAAAAGTTGCAATTTTAAAGTGGAAGCCATTGTTCTCGCGATAATAAAAATCTAAATATTAAAAAAAAAAAATATTGATTACATTTTTTGGGGGGAAAATGATGATGTCACAAGACGATGGATTCTGAACTTCCCACAGCTCTCCTAGGAGACTTGGACTGAGTAGAAAAAGATTGTGATATTTTATCATGAACATTAGTGAGGACCTATTATATGAAGACAGGTTGAAAACTACTCATTTAAGTATATACAGTATATTTTTGATATTTTTTTAATGTCATCAGTGTTTCTCTTGACAATTGGTGTGAGCTGCGTATGTTGCCTATTGCAGGGCTTTCCAGAGTTCATCAAGGAGACTCCAGACTGTACGTATCTGTTCAACTGGCGCACTGCCCTGGCCTGCGTGGCCGTCAAGACCACCAGCTGCTCCTACAAGTAAACCACCCAGCGCAGACACAAACATGACAAAATGCAACTTTGATAAATGTAGTCAATAGTATATTAACCCATTTTAGACCGGGTACACATTATTGTGTATTATAATTTTTGCTTTAACTATTAAAAAATAGCAGATTTACAAGCTCACAGCGTGCCGCGCTGCAAGCTTGTAGATCTGCTATTTTTGAAAAATCGTGAACATTTGAATTTTTGACCCGATTCTATAAGTGTCTTCTAATAAATCCTTCTACGTTTTTTTTTTAAACACACTTTTATACGTCAGTGGTTCTCAAACTCTTTCATGTGAAGGACCCCCACAATTATATATATTTGGCCACAGACCCCCATCTCAAAATATTTAGTTCCAGGGACCCCCCAGAGAAGCAAAATCTGAGTTACAAATGTTCGCTTAAAAGATACATATATTCAAATATTTGCACAAATTTCCATGACTTTTCAAAAATTGCAGATCTACAAGCTCGCAGCGCGGCACTCGGTGCCGCGCTGTGAGCTTGTATGTCTGCTATTTTTCAATAGCTAAAGCATTCAATAATAACTGTGTGTGTGTGTGTGTGTGTGTGTGTGTGTGTGTGTGTGTGTGTGTGTGTGTGTGTGTGTGTGTGTGTGTGTGTGTGTGTGTGTGTGTGTGTGTGTGTGTGTGTGTGTGTGTGTGTGTGTGTGTGTGTGTGTTCACCCATCCTCAGCGATGGCCAGGGCCGTTCCTACGATCTGTCATCCCTGGCCATAGACAGCAGGAACTGGGTTGTGGAGCCCTCTACTGGTGACACGCAGCAACGCTTCTACATCAACGTGTGCAGGTCCTTGGTACCTCAGGGAGGTAGGTTTACCTAGCAACACACGTTCTGATCCACAGAAAGGAGCTGGTGCCCCAAAGCCTTTTTATTTTTTCTAGAATTAGTTGTCTCCACCACCAAATGGCCCTGTTCTAGCGCCACCATGAGGCCGATGTTTGCAAAACACATTTCTGTACACTACTCCTACAGATTTCGTCCAAAGATCCTACAAATCGGTAGGCAGTATCTCTACAGTCATGTGATCATCATGGATACGTCCGATTTTCCATATTCCATCCTGATTGGCTACAATTGGCTTCCAAAGTTTGCAGGATTGCTCCGTTTTGAACAAAATGCCTCAAATCATGAACACAGCGTGCAATCTTGGTAAAATTGGGCGTGCACGTTCCCACTAGGTAGAGGAAGAAATGCCACTTCAAATTTTTCAAATCAGCCTCATGGTGGCGCTATAACAGGGCAATTTGTGTGGCCTGGTGGAGACCTGTGCTCGGAAGAGCACTGCTTCTAGTTTTATATATTATTTAGTCTTCTAAAACTTTGATGACTGTTGTTACATGCTGAATAGGCTTTTTTTGTTACCGCCGCGCTCTGACTTGACTGGTGCGGTGTCCTCTTAGAACATGAGACAAAGGAGAAGTCGCCAGCATACAATGAAATCCTTTTCACTTGGTTTATTTACCTCTCTGGACAGAGAACAACGTACGTGTTTCCACCTGGTCGGTCTTCCTCAGCGCTGACAACGCGCTACAACACTGAGGAAGGCCGACCAGGTTGAAACGTGTACGTTGTTGTTGTTGGTGCCAGCCTGCTCGCTCCGTTCCCCCGATTTGTTTTGTCTCTCTCCTCATCGCAGTCTGGAAATGATTCAGTTGACTCGTATTTCTGAACGTCACTTGTGACCTAGGCAACGTCGTTCCTGATTGGATGTTGTTCCAACGAATCAGAGTAGGGTTAGGCTAGCTACGTCATCAGCCAGCCAATACACACTGGTGTATTTGTCCCGCCCTGCACCACAGACCAATCGGAAGTCACGGTTGTGTTCCAGACGCGTTCTATGTCCCTCCTCCCCTTGCCACGGTGACAACTGATGAAGTGTTTAAAAAAACGCGCACCCTACCTCAATACAAGGCCGCTGGCCATGACAAAATCGCCCCCAAATTCCTCATAGACTCAGCTGCCACCATTGCCCCAATCATTACCCACATTATTAATCTATCTATCAAGCAGGGTTATGTCCTCCAGGACTTCAAATTAGCTAAGGTAACCCCCCTGCACAAAAAAGGCAGTAAACTTGACCCTGGTAACTACAGACCAATCTCAATCCTTAGTTCCATCTCTAAGGTAATGGAAAAAATTGTCTATGAACAGGTGGCGAAATATCTTGAAGAGAATAAACTGATCTACGAGTTCCAGTCTGGCTTCAGAGAGTCCCATTCCACAGATACAGCCTCAGATACAGCCTCATCTATTTGAATGATTACATCAAACGTGAAATTCACGATGGCAAATATTGCGGCATGGTCATGCTGGACCTCCAGAAAGCATTTGACACCGTCGATCATTCTATTCTAATTGAAAAACTCAAAGCTATTGGTCTTGACAGCACAGCAGTGAGATGGATGCACTCTTACTTGGTGGGGAGGGAACAGATGGTGGAAGTCAACGGAGATAGGAGGCTTTCCAGACTGTGATGCGGAGAGACAAATCAAATCACGGAACAGAGCGAACAGGCTGACACCCAGGCTAAAACCATGTGAAAAGGATTTCCTTGTCTGCTGGCGACTTCTTCTTTGTCTCATGTTATTATTGAGCCGTGCACCGTAAAGACTTTATTTAAGTTGGAGTGTTGCGGGCTTTCTGCTTTGTTGCAGTCTCTTTCTCCTCTTAGAACATCAAAACTGTATAGGGAACGGATCGCACACAGTGGCAAGAGTTGCTTTTTCTTTTTTCTTTATTGCATTTTGAGAATACAGACGTTTCGGCTCTCCAACCTTCTAGCTATTCCCTATCCACCTCTTTCCGCTGGAGTTTACTGGAGATTATTTGGACCACACTTCCGGTTTAACAGCAGACATACAAGCTCACGTCGCGTCGCAGATGCAGCCCGTTGTGAGCTTGTAAATCACACTCGGCTGCGGCGCCGGAAGCTCGGTACAACGGCGTTGGAAAGCCGTGGATACAGTTTTATTGTTACATGTTGGACACAAAGTAATTTCATTTCATCAGAGTGATATATATATATTTTTTAATTAAATCCATCTTCCTGTGTGTGACAGGTTCCTGGGCGTGTCCGTCAGGCTCCGCCTCCTGTCTAAAGCACAACGAGGACTACGTGAGTCTGGGGGAGGCAGAGAGCGCCCCCCTCTGGGACCGAGGGGTGCTGCAGCTCAAATACACCAATGGAGAGCTGTGTGCAGACAAGATCAGGAAGAAGAGTACGGTCATCCGCTTCCAGTGTGACAAAGATAAAGTGGTGAGGACCCCCCCCCCCCCCCTTGCTTTTTTAATTTAAATTCTAGTTATCATTATTTTGTTTACAACTAACTACACAATAATAACCTTGATACACACACAAATACACAAACTAAACCAGGGGTTCCCAAACTCTTTTCTCTCAGGGCACCCCATAAATATTTTTTTAATCCGAGGCACCCCTACATTATAATTTTCACTCCCAGCACCTTATATTCATAGCATATCGTCGTTGTCGGGTGGAAACCTTGTATGTCCAAAACCGTTCGTTTTGTATTTTTTCATCTCTAAAAGGTACTAAACTAGTGAAAACAGCAGATCTACAAGCACACAACGCCTCACATCGCAAGGCGTTGTGTGCTTGTAGATCTGCTGTTTTCACTAGTTTTGTGCGACAGTCTTGTATGATGAAGCAGGGCAAAAGACGTACACATTTGAAACATTTTTTTCAAGTGTCCAAATAAATTCCAAATATTATCAAATGATCTCGCGGCACCCCTGGACTGCACTAAACAACTTCATTCTATGTCGCTGTGTGTGTGTGTGTGTGTGTGTGTGTGTGTGTGTGCGTGTGCGTGTGCGTGTGCGTGCGCGTGCGCGTGCGCGTGCGCGTGCGTGTGTGTGTGTGTGTGTGTGCGTGTGCATGTGTTTGTCATCAGGACTCTCGTCCCACCCTGATCTCCTCAGTGGAGGAGTGTGTTTACACCTTCCTGTGGTCCACTGCTGCTGCCTGCCCTCTGAACATCAGCCAACATGAAAACTGTAGAGTTATCAACCCTGCTACAGGTACACACACACACACACACACACACACACACACACACACACACACACACACACACACACACACACACACTAACCCTCTGAACATCAGCCAACATGAGAACTGTAGAGTTATTAACCCTGCTACAGGTACACACACACACACACACACACACACACACACACACACACACACACACACACACACACACACACACACACACACACACACACACACACACCCTCTGAACATCAGCCAACATGAGAACTGTAGGGTTATTAACCCTGCTACAGGTACACACACACACACACACACACACACACTAACCCTCTGAACATCAGCCAACATGAGAACTGTAGAGTTATTAACCCTGCTACAGGTACACACACACACACACACACACACACACACACACACACTAACCCTCTGAACATCAGCCAACATGAGAACTGTAGAGTTATCAACCCTGCTACAGGTACACACACACACACACACACACACACACACACACACACACACACACACACTAACCCTCTGAACATCAGCCAACATGAGAACTGTAGGGTTATTAACCCTGCTACAGGTACACACACACACACACACACACACACACACACACACACACACACACACACACACACACACACACACACACACACTAACCCTCTGAACATCAGCCAACATGAGAACTGTAGAGTTATCAACCCTGCTACAGGTACACACACACACACACACACACACACACACACACACACACACACACACTAACCCTCTGAACATCAGCCAACATGAGAACTGTAGGGTTATTAACCCTGCTACAGGTACACACACACACACACACACACACACACACACACACACACACACACACACACACACACACACACACACACACACACTAACCCTCTGAACATCAGCCAACATGAGAACTGTAGGGTTATTAACCCTGCTACAGGTACACACACACACACACACACACACACACACACACACACACACACACACACACACACACACACACACACACACACACTAACCCTCTGAACATCAGCCAACATGAGAACTGTAGGGTTATTAACCCTGCTACAGGTCAGTCATACACGCATTCATAAACCGATGGCCATGCAAGGCACCAACCTGCTCCTCGGGAGAAATTCAGGGATCAGAGAATTGCTCAAGGACACTTCAGAACACTTGTGGGTCTCCATCATCATTAACTCATTGGTTGTATACAACCGAGGAAACCGAAGATTTTTCTATGTCTTTCACTGCTGGCTTCTACCTGTTAACGCGGGCGCTAATCCAGTTCCCATCGTGCGCGATCGGACACTGCTATGCAGCGTGTGTTCGCGTATTCCATCAGCTTCTCAAATCCATTGAAATTTTGAAAATTGATCAATCCGTTCTCCATCTGTAAGCCGTGGTGTTTACACAGAAAGATAACGGGCCGGAATAGAGGACGGACCATCCGCTTCCGGTTTGCGGCCTCAATGTTAATCGGCCCGCTCCATAATGTGTCCGTGTAGAGACTGATCCCGGAGCATTAGTTCTGACCTATTTTAGTACGGCTTCGATAAATTCATATTTTTTAATCTTCCGGTTCCTCGGGCATGGCAGAGAAGCCCTACAAAGGGGTATTTTTTTGGCAGCATTTGTGTTAAGCCTTATTTTACACTTAGTCACACAATGTTGTCATATATAGATAGTTTTCCCTTTTTCGCTATTTTCCCATATCCCCCTTTTTTCCCTCCTATAATTACATGCCCAAAACACCAGTCGATTATTAATCAACAATTTGATGAAAATAATAATGATACAAATTTAAAAACTGATGAAATGGATTGTCAGCTTGTACTGTATGTGTGGTGTAGGTTATCTGTTTGACCTGAACTCCCTGTATGTGTGTGGTGTAGGTTATCTGTTTGACCTGAACTCCCTGTATGTGTGTGG
This sequence comes from Nannobrachium achirus, assembly GCF_963921795.1. NCBI lineage: Eukaryota > Metazoa > Chordata > Actinopteri > Myctophiformes > Myctophidae > Nannobrachium > Nannobrachium achirus. The sequence continues at coordinate 58,796,841 of NC_137823.1, forward strand.
TGTAGGTTATCTGTTTGACCTGAACTCCCTGTATGTGTGTGTGGTAGGTTATCTGTTTGACCTGAACTCCCTGTATGTGTGTTGGTAGGTTATCTGTTTGACCTGAACTCCCTGTATGTGTGTGTGGTAGGTTATCTGTTTGACCTGAACTCCCTGTATGTGTGTTGGTAGGTTATCTGTTTGACCTGAACTCCCTGTATGTGTGTGTTGGTAGGTTATCTGTTTGACCTGAACTCCCTGTATGTGTGTGGTGTAGGTTATCTGTTTGACCTGAACTCCCTGTATGTGTGTGTGGTAGGTTATCTGTTTGACCTGAACCCCCTGTATGTGTGTGTTGGTAGGTTATCTGTTTGACCTGAACTCCCTGTATGTGTGTGGTGTAGGTTATCTGTTTGACCTGAACTCCCTGTATGTGTGTGTGGTAGGTTATCTGTTTGACCTGAACCCCCTGTATGTGTGTGTGGTAGGTTATCTGTTTGACCTGAACCCCCTGTATGTGTGTGTGGTAGGTTATCTGTTTGACCTGAACTCCCTGTATGTGTGTGTGGTAGGTTATCTGTTTGACCTGAACTCCCTGTATGTGTGTGTGGTAGGTTATCTGTTTGACCTGAACCCCCTGGCTGTGGACGGAGGCTACACCGTCTACGACCACAGCGACCGCAGCAACATGTTCAGGCTCAACATCTGTGGAGAGGTGGCCAACGCTGGATGCAGCCCTGGGACTGGTATGTTCTTCAGGGGTGTTGCATCAAATTCTGGGCCCTGGGTACAAGGATTCACTGCGGGCCCCCCATGAATGTATTTCATTAGACTGGGAACGCATTATTTACTACGCATTATTTTGTGCTTTAACTATTGAAAAATAGCAGATATACAAGCTCACAGCCGTGCTGCGAGCTTGTAGATCTGCTATTTTTTTTTAAAGTTTTTTGAAAAAACGTCTGGTTCTCAAACCTTTTCATGTGAAGGACCACCAAAATGACATGTATTTGGCCGCGGACCCCCATCTCAAAACATGTTGTTCCAGGGACCCCCCAGAAGCAAAATCTGAGTTACAAATGTTCGCTTAATAAATACATATATTCAAAGATTTACACACATTTTCATGCCTTTTCAAAAATAGCTGATATACAAGTTCACAGCGCGGCACCGAGTGCCACGCTGTGAACTTGTATATCTGCTATTTTTCAAAAGTTAAAGTATAAAAGAATTAAGGCCCCCTCCACCTTGGGCCCTGGTAACCCAGTCCCAGAGCTGTTCTGGTAGTCAAACATGCATTTCACGATCGCGATCATGCCGAAACCGGCCAACTCGGGAAACTCGTGTTTGGCACAGGGACAGATCGGGCCAAAACCTCGGAAACTCGTGTTTGGCACCAAGCAGGTTATCACAAGGTTATCACAAGGTTATCACAAGGTTATCACAAACAGGAAAGTAAAACCGCAAACGTCCACAAAAGTATTCTGGAACAAGCAGATTTCCTGTCATTTCAACAAAACCACTCTCAGTGGTGATTGTTTCACATCAAAATGACAGCCCATTCTCACCCCTTCTGCTTCAACCCCCCCGACGCGTTCCCAACTCGCTTTCAGCTTCACCCGTGCGACGCTTTGAGACGCTTACAGCGTCTTCCGTCAGACGGGAACGGAGAGTCTTAGTGCGCATGCGCCGACATGTGTTTACTGGAATATTTACCAGTCACGGGGAATCGAACCCGGGTCTCAGTTTTAGCAGTCATCATGCTCTACCGACTGAGCTAGAGCTAAGGAGACACCTGGGAAATACCTTTTTTTTGTGCTTTTATCTTTGACAACGTGGACTCTAACGCAACGCAGAGCTAACGTGTCCGACCACCTATGTTAAAAGCTAACATTATGGAGCTATGGTTCGATCCAGCGTTGAATAGGCCTTTAACAGAAAAGCTGCTAATTAAACCGTTTCCTACCAGACAGAGAGGCTCCAGGTTACACATTAGTGCATGCTGAGACAGACCCAGTGTTTATATTCAGATGGTTTATACATGCAGGAACACAAGACTTGCGTCACGGCTTCTTATTCCTCGTATTTCCTCCATAGCACCACAGTCTGCTGGATAACTTAGACACACACCTCAAATTATTGTTACCAGGATGTCACATGTTGTATCATTCCTTTATTCTTAAGCTAAAAGGCAGAGGCAAAATGAACCCAGTAAATTGTCCCTGTTAACGTGTCATATAATAATAATAATTATAGTAATAATATACTGTAGAATGTAACTGTTCTGTGAAGTATTGTTCCACTAATGTGAGAGATGTAGTCCCATGTACCCTTTTGGTAGTGTTGCTATGTTGGTCTATAAAGAAGGTTTCCTTTATTCCCGCTTTATCAGTCTAAAAGCCCGGAGGCAAACCCCTCTGGTGTTTGGCCTAATAGTGCTGCTAAAGGCCGTGCTCTATGGAGCATGCATTAATTTTTTTGATTGATTGAAGAATGTATTAGAAGTTTGCAATAGAAAAAAGTACAGTTTCATGACAGTACCAATCACTGGTACAAGGTCAACTAAAAGGAGATCCTAGAAAGCCGAGGCTTATTTCCACAGGAACCACACTTTAAGTATCTCATATAACATTGAAAGACAGACGGATAGAACATAGTACTTTATCTAGGATAATATCAGTTTCAAAAGCAAGAAAAGCATAACATCAAATACAAAGGCAGAAAAAAGGGTGGGTGGGAGCATGGGGGCTTAGTCTATTTACAAGTCTCGAGTAGCAGCCACCTGAAGGTGACTTTTCATACCGATTTTGAAGGAGGCTAGAGATTTGCTCTCCCTACAAGACCTGAATTAATTTCTACTTGCCATTTTTTTATCAGATGGTGTTGTAGGAGTCCTAATCAGAGGAAAATGTAATGTTTAAAAATGTATAATGTTTTTGTAAGGTTTTATAGCCATAAATCATAAATCATGCTCTAATTTCATTTTGGGGATATTTCTTCACAATAATAACATATAGACATGTTCTAGACATTCTAATGATCACCAAAACAAATATTACAGGCATTTACTTATGTTTTAGTGAGGAATAGCTTCAGTGAAAAAGTGAGATGTTGTTCGTCCAGACTCTGGACTCCAGAGATTTTGAAGTTGTGTGAATGTCAGCCTCTGTGTGGGGTATTTATATGCACATATCGTGGCCAATGGAATTGTAATACTAAACAATAGGATCCAATGGTTATGTTAATGTGAAAAAGGAACAGGAAAACTAATTATAATATTTTAAAAAAAAATGTTGAAAAAATGTTACCAAAAAGCATCGCTGGGCCTTGCAGGGTTAAGGCTTGTGGAAGGGCGTTCCACATGTTGATGGTGTAGCAGGAGAACGAGTTAGAGCCTTGTTTAGTGTTAAATCTACGTTGATGATGATTAGTGGAGCTGCCTCTGGTGTTGTGAATATTATGATATCTTGTGTTCAATTAGAAAAAGCAAGAGGAAATAAAAGGACCAAACCAAAATCCTATGTAAAACTGCTAATGGAGTTTTTACAGTAAGTACAATAAAGTCTCCAGTTAGAGCTAACCCTAACCCTATGTGCATGTGTTTCAGGAGTGTGCATTAAACTATGTGTGCATGTGTTTCAGGAGTGTGCATTAAACTGTATGTGCATGTGTTTCAGGAGTGTGCATTAAACTGTATGTGCATGTGTTTCAGGAGTGTGCATTAAACTGTATGTGCATGTGTTTCAGGAGTGTGCATTAAACTGTATGTGCATGTGTTTCAGGAGTGTGCATTAAAGGGCGCAGCAGCGCAGTGAGCGCAGGCCAGGTGAACAAGAAGCTGTCCTACCAGGACCAGGTGTTGGAGCTGACCTACATGGGTGGAGACCAGTGTCCTGCCAACACCAACCTCAGACACAAGAGTGTCATCAGCTTCATCTGCAGGTCTCTATCTCTCTCTCTCTCTCTCTCTCTCTCTCTCTCTCTCTCTCTCTCTCTCTCTCTCTCTCTCTCTCTCTCTGTCAGGGGTCTTCAACATTTTCAGGCCAAGGACCCCTTAGTTGAGAGAGAGATGAAGCAGGGACCCCCACAACCTGTTCATAGATTCCATATAGTTTCATCAGTGTATTTTGTTTTCATGTCAATTTGTGTTTTCAGATATTTAACCACTTGAACCGTCAATACTTAACCCATTTTGTGCCCCAGAAATTAACAGATTAAAATGTCCACGATGCCTCCCTCAGGCTGCATTCACTAGCGTTGTCTTATTTTGAAGGCCAGAAGTCCATAGCGTAAACACTTCCGGTCTGACGTCATCACGTCCTTCACCGGAATCGATCATTGTTTACGTGGTGTAATGGCGGATCGGATCGGTGCTTTTCAACATGTGTTATATAAGCGAGCATCTGCCTCCATCCTCGCTTTGAAAGTGTTGTTTTGAGATAATGGACATTAAAGATGAGATTCCCCGTCTGCCTCAATATTATGGGATTACTATTTTGTGCTCGTGGATCCGTGATGATGATAAATCAGCGAGGGAGATCGTCTCGGGACCTTCCGCGCATGTACCCGGTAGGATAACCGCCGTTACAGTAATATATTACTTTTCGCGAGATATCTCGGGAATGGCACTGCGAACATCAAAGGGAATTTCGCGAGATATCTCGGGAATGGCACTAAATCGGTTAATAAACTTGACCTTTCACTCTGTACTTACTTAGTTTTTTTGCCGATCTACAAGCTCACAACGCGCTTTTAGATCTGCTATTTTTGGCAAAGGTTCTCAGAATATGGACACTAGAGTTCAAGTGGTTAATAATATAAAAAAGGGGGAAAAGGTTCTATCACTCAGTTTTGGAGGACCCCCCTGTAGTAACTCCGAGGACCCCCTATTGAAGACCCCTGCTCTCTGTTATTCATTCTTGTATTCTTACTAGAATGTAATTCTTTTTTTTCCCCTGGGTTTCCGCTGCAGGTCTGCCGGTTCCGGGTCTGGCTCTACCGAACTCGTCCTGATTGACTCCGACCCTGACACCTGCACTCACTTCTTCTCCCTGCACACAGTCCTGGCCTGCGAACACCTGGTAAGAGTGTGTGTGTGTGTGTACGGGGTGTCTGTGTGTGTGTGTGTGTGTGTGTGTGTGTGTGTGTGTGTGTGTGTGTGTGTGTGTGTGTGTACGGGGTGTGTGTTCTTAAAAAAAAAAGAAGAAAAAAAAAATAACATTGGGCAAAAACCAGAATATTCACTTAATTCTAATGCAAAACATTTAAGGGTGTAAGAAATTACCCTCACAGGTGTAGATTGGCTGAGAAGTTAAATGAAAGCCAAGTGTGTGTGTGTGTGTGTGTGTGTGTGTGTGTGTGTGTGTGTGTGTGTGTGTGTGTGTGTGTGTGTGTGTGTGTGTGTGTGCCATGCGTGCGTGCGTGCGCGCGCGACTCTTTGCTTGCAGTTGTAGAGTATTCGTCACACTAGCATGTGTTTGCCCGCGCATATGTGTACATGTCCAGCTGTGATATCATTTGCAGTCTAGACTTGTTACTTATTGCAGGAACTAGCTAACACGCTAACGGCGCTGTGCAGCTAACCAATAATACATCCATGACGCACAGTAGTCCAGGGTTAAAGGTCACGGTCTGCACGGTTAATGTACACAAGTCCCTTCTATTGGTCAAGTTTACACTTGACTCTGGCTCAATGTTTTTTTTTGTTTGTTTCTTTTTTTAACCCATTTAGGCCTAAAATTCTTGGATGCTTTAACTATTAAAAATAGCAGATATACAAGCTCACAGCGTGGCACCGAGTGCTGCGCTGCGAGCTTGTAGATCTGCTATTTTTGAAAAAGTTGTGAAAATGTGTGCAAGTCTTTGAATATATGTATTTTTAAAGCGAACGTTTGTAACTCAAATTTTGCTTCTGGGGGGTTCCTGGAACTACATATTTTGAGATGGGGGTCCGTGGCCAAATACATATCATTTTGGGGGTCCTTCACATGAAAAGGTATGAGAACCACTGACATAGTAGTCTCTCAAGAACAGACTAACTGAGCTCCAGTTAAGTGAAAAGGACCTTTTCTTTGACGATGGCTGGCCAGATTGCTGACATAGAAACATAGGTTTTTCAAAAAACCTTAGAAGGATTCAAAAGACACTTATAGAATCGGTTCAAAATTCTAATTTTCACAATTTTTCAAAAATAGCAGATCTACAAGCTCGTATAATTATCTGCTATTTTTCAATAGTTAAATCATGCAATAATGATACACAATAATGTGTACCCGTTAGGGCTGGGCAATCGAATGAAAATGTATCAACATTTTAGAACCAATTACCGACATTTGGAACCAATAGTTGCCTTCATCTTGCTCATGTAGGTTAACAGAAAACTACAGAAACACTACTTGTACAACATTGTTTTACACCACCGTTGCATCACATGTGACCCCTCGTTGGACTGCAGATTGGGCCTAATTGTGCAAGAGGTCCTTGTGCGTTCATTTCAGATGTCACATAGTTAACATTACCATATCATCACTGTCTGGTCAAAACCTCTTAAAGGAGTAGTTCACCCCCAAAATGACTTTTTTCCATTGATTAGTCACGCTATGGAGACTAGAGTTCAATAATATTTTTAGTTTTTTGTCACATTCCTAAGACAAAAATTTGATCAGAGTAAATTTACCCCCATTGATTCCGGATGGGGACCCGTTTCGAAACGGGTCCTCATCCGGAACGAATGGGGGTAAATTTATTGTTATCACATTTTTTGTCTTAGGAATGTGACAAAAAACTAAAAATATTATTGAACTCTAGTCTCCATAGCGTGACTAATCAATGGAAAAAAGTCATTTTGGGGGTGAACTACTCCTTTAACTCCATTTTTGAGTTTTAGATTTTTTGTCATAAATCAGGGCTATTGAACACCCTTTACATCTGAGTGTTGGTTAAAATAATATTGAACCAATGGAAAGTAGTAAAAAGTGCTTGGGACAAAACCTCCTAACTCCACACTTTGTGCCAAACCAGCTAACTCCACCCGATTGGCCCTCTCTTTTTGGAGCTGTGTGAAGCACAGGCTCCCTATACGTGGCCGTGTGGGTCTGTCTGTGTGTGTGTGTGTGTGTATGTAGCCTGAACTTCCTAAACTTCGGCACGCCACTAGTCCCACAGTTTTGCCACCACACACTCGCGCCATATGTCAAATCGACCGGCTTACTCGGGAATCGTGGGCTATTACTTTTCTAAGAGAAAGGTTCTATAGTTTAATTGAAATTAATTTATTAGTGAATTAATTTTCCCCATTGACTTATAATGGGAATTGCAAAAACTCACATTCAATTATTTGCCTCTCGCAAACCATAGGGGCTAGAGTTTCAAGACTTGGAGAGGAGGTTCATAATGATTTCAAGGATTAAATAAAAAAAGATTGTGTCATTTGGCCGCACGGTGGCGCCATAACACCCCACTTTACGTTTTGGCCTGTAACTCTTGAACCGTAGGTCGGAAAATTAAAAATATTTTTTCCCTTGATTCCTTGGGTCATGACGCATCTCCCCATATAGGCCACGCCCATTTGCGCCATGATAGATTTTCCGCCATCTTGAATTTTCTCCAAAACACACTTTTTGCTCCTTTTCCTACATATTTTCTTCAAATGTCACAAAAATCGGTACACATGATCCACACACACACACACACACACACACACACACACACACACACACACACACACACACAGCTCCACTTCACATGGGTGTGATTTTTTCATAAATAGACTGCCGTATTATTGAACACCCTTTACGTCTGTGTGTTGGTTAAAATAATATTGAACCAATGAAAAGTAGTAAAAAGCCCTTCGGTCAAAACCTCCTAACTCCACTTGAGCTCATTTTCCCGAAAATTAACGTTTTGGAGTTAGGAGGTTTCGGCAGAGATATGTACAATTCATGCATTACTGGTTACATCATCAATCATTCATGCCTTCTCTCTCTCTCTCTCTCTCTCTCTCTCTCTCTCTCTCTCTCTCTCTCTCTCTCTCTCTCTCTCAGGTGAAGTGCTCTGTGCTGAATGGCTCTTCTCTCATAGACCTGACTCCTCTCATCCATATCAGTGGTTACTACACGGCTACAGGTCAGCAAAGCCCTGGAAACCTGATTATGTTCTTCTTGTGGTGTCCCATTAAAGGAGTCATTCAGACCAAAACACATATAGGGTTAAATCTGCCTCTCATCATACCCCTTCATACCTGCTTTAGACGATTCTTTTCATAGCTGCCCCTGTTGCTAGATTTCAGCTGCCCCTGTTACTAGATTTCGCGGGCCCTCTCATAACTAACAGAATAGATAGTCTTTATTCTAGTGCGGTTATTTCTTTAGCTTCAAAGTTAGTATTTTTTTATTGGATTGTGTTTACACAACGTCCTGAGACGAACCAAACCGCTGTTTTGACCTCACAGTTTCCCAAACATGTTCAAAAGTAGCAAAAAATCTCACAGCACGATGTATTGTCGGCTTGTAGATCAGTTATTTTCGCCACTTTTAGTACGAAAAACAATAGAGGTCTTAAGAAGGAAAGGTTTCATGTTGCTCAAGCTGTGTTCTGCGTGTAACGTCTGACGCAACACTTCTTCTTTCCTCGCCGTCGTCGTCCTGCTCAGACGACGACGTGAACCCAGACGACGGCTCTCCAGACTTCTACATCAACATCTGTCAGCCCCTCAACCCCATCCCTGGGGTCACCTGTCCCCCTGGGGTCACCGTCTGCATGGACCCTGACGATGGACCCCCTGTGGTGAGACACACACACACACACACACACACACACACACACTCACACTCACACTCACACTCACACCCACACACACACCACAAATGACTTTGTCTTGTTAATAATAATATTCACCAAGGTTTCTGCTCTCACCGTCTCTCTCTCTCTCTCTCTCTCTCTCTCTCTCTCTCCCTGGTCGTTCCTCAGGACATTGGGCGAACGACGGCAGGGCCTCAGATCAACATGGCCGCCAACGAGGTGTCAATCACCTACAATAGCTCCACCCCTTGCAAGTCTGACCCCACCCTCAACTACACCTCCACCATCGTCTTCACCTGCCAGAGGGGACTGGACCTGGTCTGTACCGCGCACATGCACGCGCACGCACGCACGCACACTGTTTCGCTCTGTCTCATTTCTCTCTCTAGGTCGTCCTCAGACGAGCCTTCCATCGTCGCTTCCAGTCATTGAATTACTGATGCGTTTTCCATGTAAACGCAGAATAAAAAGCGAGAACGGGGGCATGGGTGGCACAGTCGGTAGCGCTGTCGCCTCAAAGCTGCAAGGTCCTGGTTTGATTCTCGCTGGGGGGCGTTTTCAGTCAGTGCCCAACTGCCCATACCCTAGGTGGGGTTGGCAAAAGGGACTTTCTGTGTCCAGGATTACATTAGACAATTGACACTGGGTGGAAAAAATGCGTTACAAAAATCGTGGGATAAATATTTAAGAAAAGAAAAAGTGAGGATGCAACAAAACTTTTCTCTATAGACCGTTGTCGACTAAACTTACTGTCAAAATCGACCCTATTTCACCCTCTCTCTCTCCTGTGTTCTGCAGGGTTCTCCTCAGATGCTGCGTCATCAGGGTTGTGTGTTCATGTTGTGTGTTCATGTTGTGTGTTCATGTTGTGTGTTCATATTGTGTGTTCCCAGGGTTCTCCTCAGATGCTGAGTCAGCAGGGTTGTGTGTTCATGTTGTGTGTTCATGTTGTGTGTTCATATTGTGTATTCCAGGGTTCTCCTCAGATGCTGCGGCAGCAGGGTTGTGTGTTCATGTTCGAGTGGTCCTCCCCCGTGGTGTGTCCTGATGCCACCTCCACCAGCGGCTGCCACCTCACCGACCAGCAGCTCCAGTTCACCTTTGACCTCTCTGTCCTCAGCGGGGAGCTCCAGGTAAACTACGGCTCTCGCTACGCTACACCCTTCGCTAGCACCAAGGGTTAGGGTCAGGTTCTAACCCTTGGGTTAGGGCATCTTGGCTTGGATTCAAGCCAAGAGGCTTGGAAGAGGCATGAAACCATGTGACTTCCATAGAGAATTAATTGGACGACACCCACCCCCCCTCATTCTCAAAGGACAAGGAAAGGGTATATCACTCTTTAGTGTGAATGCAGCCTAAGAGTTTTCAGTAGCTAAATTCTAAAAGTACTGGTTTTAACAGATTAAGACCAATCAATCTCAATCAATCTCCCATATTCTTAATTCTTATGCATGCTCACCTGTGTCTGTGTTTGTGTGTGTGTGTGCGTGTGCGTGCGTGCGTGCGTGTGTGCGTGCATGTGTGTGTGCGCTTGCTGTAGGTACCGGAGTCTCCAAAGTACCGTATCAACGTGTGCAGCTCGGTGGCGGAGCCGGCCTGCAGTAAGGCTGCAGTGTGTCAGGTTAGCAGCTCAACCACCGCCTCCTTCGGCCTCCCCCAGGTGATGAGCATGGACTACAGGCATGAGGAGAAGGCTGTTCTGATGCAGTACGGAGGAGGAGACCCCTGCCCGCCAGGTGAGAACATGTTACAGTAGCAACACTGAAGCTTTACCCAGTGTGAACATGTAATTGTCGTTTACCATGAGAAATGTCCGTGTAGACGTGTGTGTACAGTACACATTTTTACAGTCTATAGGTTGGTTCCCTTGGCACATCACTGTGACTTCACAAGTGGTATCACAGGTGACATCACCAATGTAAACATCCATATATGGGTATTCCCCAGAATCCCTTTTATGCCCATATACTGTATGAAGATCTCTGATGCATGTCATGGGAACCACTCTAACAGAATCCCTTTTATGCCCATATATGGAGATCCCTGATTTAATCAATATTAAGCCCATAGCTAACAGGACTTCATATGGGAATGCCCATATATGGAGGAAGACAGCCAATATCTGTGCGAATGATGTCAATTGCATGCACTGGCAAGCGTATAGCAGCACAACAAAAGATGTTCTGAGCAAGAAGTATCGGAAAAAATAATTAAATAACACATCTTCCGTTTAAAAAATATATATAATTACATTACGCCTACTGTCTATTTATGTGTGTGTGCGTGTGTGTGTGCGTGCGTGTGTGTGTGTGTGTGTGTGTGTGTGTGCAGACCATCTCACAGCTAGGCTACAGATGTACACTTTTGGTTTTTATCTTTGGGAGCCTAGGGCATGTGTACAAGTTGGTTGTGAGGGGCTTACAAATGGCAGGCCTCTCCAAAAGGAGGGCCAAACAGTTAGCAAAATATTGCTCAGTGTCAGCCATTATAGGAAGCCGCTCAATCTGGAGGAGACGTTGTTTCCTTTATCCATGATTTATGTCCGCCGTGTCTGACAAGTATGTCATCTATACTGTATGTAGAGTATCAATGTTCTGCCGTTTAGGCTCTTTGTAACTGGCTGTTCTTTCATATTTTCTGACTGCACTGTCATTGTTTATGACCTTTGTATGAGGCATCCTTGTACTTCTCTTTATGTGGTCATAAATAAACATTTCAAATGTTCAAGTGTGTGTGTGTGTGTGTGTGTGTGTGTGTGTTGTAGTGACGGAGCAGGAGGAGCAGTGTGTGTTCCCCTTCACACACATGAACAGGACGTACTCAGAGTGCACGGCAGACGGACAGGTGGACGGCAGGAAGTGGTGCGCCACCACCGCTAACTTTCCTGCCGACAAGAAGTCGGGATTCTGCGCCAAAGGTAACGGAATGAAGGAGTCTTGTTGTGCGTGGCTCAATGGTGGCAACACGGATTTTCCCTGAATGTTGCATTAAAACCGATTCAGAACGGGTACACATTTTGTGTATCATTATTTTATGCTTTAACTATTGAAAAATAGCAGATCTACAAGCTCACAGCGCGGCACCAAGTGCCGCGCTGCGAGCTTGTAGATCTGCTATTTTTGAAAATTTGAATTTTTACACGATTCTATAAGTGTCTTTTGAATCCTTCTAAGGTTTTTTGAAAACCTATGTTTCTATGTCAGAAATCTGGCCAGCCATTGTCAAAGAAAAGGTATTTTTTCACTTAAATGGAGCTCAGTTGGTCTGTTCTTGAGAGACTACTATGTCAGTGGTTCTCAAACCTTTTCATGTGAAGGACCCCCAAAATGATATTTATTTGGCCACAGACCCCCATTCAACATATTTAGTTCCAGGGACCCCCCAGAAGCAAAATTTGAGTTAGGGTTTTTGAGCTTAAGATTTGCACGCATTTTTACGACTTTTTCAAAAATAGCAGATCTACAAGTGGTGCTGCGCTGTGAGCTTGTATATCTGCTATTTTTCACTGGTTAAAGCATTCAATAATTCTATGCCTAAGTGGGTTAAAGGACAACTTTGGGTTTTTACAACAAGGGTTCATATTTTAGATGGTAATTAGAGAAACGAAAAGATGAGTGTTCAAATGTTTTATCCATTTTAGCGATTTTGATTTCAGTGGGTGGGGGCATGCGTACAAGTGGCAAAATATCTCTATTTAGACACAATAAGCTGCCGATTTCTTTATTACTATTTATTTACAGTAACACTACCAGCCCCCATAAGTCACATCTGCACATGATTGCAGTCTATCTTGGGAATGGGCTTATTGTGTCTAGAAAGAGATATTTAGCCACTTGAACGCATGCCTCCACCCACTGAAATCAAAATTATTAAAATCGCTAAAACGATAGAAAGCAGTAAATGAAAATGTTTTAACACTTATCTTTTCTTTTCTTTAATTACCAAAAAATATTAAAATATGAGCCATTGTTGTACAAAAAAACAGTTGTCCTCCGTAATTGAAACGCAAACCCTGTGGTGGATGCAAGTTTTTCACTTTATAGCAGTTGGAGAAAGTGAAAAGCATGTCTGTTCTCCCCCTAAAATGATATGTATTTTGGCCACGGACCCCCATCTCAAAATATTTCATTCCAGGGACCCCCCCCAGAAGCAAAAGTTTTGTTACAAATGTTCGCTTAAAAAATACATATATTCAAAGATGTGCACACTTTTTCCACAACTTTTCAAAAATAGCAGATCTACAAGCTCGCAGCGCTGTGAGCTTGTATATCTGCTATTTTTCAATAGCTAAAGCAGGGGTGGGCAACTTTGATGATGGCGAGGGCCACTATATTTCCACCTTCACTCCAGAGGGCCACTATATTTCCACCTTCACACCAGAGGGCCACTATATTTCCACCTTCACTCCAGAGGGCCACATTGCATATTGCTACGTCATACTTCAGGTGTGAAGAGCCGTTAGGCTCGAAACGTTACCACAAGTAAACTTAATGTTTGGGAGCAAAAATCGGTGTGCAGACTTTTATTGTTCTACCTGTATACGTTCTACTTTGTCATTCTAGTATCTCATACAAAAGAAGCAAAAATAGCCGATCTACAAGCTCAAAACGCATCGCAGCGCGATGCGTTTTGAGCTTGTAGATCGGCTATTTTTGCTTCTTTTGAATTGGAATCCTGAATATTTTTTTGTTATTTTTAATTGGAATCCTGAAATGTAACATTTTGATTTAATTTCAAACGCATTTAGTTATATAATACAAATGCATTGGACATAAAAAAAATACTACTATACTAGTCATAAGCTACTAATATAGTCCCACTCCCCCCCCCCCCCCCCCTTGTGACATCCCCCCCCCCCCCCCCCCCAGTGTCCAGTAAGCGTCACTCGTCCATCCTGTTGGAGTGTGACCCGCAGGCGGGCCACGGCTCCCCCCGCCTGCTGGCGGAGACGGGCGGCTGCTCGGCCAGCTTCCTGTGGCGCACCGAGGCGGTGTGCACGCCCAGGAAGATGGAGTGTAGGCTGGTCAGCCTGCACCAGACCTACGACCTCCGCACCCTCTCCTCCCTCACAGAACCATGGAAGTTCAGCTACCAGGGAGACGCGTAAGGCTGACTTTATGCATCTTCTTGTCTTTATTTTATTTATACTACCGTTACGCTCTCAGTCACCTGTTGTCTCTCTTGTCTTCTTTTCTGTCCTGATTGTGCAGTTACTACTTCAACCTGTGTCAGGGGATCCACGGTGGGATAGATTGTCCAAAGGACGCCACCGTGTGCCGGCGCACCGCAGCGGGCAAGACCCAGAACCTGGGCCGTGTTTACACCCAGAAGATGAGCTCTGCTGGTGGGTCACACATTTCACTTGGTGAAACTCTTTAAACTTTTCTTTAAAAAAATTACAGTTCATTTACAACTTAACCCATTTAGGCCTAGAATTATTGAATGCTTTAACCAGTGAAAAATAGCAGATATACAAGCTCACAGCGCGGCACCGAGTGCCGCGCTGCGAGCTTGTAGATCTGCTATTTTTGAAAAAGTCGTGAAAATGTGTGCAAATCTTTGAATATATGTATTTTCAAAGCGAACATTTGTAACTCAAATTTTCTTCTGGGGGGTCCCTGGAACTAGATATTTTGAGATGCGGGTCCGTGGCGAAATAAATATCAGTTTGGGGGTCCTTCACATGAAAAGGTTTGAGCACCACTGACATAGTAGTCTCTCAAGAACAGACTAACTGAGCTCCAGTTAAGTGAAAAGGACCTTTTCTTTGACGATGGCTGGCCAGATTGCTGACATAGGTTTTTCAAAAAATCTTAGAAGGATTCAAAAGACACTTATAGAATCGGGTCAAAGTTCTAATTTTCACGATTTTTCAAAAATCAAATACATGGACATTTTATTTCAACACATATAGACACAAGACACCCACACCTTGACATGAACACAAAGATTACACACATTTATCGATAGACCAAGAGTAGCTATATGGAACGGAAAAGTAATCAACCCCCTCTTTTTCATTTTCCTTCTCCTCTTAAGCCCCAGGGGGGTCCAGGGGAAAAATTCGCCTAAAATGTATGCCCAAATTGGAACAGTTGTGGACACAAAACTACAATGATTGTGGCTAATCTTGTCCCACCAAATGTCAGCTAACCCCTGAAAATTCACAAATGCAGTGTAAAACATCACATTTCTCTTACCAAATTGTCCTGCTGTGATTATTTAGCTAGGAAAAGATGATTGAAAAAGACCTCCGCCTATGGAAAATTTGCCTTCTGAATAGTGAATGAGCCTCAAGACCTCATTGAAAACATAAATATTGAATAGAGAAATTGTTCACCAAGGTGTCATCAATTGATAGGCAAAATTGTATGAATATATTCCAAACTATGTAAACTCTACAGATGTTTTAGTGAGAGTAGTGCTGTAATATTAGTAATGTTAAAGTATAGGGTGAAAAATGATAAAAACGAGTAACAATAAGTAGTAATAATACTGTAATATGAGTAATGTATGGATGAAAAGTACAATGGCAGCTGATTACTATACTGTAGGACCACTGTAACAATAATCAACAATGAAATTGTACTTTTATTTGGTCTCTATTGATTTATTGACAGCTGTTCAGAGGTCAACACCTTTTGCCCCCGCCGGCGGGGGCAATGGGGTTCAAGAGGTTAAAATTGCTAAATACAAAGCACAAATACTTAGTTTCCATATTGCACTGCAAAACGATTCGATACAGATTATCTGCATTTTAAACGATACCGATATGATACAAAGCCAAAACGGTACAATATATGCTTTTGCATATCGATATAGTAGATCATTGCAAATTAAAATAGATTTTTTGATTCAGCTACTATATCGTTACACCCCTAGATGCTAGGGTTCAAGTAGTCTGGGATCACTTCACTTTTCGGGTTTGTAACCGGTCGGGAGCGGAAACCACAAAACGTCATGTTGTAGTACTAAAAGGACTACAATTTGCCGGAAAGATCAAACCGGATTCAGTTTTAACCCAAAATATTCCCCTGCGCTCAAGGACACGCTTTTAGGGCCTACCTAATAAACTCCTTGATGCGGAGTAGTTTTGCTTTTGAAAAATTCGTTTGGTATATGCATCTTTTAGTCCAACTTTTAGCGACTGGCAAGACTACACTAGGCTACTCAAGCATTTTAATAGGGATTGGGGAAACAAACGGGGAGAACCTAATCAAAGCGACGCCGCTTCTTCTAGTGGTTTCCGCGCTCTAGGCGGAAACCAAACGGCCTAGTCTGGTGGGCGAGGTTAGGGTTCAAGTGGTTAATGTGGTGCATGATGTACTGTATCTGAATAGAGATCTGATGCAGTACATTATACTACAGATGGTAAGATCCTGGTGAGCTACGCGATGGGAGACGCTGTCTGTGACAACGGCCAGAATGCCAGGACGGTGATCCAGCTCACCTGTGGCTCCACTGTAGGACACCCCATGCTGATCAGGTAACTACTGCACTGTAGGACACCCTATGCTGATCAGGTAACCACTGAACTCTGTTTGTTTTTAATGTTTATACGTATTTTAAAAATCAATTAATTGTTTTCTAGATTTGTATTTCCTTTGTCATTGGACTGATTCAATCTGTAATGTTGTGTGTGACAACAATGTGAGAGCTGATTTAAAGTTGGAGACTTTGAGGCCCTAATCTTGCGCGTCGCCTCACCCCTTATGCCCAAACGTTTTAGGCATGTTTTAAGCGTTTAGCGTTTGTGTGACGGCCGGTAGAGAAGGCCGCGTTTTGAACGTGAAAAGAAAAAAAAGAAAAGATCCGGAGAAAACTGCAAGTTTGTGCAGCCGCTAAACAGGAAGTCAACGAGACAGACAGCACGTCCTGGTCACGTGATTTCGCGCTGCATTTTGGAAAATGGAGTTTGTTTCATCACCGCGGTAGCCAAGTACAGTAGCTACAGTACAGTATAGTTTACTGTACAACGCGTCGAACGCGTCGATGGGCACACGTAAACATCAAAGCGATTGGCGCGTGGGCACCACGTGGGCATTTAATGTGTTAATGTTTTCTATAGAGTAGGCCTACCCTAGGGTTAAGAGAGTGCAGCGATGTGATTGGATAAACTAGAGCACAACAGAAACTCCCAATAGATGATACATTGTCAGAGGGGACTTAACAGGAATTTGGAGTGAGATGCATCGGTTTATCATGAAAAGGAAATTCAAGCTGATAAAAACGGCTCCAGCTAAGACCTTCCCCAGCCTTTACACTGTCTTAATACTAGTAAGACGCCTAAAGGGCGAGGTTGCACCAATTCTTGGCCATCTGGCCACTGATGTATATCGGTCCAGGTACCCATATATGGAGATCCATGTACTATATAGTACATCCCTTTTATGCCCATACAGTACATGGAGATCCATGTCTGAACCAGCCGCACAGATATGGGCTGTCTTCCTCCATATATGGGCATTCCCATATGAAGTCCTGTTAGATATGGGCTTAATATTGATGACATCAGGGATCTCCATATATGGGCATAAAAGGGATTCTGTTAGAGTGGTTCCCATGACATCACAACATAGAATATCTTTTATGCCCATACATGGAGATCCCTATCTGAACCAGCCACACAGATATGGGCCATGTCTTGGCCATCTGGCCAGTGATATATATCGATGACATCAGGGATCTTCATATATGGGCATAAAAGGGGAATTCTGGGTAATACGCATATATGGACTTTTACATAAGTGATGTCACCTGTGATATCACATGTGATGTCACAGTGATGTGTCAAGGGAACCAACCCATAGACTGTAAAAATGTGTACACACACGGAGACAAGCTGTGACATTTCTCATAGTAAACGGCGACATTCGGTCGCAAACAATAGTAATTAGTAACTCAGGCTGCTTGAGTTCATGCCAAATAGCTTCACGTGCAATGGAAAGATGCATTGTGCCGTTTTTCATTCAGTAAACCTCCTCCATCATGTAAAACAGCCTCTCCATAATCTAAACCACACACACATTAATTTACTCTGCACTTATGGTGCACATTGCAGTGGGATGCCTAACTAGCAGAACGTTGTTTGTCTTAAAAAAGTTAAAGTTTTCCTCTGCCTCCTTTGCAGTTCCTTGAAAGATCATCTTCGGTTTTCATTGAAAGTTGTATTGAGAGAGAGAGCCAAACGCACACATGCACATATTACATATCGTCACTGTCTGGCCAAAACCTCTTAACTCCATTTTTGAGGTTTTAGATTTTTTTGGCAAAATCAGGGATATTGAACACCCTTTACATCTGAGTGTTGGTTAAAATAATATTGAACCAATGGAAAGTAGTAAAAAGTGCTTGGGACAAAACCTCCTAACTCCACACTTTGTGCCAAACCAGCTAACTCCACCCGATTGGCCCTCTCTTTTTTTCATAAATATGTGCTATTGAACATCTGGCCTTTAAGTCTGTGTGTTGGTTAAAATAATATTGAACCAATGAAAAGTAGTAAAAAGCCCACTTGAGCTAATTTTCCCAAAAATTAACATTTTGGAGTTAGGAGGTTTCAGCCCGACGGCAGAGATATGCTTTGCTGTGATGTACACATACAGATTGCAGTCTCACTCAGAGCATACCTCCATTTATATACTGACATGAACACATGAAGGTGTCGATTCAACTATCTTTTTTTCTGTGTGTGTGTGTGTGTGTGCGTGTGTGTGTGTGTGTGTGCGTGTGCGTGTGCGTGTGCGTGTGCGTGTGTGTGTGTGTGTGTGTGTGTGTGTGTGTGTGTGTGTGTGGCAGTGTGGACAAGGCAACATGTGAGTTTGTGATTGGTTGGGAGACTCGTGCAGCGTGTGCCGTCAAACAGCGCGAGGTGGAGATGGTCAACGGAACAATCCGGGTCCCCGACACCGGGGTCAATATCAGCCTGGGTGCACTGTACTTCAGGTAATTCACACTTAAAGGGATACTCCAGGCTTAATTTTCCTTTTATCATGATATTTTATCACCTGGTTTGGTGGATTTCCGTTATTGTCTCCCCTCTTCATAGATCTCCCGAGTTGTCCCGACCCCATCCTCACAGCGAAAATGCAGCTAAATATACACAGACAAAAGCACAATTTTCTCCGGTTCCAAAGTTACTTTTCTCTTCATGAATCTTCTTTTTATAGTTCCAAGAGACGAATCGATGTGCTGTTAGATCCACCACTTGCGGTAATCCATGAGCAGACGGTTGTGTTTACTTTCCACAGAGCTTAGGCGATTTCCGGTTAACTTACGCATGTAGAATACCTTTGGTAGATGCGTAAGTTATGCTAAAAGCGTAACCTTAAAAAATTAAGGGGGATATGGTTTAGCCAGGAATTGCCCTTTAAAGGACCACTTTCACATTGGTGTCTCTTAACGTTTATGTTCCCAAAACTTGAGCGTCTAGATTGGCTTATTTTTGAAAATATTTTAAAAGGACTCAAGTGCTTAATCTCTGTCTCCCATACCGCCCTTCTTCTGCTGTCTTTTAACCCATGTAGGCCTAGAAATTATTGAATGCTTTAACCAGTGAAAAATAGCAGATATACAAGCTCACAGCGCGGCACCGAGTGCCGCGCTGCGAGCTTGTAGATCTGCTATTTTTTGAAAAAGTCATGAAAATGTGTGCAAAAATAAGACTAACTGAGCTCCAGTTAAAGTGAAAAGGACCTTTTCTTTGACAATGGCTGGCCAGATTGCTGACATAGAAACATAGGGTTTTCCAAAAACCTTAGAAGGATTCAAAAGACACTTATAGAATCGGGTCAAAATTCAAATTTTCACGATTTTTCAAAAATAGCAGATCTACAAGCTCGCAGTGTGTGAGCTTGTATATCTGCTATTTTTCAATAGTTAAAGCATAAAATAATGATACACAATATAGTGTACCTGTTCTAAATGTGTTATTTTCCGTCGTCTCCCCTCCGTCCCCCTCAGCCACCACCAGGCGTCCGGGGACATCCGTCCCAACGGGGACAGCTACATCTACCACATCCAGCTGTCTTTTAATGTCTCCCCCCTCCGTCCCCCTCAGCCACCACCAGGCGTCCGGGGACATCCGTCCCAACGGGGACAGCTACATCTACCACATCCAGCTGTCTTTTAATGTCTCCCCCCTCCGTCCCCCTCAGCCACCACCAGGCGTCCGGGGACATCCGTCCCAACGGGGACAGCTACATCTACCACATCCAGCTGTCTTTTAATGTCTCCCCCCTCCGTCCCCCTCAGCCACCACCAGGCGTCCGGGGACATCCGTCCCAACGGGGACAGCTACATCTACCACATCCAGCTGTCTTTTAATGTCTCCCCCCTCCGTCCCCCTCAGCCACCACCAGGCGTCCGGGGACATCCGCCCCAACGGGGACAGCTACATCTACCACATCCAGCTGTCTTTTAATGTCTCCCCTCTGTCCCCCTCATGCAGCCACCACCAGGCGTCCGGGGACATCCGTCCCAACGGGGACAGCTACATCTACCACATCCAGTTGTCTGGCATCACCAACAGCTCTCTGTCCCGCTGTCTGGGAGCCAACATCTGCCAGGTCAAACTCAAGTCCGACTACAACCGCAAGATCGGATCCTCCAGCAAGGCCAAGTACTTCATCAAAGGTGATTTATTGCGACCGTCAGGTCGCAGTTACTCTCAAAACCTCCACCGGCTGTCTGTCAGTCAGTCAGTCAGTCAGTCTGTCCGTCAGTCTGTCCGTCAAGTCACACTTTTCCCCTACTCATATCTCCGCCACCGTTGCCCCGATCCCATGCCAAACTTTGCACACACACTCCTCCTTGGCTGCCAAACCACAACCTCCACCCCTCATTTCTCACCTGCCCTTCTTCTAGCGCCACCATGAGGTCGACGAGAGAGAACCGTACAAGCAAAACGAGCTACGCGTAAACATTATGAGCTAGCTGTGATAGGAAGTGGAACAGAAGTGGTTCTACGCATGCGTGACTGGTCTATCTGGCAGCGTGTCTCACTGCCACCTGGCATACCAGGGGTGTTGTTGTCCCGATTTAAAATGAAGCAACACGGAACTAAAAGTTCCTATGATTGGCCGCTAGTTGTGCTGTTCTGGCACCAGAAGCAACATGTTCTCCATAGGATTCCATTCTATTCCCCCAAACTTTGACATTTGATTTTCTTACATTAATACACATTGTCATAAATACTTTATGGTTCCTGTCGCTAGTTTAAAGCCTCGTTTCAATCATCAAGGCGTTTTGTAAGAATATGGTCCAATTTATTTTATATTGATGTTATAGCAGGGTATGCTGTAGGAGGGACTTGTGATCATACAGTGGGCTTGTGATTCTTCTTCGTGTGCTTTATTTTCGGCAAGCTCAAGACAATGTCCCATGTATCCCTGCGGTGGCACGTGACCATTGGCAGCCAATTGCATTCGAGATGTTACCATTTCTACCAATGAACGTTGATTTCTACAATGATGGCGGCACCCATACAATGGCCAGAAAAGCTTCATTTGCCCAGCATAGAAACCAATGGCTTCCCACTGTCCATAGTTTTTTACAGTCTATGTGGCATACACACTTTGTTGTCTCCGTGTAAACACAATAAAAAGTGAGAACGCAACGGCACTTTGTCGTCTTACGGTGTAAACATGGCCTAATACTCATTGCTGAACATTGAGTTTAGTTCCATCAAGTACAAGCAGAGGTACTGTACACACTCCCCTAGCAAAGCCAAGTACTACCTGTAAGGCCGTTTACTACTCATTACTGTATTCCTAATGCCTACCACTGAGCTGTTGAGTGACAGCCTGCTTTGGCCCCTCTGCCAGGAGGCAACCTGGACGTGACGGTGCCCTCCGAGTCGGTGTGCGGCCGCGAGAAGACCAAGACGGTGTCGTCCACCATCATGTTCCACTGCAACCCCACGGCGGGGATGGGCATCCCAGAGTTCATGCTGGAGACGGACGGATGCCAGTATCTGTTCATCTGGCACACCAACGCTGTGTGTGGTCTGACGTGAGTATCTGTTCATCTGGCACACCAACGCTGTGTGTGGTCTGACGTGAGTAGGGAGCGCAGTGGCAGGGTGTCTTTGTTTTTGGATGACGCACAAAGTGACACTGTATCACAGTGGTTCTCAACCTGTGGGGGTCCCCAAATTATTTTGTGGGGTCCCCAGATGATTAACATTGTTTTCTCACTCAACAGTAAACAAACCAACACAATGTTTAAGTGTATAGAGTGTATCTACACATGTGTTAAGTGACAATTGAAGGACTTTTTAATACCTCTAAAATTACAAATGAAACATTGGCCAAATTGTCCAATATTAGAGGCAGAAATTGTGAAAATAGACGATCTACATGCTCACAACGCCTGGCAAAATGTTATGCCTCAACTCTTAGTGCTTGTCAGGGTGGGGGGGTCCCCGGTTAAAATATGATTATTTTGGGGGTCGCGGTCTGAAAAGGTCGAGAACCACTCTGTATCAGGAGAATGCATTGAGCATCGTATAAGTAAGTAAGACATTTTCTCTCTCTCTCTCTCTCTCTCTCTCTCTCTCTCTCTCTCTGCAGCACTGTGGACACTGGCGGACAGACGTTTGACACCGGAGGGGAGGGGGAGGCTCTGTCTGGGCGGAGCCAGGCTGTGGGGGCGGTGCTAGTGCTCCTATTGGTGGTCCTGAGCCTGTGTCTCCTGGTGCTGCTCCTGCACAAGAGAGAGAGGAGGTGAGGATCACTAGCATCACTAGCAGAGTCATCACCAGGGACGTGCTGGGCCCCTGATTCAGCCCGGGAAAAATAGTTGGAGAGGCCCTCATTGCGTGCTATAGAGAGAGATCTCTCTATAGCGCTGCTGCTACTCAAAGATTTGCCATTTCAGATCATGACAAGTGACAAGCCAGTGGGCCAATTACATGAGTTATATTTCGTCATTGTCGGGTGGAAACCTTGTATGTCCAAAACCGTTTGTTTTGTATTTATCATTTTAAAAATGATTTAAACTAGTGAAAACAGCAGATCTACAAGCACACAACGCCTCGCACCGCGAGGCGTTGTGTGCTTGTAGATCGGCTGTTTTCACTACTTTTGTGCAACGGCCTTGTATGGTGAAGCAGGGCTTTGCTTTGCGAAAGAGATACGAGGTTTCTGCCCAACAGTGACGATTTACTTTGTTGGCTGCCCAGCCCCCAAAATGGAACGAAGGCCGACATTTTATTTAGATTTTTTTCTTAATTGCCGGCCTGGACCGGCCGGGAATGAACCGGCCGTTCGGGAGTTGTCCCACTTTTCCCAATGGCCAGCACGTCCCTGGTCATCACTGCTGGTTATTTTGACTTGTTTGTTGGAACGCCCAGCCCAAGTGGTGGTGGGCAGGAACTTTACCCCTGTTTGAAGTTTGAACAAAATCTTTTCCCATTCCATTTCAAGTTCCTCTGAATCCTTCTCATCCCATGATTATGCCTTTTAGCTGTTCACTCGTCCTTATTCCTTTATTCATTTTTATTCTGAATGTTGACATTGAATGTTGAGTCTGAGAAACCAGCCGACAGTATTTAATATCTACCATATAACTTAAGTGGCCTGGTGGTTTGAGTTTACCTTGTCAATGGGAGAAACGGCCTCTCACATTGTAAGTGAAAAACTAGAAAAGAAACAAGCGTGGCCAGCAGCATTGCAGCCGCTTAGCCATTGAAGATTTGCTCAAGCCACACTATATGTAAATGAAAAGGGAAGGTTTAAAAATCCTAAGGAACTGGTTAACTGCAACAACATAATTTTCTTCATTATGCAGAACAGAGCAGGAATTGGAGAGAGAAGGGGAGTGGAAATGATGAAACAAAAACATATGATTGATTGACACTTCACTGCGTCATTGGAGTGCTGAACAAATTTGAAGCCAGCTCAACTTTTTTGTAGCTCGTCACACCCATCACCCAGCTTCAATAGTACATATCTTTTCATTTTGCAGGGAGTTGGTGATTCAGAAAGTGGCCGGCTGCTGCAAGCGAGGCAGCCAGGTTTCATATAAATACTCCAAGGTATGTATTTGTCAGTGGATGAATAACTGAATAAATGTTTAGCATTTTTGCTTTGATCTCGTGTAAAAAACAGTGGCTGTAGATTATAGTTTTGTGTTCTCTGGGTCAGGTTTGATGAAAATGTAATCAAATCACAGTTGCAACTCAACAGTCAAAGCCCTTCAAAACAACACATTTTAATGTGTTGGTTTGAAGTAGCCTGGAACCAGACCAATCCGTCTGGGCAAAAAAACTTGCCCTTGGTGGGTCTGGCCCCGGGCAATTGTGAATCCATTTCCTCTCCCCCAAAATTTGGGGGAACCAATCAGCAGGGCCCAGCATTGGTCTGGTCTAACCAATTTTGTCCAGAGCCATTTTTTAACCCACCCCTTGGAAATGAAAATTCTGCTTGTGAGTCCAGACTAATATCCGACACGCAGTGAGGAATTAGTATGAGCAACGCCAGGCTAGTTTTGAAGGGCTTTGACTCTTGAGTTGCAACAGTGTGTCTTCAGCTAAGGAAGGCTCCAACCATGCGCTCAGCAACCAGAGACTTGTTGTCTGAACGCTCCAACCATGCGTTCAGCAACCAGAGACTTGTTGTCTGAACGCTACAACCATGCGCTCAGCAACCAGAGACTTGTTGTATGAACGCTACAACCATGCGTTCAGCAACCAGAGACTTGTTGTCTGAACGCTCCAACCATGCGCTCAGCAACAAACAGAGACTTGTTGTATGAACGCTACAACCATGCGTTCAGCAACAAACAGAGACTTGTTGTATGAACGCTACAACCATGCGTTCAGCAACCAGAGACTTGTTGTCTGAACGCTACAACCATGCGTTCAGCAACCAGAGACTTGTTGTCTGAACGCTCCAACCATGCGCTCAGCAACAAACAGAGACTTGTTGTATGAACGCTACAACCATGCGTTCAGCAACAAACAGAGACTTGTTGTATGAACGCTACAACCATGCGCTCAGCAACAAACAGAGACTTGTTGTATGAACGCTACAACCATGCGCTCAGCAACAACCAGAGACTTGTTGTATGAACGCTACAACCATGCGCTCAGCAACAACCAGAGACTTGTTGTATGAACGCTCCAACCATGCGGCTCAGCAACCAGACACTTCTCCTATGCCTTCCCAGGTCAACATGGACGAGGAGGGCGGCGAGGAGGAGATGGAGTGGCTGATGGAGGAACTCGAGGCTCCGCCCACCTCCTCCAGCTCCGGCTCTTCCCGCCGCGGCAAGAAGAGTCACCATGGCAACGGCCACATCACCACCAAGCGTGTGAACGCGGACGGCCTGCGGTCCTTCTCCCTGGCCGACCCGGAGGACGACGACAGTGAGGACGAAGTGCTCAGCGTGCCCGGGGTGCGCGTGGTCAAGTCCTCCTCGTCTGCAGCACCTCCCAGAAGCACCACCGGAGGGGGCTCTGCCCGCTCCTCAGCGCTCCGTAGCGCATTCCTGCAGGTGGGTCTCGGTCTCTCAGAGTCTGAGAAAGTTGCGACGGTTAGAGCGAAGCATTGGGTACAGCAGGGTTGATTGTCTGGATCCTACAGCGATGCGGAGAAGACAAACTGCTGGTGTATTTTGCATGCATTTTATGTAATTAAATGTTTTCCGAGACATTTTTGCTTTATTAAAGAGTATTTTGGGAAAGCAAAGGTAGCGAAAGACGGTCGATAACGTTTAGATAAACAGGTAGATACAGTAGTAGATCAGGGTCTCCTTTATCCAAAAAAAACTTGATGAAACGGCTACTAACTAGTCCCCCCAGGAATCCGCAATTCCGTGATCGGGGAAATTTCTCTGCTATTCGCTAATGCAGAAGAGAATAAATATTACACCCATACTAGATATCCTCTAAAATGTAATTACCATGGGCGTGGTTTGGATGACAATATAGTCTTTGCAACAAAAATTAGATATTAAAAACAATGATAGATTTATTATTAGATTTTTATTCCCCAAAAAACTATTTGAATATTTATTGATTATTCTAACCACTGATTAGAATTAATTCATATTTCATGAAGTGTTATAATTGATTATTAGAATTAACTGGTCATTTTAGGTTGTTTTTTGATGTCTGCGGAATCAAGAATTGTTCTCCGCAGAATTCCGCAGAATCATGATTCTTCTCTGCGGAATCAAGACTTAACTAAGGACTATCTAACTGGCTGTGCTCTGTTGCAGGAGGAGAGCGATGAAGACCTCGTGGGCCTCCTGGACGACTCCGACAGGAAGAGGAAAAGCAAATCATGGCCGACCGCCAGCGACACGGCAGCCAATCAGAAACCAGACGAGGACGACAGTGACGAGGACCTCCTCAGGGTGTGACGTCACTTCCTCCTCCTTCTCTCCTCCACACCGTCCAATCAGAACTCGTTCCCTGCTATCTCTGGGTGAATGTCTCCACAGCAGCAAACGGCAACGGTGAGAAAACAGAAAAAAAACAAAAACCCGCGCAGCGACCGCCGCGACTACTTGACGAACGCGGGTACGGCCCCCCCCCCCCCTCCCCCCCCCTTTTTTTCTGGACTTTATTTTGTTGGACTACACCTTCACCAGGTCGTCGACCGCCGCCGCCGCTGATACCTCCAAAAGGTCCACCAAAATGGACTCACCAAAACTCCGTAAAAATGCACAACGGTGGACGTTAGCGCATGGTTCGTCGATCTACTTGTTGATCAGAACAGTTTAGAAAGCTTAGCCCTGCGGACGCCGGCAGCCCGAGGTGTTCTTAGCTTCTGCGGTTTCTAAAGGGAATGAGGACACAGTTGGTTCTTTAGTGCTGTTTACAGATCTTTCTCTCCCACCGCCCCACGCCACTCCAACCCCCGAAAAGAAAGCGCGTTGCCTTCCTGATTACAAACATAAGTTTTCTTCTTTTTTTCAACGAATCACTTTAACTGACGGATTGATATTTTTTTGTCTGGCTTTGAGTGTCGGTGATGATGATGATGTACACACAGAGGATGTTCTGTTCAGTGGACTTTTTAATGTGGTTTCCTGTCCTCCTCGATGATGATGAATTGCTCACGTACTTGTTTATTTCTTTTTTTATTTGTTATTTCTTATTTAATTGTTTGAGCTTGACTGGCCACGATGTGCATCTCTGTTCTGGTAATGATGAGTGCAATGAGCGGACTCAAAGATGGCCTTAAGTATGAATGGGTAGCCAATCAGAACAGAGCTTCTAAGTTGTTCTCATCCATATAATTTGGATACAAAAAGTTGTTTGTGGTTGTTTAGTTTTTTGAGTACCCCTCCCCCTCCCCTCCCCCAATCCAGGCAAAGCCATATTTATACGACAGAAACCACCACAGATGTATGAAGTCGTCATGTTGGTCGTCCATTCACACTCCCCTACAGTACAGTACAGTACAGTACAGTACAGTACAGTACAGCTCCATCTGCAAGCTTAGTTATGCAACATAGCTTCATGCTTCAGTGTTCTGCCTGACTGTACAGTAGGACATGTCAGGCAATACAATCTCATCTTGTTTGTACTGTTGAAACACTTTTTTTCCTCCTCCTTTTTTTTTGCCAAATGCATGTCATAGTTGAACAGATGTACATGACTGCTGTTGTGCCATGAATATTATCTAGAATGCATCCAAGTCACTTTCGCATTACATTCAGTACATTACATACAGTACACTCGATCTGTTTTACAAACTGGTCAAATATCGATCGGTTTTACATCTCAGCAGAGGTATATGTTCTGTAGACATGTCGTTTGATTCTTTACATGTGAAACCGACTCCAATCTTCCAATAATTTAGTTCTAGGTGTATTCGCAGTGTCATTAAGCCTACGCAGTATAAATCATCCCTATGTGAGTATTAATTAATTGCCTCTCTGCTGAAATGAATAGATTCATTTTTATGTAACTGTAATGTTCTTTTTGACATTCTTGCACAGAAGTAGCACCACAAATTGCTGGCTAATTATTTATTCCATTGAGCGTATAATGCTTTTGTGAATGTCTACGGTACGAAACGAGGAGGTAAAAGAAGGCAGATTCTGTGACGTGATTTCACAGAATTCAGGGATTAATCCTCAGCAGCTTGGAAGGAAGTTGTTGTGAGAACAGATTTATAGAACCATAGAACCCGCAGGCACTTGATGGATATCAGCACATCTTTAACCGCTTTTGTGCAATATCACCACCGCTCTCTCTCTCTTTGAGTTGAACTCATACCGCTTTATAGCAGTCTGTGCTGAAGAAATGTTAAATCATACGCGATGTCATTGAAAATGAATTATTGATTTGAATCAGGCACAGCCATAGGTATTCAATTAAAAAAAAAGAAACACAAAAAAAATAGGTTTTCTCCTTTCAGGGTATTTCTAAATAAAGCTTTGTACACAAGATTTGTTACACCAAGATGAGAGCTTTTGTAACACGGAGATCCTCGATCATCACTACTCACTAAAAAAGAATGCATTTGTTTCACGATTAGGAACTGGCTGGTCGGGTTGGAAAAAAAAAAAACGTTTTGAGTTGATAATTATGAAAACTGAAATCACTTGCCATCCATTTGCTATAAATATAACCTCATTAATTCATCCTGAATTTCCGTGTATCTGAGATCACAAAATGAACTGAGATCCGCTGTGTGTGAGATCATAATGATGAGGTTTATCTCAGACTTATTTCTGTTGTGTGAGGTGAAAGAGTTAAGGCGACAGTGTGTGTTAATTGTGGAATGAAGCCTTGTTCATGTGTTGTTCTGTGATGAATCTGGGATAAGATGATGACTGATACTGATTTTGAATGTGAAGGTCAGTTGTTTGCATCTCTTGGGCAAGACATCTGATTCTACAGTATACCTCTCTGTTCGTAATGCGTCCTTCCCCAGTCGGACAGAATCCTCTCTTATAACCCATTCAGAACGGGTACACATTATTGTGTATCATTATTTTATGCTTTAACTATTGAAAAATAGCAGATACACAAGCTCACAGCGCGGCACCGAGTGCCGCGCTGCGAGCTTGTAGATCTGCTATTTTTTGAAAAATCTTGAAAATTAGAATTTTGACCCGATTCTATAAGTGTCTTTTGAATCCTTCTAAGTTTTTTTTTGAAAAACCCTATGTTTCTATGTCAGCAATCTGGCAAGCCATCGTCAAAGAAAAGGTCCTTTTCACTTAACTGGAGCTCAGTTAGTCTGTTCTTGAGAGACTACTATGTCAGTGGTTCTCAAACCTTTTCATGTGAAGGACCCCCAAAATTATTGTTATTTGGCCACAGACCCCCATCTCAAAATATCTAGTTCCAGGGACCACCCAGAAGCAACATTTTAGTTACAAACGTTCGCTTTGAAAATACATATATTCAAAGATTTGCACACATTTTCACGACTTTTTTTTGCAGATTTCACGAAAATTGCAGATCCACAAGCTCGCAGCGCGGCACTCGGTGCCGCGCTGTGAGCTTGTATATCTGCTATTTTTTCACTGGTTAAAGCATTCAATAATTCTAAGAGTCAAGTTGTTGAGAAAGTGAGAGAAAACTTTCCAATGGAATGTCAAGGATGAGATCTTCAAATGGTCCAGTGTCACGATGGAAGCAAATGTCAGTCCAAAGAACGATGTCCCAGACCATGTAAACTTGATAAACGAGGCCCTTTACTGGCAAACAATTGAATGATCTTACATGTTGGGACATGTTGAGAATGAAACCGTAGATTCATCATCTACTGTATGTACAGTATGTGTACATGAGTGAGTGGATAACAGAGATCAGACGTCATGCTTGGTGTGTGAATGCCCGCTCCTTTGCTCGTTAATGTGTAATGTCTATATCTGCTGTATGGAGTACCTAAGCACCGGGTACTGTATGTACATTACCATTCAGTCACGGCCAGGTTTTCCAGTGCTCCGTTTCTTGTCCGTGCGTCAGAGGCTGAGTGATTTCAGCTGCGCTATGTTGCCTTTGATCTAGAAAGGCCTCTTCTTCATGAAGCCTGATTTATACTTTGTCGTGCACAGGTCTCGCCCGAAACATAGCCGTTCTACGAGCTCGAGACATCGTGAGCTCGTAGTTCTGTAGTCTCACGTAGCCAGACGATCGGAGATAGCCTGGTGACATCTCTATTCAATGATACACTGTATAATAATAAAAGTCTACACAGGCAGCTGCTGCTGCTCCGAATAATCTTTATTGTGCAAACTAGTCTCTCCTAGATTGCACATTTAAGATTATTCAGAGCAGCAACTGCCTTTTGATCTTATATATGTTGGATTTATTAATTTTTTTGGTCTCAGGATTGCTTTTCAGTTGGCATAGGTTGGTTAGCAGCACTGGTTTTCTTTGTCCAAGCCCCATTCATTGAATGTAGATATCCCTATACGTACAGTACAGTACAGTACAGTACAGTACAGTACAGTACAGTACAGTACAGTACAGTACAGTGTCTGTAGATGGACAACTCTGATCATCTGGCTACATGAGACTAGTAGATCTGCCAGTTTCTATGCAAGACACGCGCAAAAGTACAAATCAGGCTTTACTTGTCATTAATTAGTCTTCCTCACTGAACATCTATGGCAGTGGTTCTCAAAGTGTGGTTCAGGGACCCCCAGGGCTCCTTGAAGGGGGTTCCAAATGGACCCTTACAGCTCTGTATGTGAGAGGTGTACAAATTAGGGCTGTCACGATTGTGACATTTTACATGACGATTAATTTTCTCTCAAATAATTGCGATTAACGATTTATTTGTGTTTTTGTCATTGACAATTACATTTCTGTTTGGCTTACAGGCTTTGAAGTTGCACATGGCAGATATGACACATAACCTAAATGTACAAAGAAATTACTTTACCTACAAGCTCACGCGTTATGAGCTTGTAGAACGGCTATTTCCAAAAAAGTATATATGTACATTTTTAAACATGGAAACGACTTTGACGATTATGAAAAATAATCGCGATTATGTCAAATAATTGCGATTAGACGTTTGTGTAATAATTGTGACAGCCCTACTTCAAATGCTCCATTTGTACTCTGTGAGTTCTGGGCATCCTTGAAATGAAAAGGTTTGAGAACCACTGGTGAGGTTAACAGACTTAAGACGATGGCAGGAGAGATGAGGCCTTCATGGCCGCTGGTTGTGAAGCAGTGTGAAAATAAGAGCATCCGAGCTTCTCTGTGAATTGGGTACTCTTGGGAAGCCATCCTGTTTTACTTGTTGTTCATTTCATACTTATTTTATTTGGTGTAAGTTATGTTCTCTTGTTTTACTGCTTTTTTGCCTGTTTTCCTATTTATAGAAAATGTTGATGTACAAAATATTGCATTATTATTGAATAAATAAGAAGATCAGCAGTTGTCTAGGTTGTGGTTCACTGGTAAACATAAAGAGTAATCACCGTTATTTGTGATTTTTGAGCGTCTCATAACACAAGCATTGCATTCTCCTGAACTCATTGAGGTTAAACAGTCAGGACACATTTTACTAATGCAACTGATCGTATAATAATAATAAGTAGCATTCAATTAAGGCTAACACCCAAACATCAGTTTGTAAACATGTAGTTAAAAAGAAAAGTGATGTGATTTGTATTTTATTTCTACCAAACAGCAGGATTATAGCTTAATGAAGCAATAAGAGGCATGAGGTTACCTGGTATTTTATAACGGCTGAGAGGCGTGGTGAGACACGAGGCGAAGCCGAGTGTCTCCAACCCTCTCAGCCGTTATAAAATACAGGTAACCACATGCCTTGCGTGGCTAAAACGGTTACACTATGGCAACATGAAAAATCATAGACATGTACCAATTAAAACCGTTCTATTTCACTAATAATTCACTACAAGGTCTGCAAGAAAGTAGTTCCCAGCTTTTTTGCCAACAACAATAATTGGTGCACTGTGGAACACTGTGGAAAGAAACAACGCACCTGGGTTTGATATAAACTGATTCGAGGTGTGGATTATAGTCTCATATACCACAGCAATTAAAGGGAAACCAGCAAGTCAGAATCAAGGAATGGAACTAGCCGTTTTAGAATAATAAATAAAAAAGTTATTAACATGATTGTTGCTTTACTTGGATACATTATTTGGATAACACTTAGATGCAAATCTTTGAAACCATCTCAACCTGTTAAGCATGTTGTGTATTGTGGGGGGTTTTGGGGCCTCTCTGCGCCCACGGAAACAAATGTAAAAGTCCAGTCCTTTGTCCATCAATAGTTGGTTTTATTGAAGAGACGGGGAGTTCAGGGTAGACAGATGTAGTTTCCATGGTGATCCCTCCAACAGACCCCAGCTCCACAGCTCCACATGAGAGCTGACTACAACAGACCAAAGTGCAGAGATTTGGGTTAGCTTTTATACCCAGTGTCTATGCACATGCATGCATCTTCTAAGTTTGTGCATGAGAGGTGTGTGCGTTAGTCTGTCTACAGTAACCTAAACAAATCAAGAGTGTGTGTGTGTGTGTGTGTGTGTGTGTGTGTGTGTGTGTGTGTGTGTGTGTGTGTGTGTGTGTGTGTGTGTGTGTGTGTGTGTGTGTGGCTGTGCGCGCGCGTGTGCGTGCGAAATCCAGATGTCCTGACTCCCTTCACATGTTTATTCACTGAGGCCCAGGTCGACCTTTCACCCTGCATTCCTAGTGGAATGTCCGCTGTTTTTGTTTGTGTACAAATGTATTATCATACATATAATAATGTATAATAATTTACTTCAAGCACATACGGTATACAGTATGATGATAGAAATAGAACAATGCTGGTACAAGTGACCATATACATGTCATTCTGTTTGGTGAATACAGTCAACTTCACAATTATTCTGTAAAAAATGCAAGAACTGAAGGAGCACTAGAGTTAAAATAACCACTGGTCTCACATGGTGTGTTAGAAACATGCTGAAACGTGAATCAGACAAAAACCATTAAAACTTGACCTTTGTTGGATCCTTCTCTGAGGATGTCAGTCAATAATTGAATGAGGGTGTGAGTGTGTATAGGCGTCCGCACACTATTTTTTGGTCTTTTGAGTGCGTTTGTGTCTGACGTCTGAATTGGTGATGGCGACATCTTAACGCATCGCTGGTCAGATCTTGAGCCAAGGTCAGCTCTGACGGCGGACGGTGGACCTTTGCCCCACATGGGCCCCACATGGGCCTGTTATAAATTCTGTGAGCAGCACCGGGCACACAGCAGAGACCCCCGCTCAGCATCCGCCCTGGAGTCCTTTGTCTCTGCACACACTGGTTCCACACTCTTACACACATTACCAAGACGGCAACATACCGTAGCCTCACTTAATGAAGGAGGAATAGACAGAGAGGAATCTGTTTGCATACACGCATACACACACACACACCCGGCAAGCCACAATACACACGCATTAAAGAGCTCCACAGCACGACCATGACCACGTTCGATGACATCCTGGAGGAGGCCGGAAAGTTCGGCCGCTGCCAGAAGCGCATCTTCCTCCTGCTGTGCATGGTCTCCATGCCCTGGGCGGGCGTGTACGTTGGCATCGTGTTCCAGGGCTTCACCCCGGAGCACTGGTGCCGTGACCCGGCCGTGGCGGACATGAGGCAGAGCTGTGGCTGGAGCCTGGCGGACTCACGCAGGCTCACCGTCCCCCTGGTCAACACCTCTGGAGAGCTGCTCCACAGCACCTGTGAGCAGTACGACCTGGACTGGAACGCCACCGGACTCACCTGCGACACGCAGAAGATGGACCTGAGCAGAGCACCCATGGCTTCCTGCAAGAACGGCTGGGAGTACGACTATGAAGGAAGGGAGTCATTTGTCACCGAGGTGAGGACGTGTGAGCTTTAATTGTTCTTCATTCCAATTTGGTGGACTTTTTCTGCTTATTTTCTGCTATATCCACAAAATATTGCATGACTAGGTAGAGTGGCTTGGAGTATCTACGTACGCACCAATGGCTTTAACTCCTGATACTTCCATCACAATACGGATCAAGACAGGGCTGTCTAATGTTTTCCCTTTTACTTGCCAGAGCTACACTGTAGATCAGACCTAAGCATTGTGCGGCCAGGGATCATATGCGGCACTTTGGTTCACTCTGACTGGCCCTTGTAGGGTTAATGGCAAATTACAAAATAATCACATTTTTAATTTTACCTCATGCATGGACTAAAGTTGCATTTATTTTATTTTTACGTTTTTTTATTCACGTACATATGGACTCAATGTGTACATCAGCATGTGTGCGTGATCATGGGATGGTGTTTTCTGCTGGTGTTTCAGTCCGAGCGTATCAAAGGGTGCGTTCGGAAATGCGCACCGGGTGTGCTCAGTGTAGTGAGTGAGTGCCTAAACCTAACCCTAACCTCAGTAAAACTATGCCTAACCCTAACCCTAACCTTAACCTCAGTAAAACTATGCCTAAACCTAACCATAACCCCTAACCCTAACCACACCCGGTGCGCATTTATGAACGCACCCTTTGATACACTCTGACTGAATCACCAGCAGAAAACACTCACCCGCGTGATCATTGGATGTTCTCTCAATAACAAGCAGGTGGTCAGACTGGTCACAAGTCAAGATGACCTGACTTACCTTACCCATCAAAAATGGTTAAAGTGACTAAAAAAAGAA
Organism: Nannobrachium achirus; assembly: GCF_963921795.1. Taxonomy (NCBI): domain Eukaryota; kingdom Metazoa; phylum Chordata; class Actinopteri; order Myctophiformes; family Myctophidae; genus Nannobrachium; species Nannobrachium achirus. The sequence continues at coordinate 58,831,246 of NC_137823.1, forward strand.
AAGTCGATGATGAATGCCGGGTTTTCATCAAAAAAACTGAAGTCGGAGGTAAAGCCGTGTGTTTAGTTTGTGGGGAGCAAACCTTGCGGGGAGCACTGCCTTATGGCCCGGCCCCCCACAATATTGTTCATGTGGCCCCATGGAAAAGATAATTGCCCACCCCTGCTGTAGATTATTAGCAGGGATTATGATTTTTTTCCCCCTGTATGCGTGTCTGTGTGCCCGTCTGACTGTGTATCTGTGAGCTGCTAATCTCGGGCTCCGCTGGTCAAATCAGAGTGAAACTTTGGACAAACTCTCCCAGCAAGCAAAGGAAGAACCTCCCCCCCATTCTTTTCAAATCCACCTCATGGTGGTGCTATAACAGATCGCTTCATGCTTTGGCCTTTATGGTCATCATTTTATTCCCCCTCTATTCCTTGGATCAAGACACAACTCCCATATAGAGCCCAGCCATTTGTGCCTTTGTGTTTTCTTCAAAACACAGTTTTTGCTATTACTCTTACATACTTTTTTTTTTTTTTTTTTTTACTCATACAAATCAGTACACATTCTAGACTAGAGTATGTTTTTCTTACAAAACACACTACCTTGGCAGGAGGAAATATAAGTACTGGTAAGATGAATAATACCCTGGGTGGTGCCTGGTGGTTTGGCCAGTTAGTCCACAGACAATACTCTATGCTCCTAATAAATGTTCAAATCCAACCCCAATCTTCTCTCTGCCCTTGGTTTCCTGTCTCTACATTCTCCTTGGTTACATTTACAGTACACTGATATTTCATATTACATACAGAATATCCTCTACATGTTTTGTTCCTGGCACACGTTACAGTATGTGTGTGTTCCTTGTTTAACCTGGTGTGTGTGTTCCTAGTTTAACCTGGTGTGTGTGTGTGTGTGTGTGTGTTCCTAGTTTAACCTGGTGTGTGTGTTCCTAGTTTAACCTGGTGTGTGCAGACGGCTGGTGGGTGGACATGTTCCAGGCCACTCTCAATGTGGGCTTCCTAGTTGGCAGCGTCGCTATTGGTTACCTGGCTGACAGGTAGGACCAGGATTGGTTTCTATCTTTATTTGTCTGTTCCTCCACTTTTGACTTTTTTTTTTTTTTTTTTTTTAAACAATATGTTTATTTTCTTTTTTAGACATACAAAGAAACATATACAGTACAATAAAATCAAAGTTCAGACAAAACAAAACAAAACAAAAAAACACCCGAAGAACACAAAACAATCATGACACAAAGAGCACATACAACACATCAACATCCCGATACATAAACCACAAGGCCAGCCAAATGACCGTAGAGAGAAAAAAAATCCAAAAGAAAAAGCAACTACCCTACTCCTGGTTCCTCCATCAGATAGGAAAGATTGTTTCCCTTGACATACTGAATAAAATTCCCCCATATTTGGGACAAACCAGATGATTCAGACCTATGAGCATCCCAAACCTTTCCTGAATTAGGGCTGTCACAATTATTACATAATCGTCTAATCGCAATTATTTGAGGTAATCGCAATTATTTTGCATAATCGTCATAATCGTTTCCATGTTGAGAAATGTTAATATGGTTTCAAACACTTTCAAAAGGTATGTCTATTTCCACTATCAATGTTCGATTTTAAGTATAAAGTCAAATATGTCAGTAAGTTCTTTGTTGCGACCGTAGGGAGCTACTTACTGTAGAAACCTCCCACCGGCTGTCCGTGGCTGAGTCAGTCAGTCAGTGAGTCAGTCACACTTTTGCCCTGCTCATATCTCCACAACCGTTGCCCCCATCCATGCCAAATTTTGCACACACACTCCTTGACTGCCAAACTACAACCTCCAAGGACCCCCGGAGCCCCAGGGACCCCCAGGTCCCTGGGGGACCCCCAGATGTAAAAAATGACCAAATGTGCTCACACGTCACACTTTTTCCCTGCTTATATCTCCGCACCCGTTGACCCGATCCATGCCAGATTTTACACACACACTCCTTGCCTGCCAAACTACAACCTCCAAGGACCCCCGGAGCCCCAGGGACCCCCAGGTCCCCAGGTCCCTGGGGGACCCCCAGATGTAAAAAATGACCAAATGTGCAAAAATGACCAAATGACCACCCCAACGGGGCTGCTCACGGGGAATTCCCGGGGACCACCGACTCCTGGTGCTCCAGAACGGATGCAAAAGTGGTGGCGCCCCCAGTGGAGGACCCCCTGCCACTGCAGCGCACATAAAATGCCGTAACTCGGGCTAGGAGCGTCCGGGAGAGCCGGGGCCGGTACCTATTCGTCCGCCAAGGCAACGCGGAGACCCCACCCCTCATTTCTCACATGGCCCTATTGTAGCGCCACCTTCAGGCCGATTTTAAAACACATTTTTGGACACTGCTCCTACAGTTTTTGCCCTAAAATCACGAATATCACTACACAGCATGTCTACACTCATGTCATCAACATGGATCAGGAAGATTTTGGAAAAACAAATTTTTGCCCTATTTGTGGAGTTAAGCCACCTACGGTCGCTTATCTCCCGATTAGGGAGTCTTACTGGTATATATATTTAACTTCAAAGCCTAAAAGCCAAACAGAAATGTAATTGTCAACGATAAAAACACAAATCGTTAATCGCAATTATTTGAGGGACAATTAATCGTCGTGTAAAATGTCATAACTTCCTTATTTCGCAGCACTATTATTGATCACCTGGACATGAAATCTGTCAAACAATTTCTGGCTTAAAGGAGTAGTTCACCCCCAAAATGACTTTTTTTTCTATTGATTACTCATGCCATGGAGAGTAGAGTTCAATAAGATGTTTTGGTTTTTGTCACATTCCTAAGACAAAAATTTGATTTCAGTAAATTTACCCCCATTGATTCCGGATGGTGACCCGTTTCGAAACGGGTCACCATCCGAAATGAATGGGGGTAAATTTATTGCGACCGTAGGGAGCTACTTACTGTAGAAACCTCCACAGGCTGTCCGTGGGTCAGTCAGTCCGTCCGTCCGTCACACTTTTGCCCTGCTCATATCTCCACAACCGTTGCCCCCATCCATGCCAAATTTTGCACACACACTCCTTGACTGCCAAACTACAACCTCCAAGGACCCCCGGAGCCCCAGGGACCCCCAGGTCCCTGGGGGACCCCCAGATGTAAATGACCAAATGTGCTCACGCGTCACACGTCACACTTTTTCCCTGCTTATATCTCCGCACCCGTTGACCCGATCCATGCCAGATTTTACACACACACACACACACACACACACACACACACTCCTTGCCTGCCAAACTACAACCTCCAAGGACCCCCGGAGCCCCAGGGACCCCGGGACCCCCAGATGTAAAAAATGACCAAATGTGCAAAAATGACCAAATGACCACCCCAACGGGGCTGCTCACGGGGAATTCCCGGGGACCACCGACTCCTGGTGCTCCAGAACGGATGCAAAAGTGGTGGCGCCCCCAGTGGAGGACCCCTGCCACTGCAGCGCACATAAAATGCCGTAACTTTTTTTACAACACATTTTTGGACACTGCTCCTACAGTTTTTGCCCTAAAATCACGAATATCACTACACAGCATGTCTACACTCATGTCATCAACATGGATCAGGAAGATTTTGGAAAAACACATTTTTGCCCTATTTGTGGAGATAAGCCACCTACGGTCGCTTATCTCCCGATTAGGGAGTCTTACTGGTAGTTATCACATTTATGTCTTAGGAATGTGACAAAAAACTAAAAATATTATTGAACTCTACTCTCCATGGCATGAGTAATCAATAGAAAAAAAGTCATTTTGGGGGTGAACTACTCCTTTAACAAAAAACCAAAAATAATACTGTTGCATCTATGTCTGCAGGTTCGGCAGAAAGTTGAGTTTCCTGATGTCCAACCTGTTCAACGGTATAACAGGCATCATGGTGGCCTTGGCTCCCAACTACGTGACCCTCCTGGTGTTCAGAGCGCTCTACGGCTTCGGCGTCAAAGGAGGCTGGGTGGCCGGATACGTGCTGAGTAAACACACTGTTTTCATATGTTCATCAACCTAGAGCAGGGGATGGTTCAGCTGAGTAGTTGAACTCCAGGTAGACAGAGTGACATACATAATTGGTTCTCAAAGTGGGGTCTGGGGACCCCAGGGTTCCTTGAGGGAGCTAAATGATAGTTAGGAACCAAATGGACCCCCGGGTATATAACTCGGAGAGTGTACAAATGGAACCAAATGGACCAGTTCTTTGTACACTAATTAGAGTCGATTTGGGGGTCCTTGACATGAAAAGGTTGACACACAAACAGACAGAACCAGGGGTGTTGTTGGCCGGATTATTCATGAAGCTTTCCCGGGAAGAGAAAGATCCTGTGATTGGCCGCTAGTTGCGCTGTTTTCCCCCCGCGAGGTACCAAAAAGATCTTTTCTCCACTGGACCCCATTCATTTTCCTCTTTGATTTTCTAACTCTCTCTCTCTCTCGGTCTAGTCACAGAGTTAGTTGGGGTGGAGTACAGACTTAAGCCTCTATCAGAGTCCAGGGTGAAGAGCTATTCACTTCACCGCGTTGTAGTTTCCTAGCTATCACCTAGGCTTTGTTATACATTTTTAGGTGATAGCTAGAAAACTACACCGCGGTGAAGTGAATAGCTCTTCACCCTGGACTCTGATAGAGGCTTAACTCTCTCTCTCTCTGTCTAGTCACAGAGTTAGTTGGGGTGGAGTACAGACGGACGGTGGGCATCCTGTACCAGATGTTCTTCAGCGTTGGTATCCTCCTCCTCCCTCTCCTGGCCTACTTCATCACTGACTGGCGTTGGCTGAACGTAGCCATCACTGCACCCTACTTTGTCTTCCTGACGTACTACTGGTGAGCAAACACCTTCTTTTTTGAAAGACAATATAGTGACCTGCTGTAAACTGATCATTCTAAAACAGCTAGTTCCATTCCTTGATTCTGATTGGCTGGTTTCCCTTTAATTACTGTGGTATATGAGACAATAATCCACACCTTGAAGCAGTTTATATCAAACCCAGGTGCGTTATTTCTTTCCACAGTGTTCCACAGTGCACCAATTATCTGCACCTGTGTTGTTGGCAAAAAAGCTGGGAACTACTTTCTTGTAGCTGGGAAGGGAACTACTTTCTTGCAGACATTGTGAATCTTTTGTGAAATAGAACAGTTTTAATTGGTACATATCTATGATTTTCCATGTTGCCATATTGTAACCGTTTTAGAAAAGCAATAAGCCACGCGAGGCATGTGGTTACCTGTATAACGGCCTCTCAGCAGTTATAAAATACCAGGTAACCACATGCCTTGCGTGGCTTATTGCTTCAATAGTGAAATCACAAAAAATAGTGTATTGATTATTCAGATTATTTTAGGTCTCAGAGAGTGAAAAAAGGGGGTCCTATGACGATGTGTGTGTGTGTGTGTGTGTGTGTGTGTGCGCGCGTGCGTGCGTGCGTGCGTGCGTGTGTGTGTGTGTGTGTGTGTGTGTGTTTGTGTGTGTGTTAGAGCTGGGATCGGGCCCATTTTTTCTGTCCGAGCCGACAGTTTTCTGTCCGACCCGAGTCGACGTCCGAGCATTTATGATGAAAAAGCGTCCGACCCGAGCCGAGGCCCGAACCTTATGTTTTCAACGCTTTTTCGCCTCGTTTCTTTTTCTTTGAGGAAGCCACTGATTTACACTCACTAGCAAACGTGTTATAATGTGCAGTGAGTGCATGCAGCGTGCCTGTTTGTTACCCTTAATAATGTTAAGCCACATTGTGGCTTGTGAAAGTGTTTTAGATAATTACATATTAAAGTAGGCTAAGTTGCACTAAGTAGCGCAGTATAACGTGCACTGCGCGTCTGGTGACTCTGGTCTGACTGCAGTCAGTGACTCGCTGCAGTCACACACTTAAAATCCTCTTTTACAAACTGTTAATAAAGTATTCACAGTATAGACTATAATAAAGTATAGTCTTACCAGCATAGACAAATCTGACATCTGCTTTTAATATCCAGCGTCCACAAACTCCAGTCCACGTAACAGCGGCCTTGGCCGTATTTCTTAATCAAAAACTATTATTAATCCAACCATTATGGTTTATAGGTTTTAGGCTTAGGCTACATTCAACATCGGACTTTTTAATTATGTCTGCGTTGACAACTACGTTGAAATGCGTCCATACCGCTGATTCCCTCTTTCGTTTTCAATTGCTTTAAACTTTCCCGTAGACAAGTTAACTTTTATCTCGGCTGGCGGCAACATTATCTCTCACTCATTCGCTTTTTCTTCTCGTGTGTATCTGTTTGTTTGTTTGTTCTCTGTCACATATGACACTCCTTCCTTTTCCCCATGAACATGTGCATGGTTGTCAAGACAACGCACTGAGCGTAGTCTCGTGCAGTGCACCAAAGACAAGGAAATAGCACACACAGAGACGATAGTTGTATCGTTTTACACTTTATTTTCTATGAATCAAAATTATGTCCGACCCGAATCGACGTCCGACAATTAATTGTGAAAATGCGTCCGACCCGAGCCCGAGCCCGTCGGGCTTGTCGGGTCCCGTCGGATTTCGGTCGGGTATCCCAGCTCTAGTGTGTGTGTGTGTGTGTGTGTGTGTGTGTGTGTGTGTGTGTGTGTGTGTGTGTGTGTGTGTGTGTGTGTGTGTGTGTGTGTGTGCGTATGTGTGTGGTTGGGCGGGCGACAGACAGACAGACAGACAGACAGACAGACAGACAGACAGAGTTCCTTATATTTCTAACCTTCAATCTTCAGTCTGCAAGGTTCATGCAGTATTTTAGCGCTGCTAAATGTTGTCCCACAGGTTCATCCCAGAGTCTCCCAGGTGGCTTCTCTCTCAGAACCAGGTTGATAAAGCTGTGAGGATCACTGAGGACATGGCCAGGGAGAACAAGAAGACCCTCTCCAAGGACATTGAGGTTGAGGACATACCAGTAGTTCCTCCAAACATTAATCATCCTGTCTGTCACTAAACCTCATGCCAGTTCAAACACAGGCACGGTTTCTTTGTCCACACGAGGAGTTTGCTAACACAATATTGTGTCAGCTTTCTCAAAAGCAACTGAAGTCACTGGTGAATGAAAAGGGCAAAAAGTTGACCATAATTATATAATACAATATTCACTACAGTCATTCTGATTAAACACCTTCACACCTATTAGCTATTTAATAGGCTAATGATTTTCAAGAGGCAAAAGCGGTCAGCTATCAATTACAGAAAATAGACCAAAATAGACACAAAAAAACCATACCCTAAACAAGTAATGCTTTTGTGCTTCCAGAATATGTCAGACGATAACGCAGAGGGGGATTCCTCCAGAGCCTCCTTCATGGACCTGATCAGAACTCCCAAAATGAGAAAACACACCTTCATTCTCAGTTTCAACTGGTGAGCGTTTCTGTCCGAGGTCCCACCATTTTCAATATTGAAGCGATTATGAGTACAAGAACGATTGTGATTATCTCAAATAACTGCGATCAGGGGTGTCGCACCAAATGCTGGGCCCTGGGTACAAGGATTCACTGTGGGCCCCATCTTCATAGGGGGAACTGGGAACGCATTATTAAGCATTATTTTGTGCTTTAACTATTACAAAATAGCAGATATACAAGCTCACAGCACGGCACAGAGTGCCGCGCCGCGAGCTTGTAAAACTGCTATTTTTGAATATTTCAAATCATTCTAAGGTTTTTTGAAAAGACTATGTTTCTATGTCAGTGGTTCTCAAACTGTTTCATGTGAAGGACCCCCAAAATGATATGTATTTGGCCTCGGAGCCCCATCTCAAAATATGTAGTTCCAGGGACCCCCCTGAAGCAAAATTTGAGTTACAAATGTTCACTTAAAAAATACATAATTATATTCAAAGATTTGCACACATTTTCACGACTTTTCAAAAATAGCAGATCTACAAGCTCGCTATGAGCCTGTAAATCTGCTATTTTTCAATAGCTAAAGTATAAAATAATTCCAGGCCACATTGGGCCCTAGTAACTCAGTCCCACATCCCCCCCTTGTGACGCCCCTGACTGCGATCCGCTCCTCCTCTCCGCACCTCCTCCAGGTTCACCAGTGCTGTGGTGTACCAGGGCCTGATCATGAGACTGGGCATCCTCGGGGGTAACGTCTACGTAGACTTCCTGATCGCAGGGCTGGTGGAGTTCCCCGCTGCTTTCCTCATCCTCTTCACCATCGAGCGCATCGGACGCCGTCTTCCCTTTGCCACGGCCAACTTCGTAGCCGGAGCCGCCTGCTTCATCATCATATTAATTCCCGAAGGTGAGCCTAAAGATCAGATAAGATGGATCACGAAGAAGCTTTCCATTCATCTCACAAACCTGTGACATGCCAAAAACCCTTGGCGCTTTGGGATTTTATTTTTAGACAAGAAACCAAGGATAGAAAGAGGTAAAGACAACACAGGTCTCAGTCCAGAATCAACAAGTGTCAACAATTTTCTGAATTCTCTGGAAAGCAGCCTAGAAGAAGGGTCTTCAATAGGGGGTCCGGGACCCCTAGGGGGTCCTCAGAGTTACTATAGGGGGTCCTCCAAATAATAGAAAATATGTCTCCTTTTTTATATTAACGACTTCAACCCTAGTGTCCTTATTCTGAGAAAGAGTTTAGTGTAGAGGGGGAAAAGAGCAGACTAAGTATAGAGTGAAAGGTCAACTTTATTAAGCATTGACAGTTCAAGTGGTTAAATATCTGAAAACACAAATTGTCATGAAACAATGAAACTATATGGAATCTATGAAAAGGTTGTGTGGGTCCCTGCTTCATCTCTCTTTCAACTAAGGGGTCCTTGGCCTGAAAAAGTTGAAGACCCCAGGCCTAGAAGCTAATCAGTGCAGATCGGATGCATCTATAGGGGCAACAACATCCTACTTTTTTTTACAAACCCACCTCTCTCTCTGTTTGCTCATCAGATATGTTCTGGTTCAAGACAGCAGTGGCCTGCATCGGCCGGCTGGGGATCACAATGACCTTTGAGATGGTGGTGTTTGTCAACACTGAACTCTACCCCACCTTCATCAGGTGAGAGACGTACTGTATAGATGTGAACGTGGGCATCGTCCTTGCAGAGTTCGGATATCATCACTGTCTGGCCAAAACCTCTTAACTCCATTTATGAGGTTTTTAATTTTTTGGGCATAAATCAGGGATATTGAACAACCTTTACATCTGAGTGTTGTTTGAAATAATATTGAACCAATGGAAAGTAGTAAAAAGTGCTTGGGACAAAACCTCCTAACTCCACACTTTCTGCCAAGCCAGCTAACTCCACCCAATCGACCCTTTTTTTCATAAATATGTGCTATTGAAGACCCTTTACGTCTGTGTGTTGGTTAAAATAATATTGAACCAATGAAAAGTAGTAAAAAGCCCTTCGGTCAAAACCTCTTAACTCCACTTGAGCTCATTTTCCCCGAAAATGAACATTTTGGAGTTAGGAGGTTTCGGCCAGACAGCAGAGATATGAGGGTAACAATCAATGCTGGATGATTAATTGTGTTTATCACTTACCGATAGCGCTATGCCCCCCCTATCAAAACATATAACTATAATGCAATCTTGAAAGCATGTATGTATGTATGTATGCGGTAATTAAAATGAACCAATGAAACATCTCAACTCTTTTCTTTGATCCAGGAACTTTGGCGTGTCCGTGTGCTCCACTCTGTGTGACGTGGGAGGGATCGTAGCTCCCTTCATGCTCTACAGGCTGGCAGTCATCTGGCTGGATCTCCCACTCATCATCTTTGGTGGGTTCCATCATGAGACCATGTGGTCTACAGGGTTCCATCATGAGACCATGTGGTCTACAGTATGTGAGGGGTTCCATCATGAGACCATGTGGTCTACAGTATGGAGGGTTCCATCATGAGACCATGTGGTCTACAGTATGGAGGGTTCCATCATGAGACCATGTGGTCTACAGTATGTGAGGGTTCCATCATGAGACCATGTGGTCTACAGTATGTGAGGGGTTCCATCATGAGACCATGTGGTCTACAGTATGTGAGGGGTTCCATCATGAGACCATGTGGTCTACAGTATGTGAGGGTTCCATCATGAGACCATGTGGTCTACAGTATGTGAGGGGTTCCATCATGAGACCATGTGGTCTACAGTATGTGAGGGTTCCATCATGAGACCATGTGGTCTACAGTATGTGAGGGGTTCCATCATGAGACCATGTGGTCTACAGTATGTGAGGGGTTCCATCATGAGACCATGTGGTCTACAGTATGTGAGGGGTTCCATCATGAGACCATGTGGTCTACAGTATGTGAGGGGTTCCATCATGAGACCATGTGGTCTACAGTATGTGAGGGTTCCATCATGAGACCATGTGGTCTACAGTATGTGAGGGTTCCATCATGAGACCATGTGGTCTACAGTATGTGAGGGGTTCCATCATGAGACCATGTGGTCTACAGTATGTGAGGGTTCCATCATGAGACCATGTGGTCTACAGGGTTCCATCATGAGACCATGTGGTCTACAGGGTTCCATCATGAGACCATGTGGTCTACAGGGTTCCATCATGAGACCATGTGGTCTACAGCAGTGGTTCTCAACCTGTGTGTCGGGACCCCCAGGGGGGTCCCCAAATTATTTTGGGGGGTCCCCAGATGATTAACTTAATGTGCAACATTGTTTTCTCACTCAACTGTAAACAAACCAACATAAAGTTTAAGTGTATAGAGGGTATCTGCACATTTCTAAAGTGACAATTTAAGGACTTTTTAATACCTCTAAAATAACAAATTAAACATTGGCCAAATTGTCAAATATTAAGAGGCTGAAATTGTGAAAATAGACAATCTACATGCTCGCAACGCAAGGCGTTGTGACCATGTAGATCTGCTATTTTCACAATTTCAATAGAACCGTGTTAAATGTAATGCCTCAACTCTTAGTACTCGTTGGGGTGGTGGGGTCCCCAGTTAAAATAGGATAATTTTGGAGGTCGCAGCCTGAAAAGTTTGAGAACCACTATGGTATAACAAACTAGGAGTTAATGCAATGCAAATAACTGTTTGTGTTTGTGCAGGTTCCCTGGCCATCCTGGCAGGAGGGATGGTGCTGCTGCTTCCTGAAACCAGAGGAGTCCCACTGCCCGACACCATCGACGACATTGAGAACCCTGAGAGGTAAAGTACCAAGCATAGTAATACACAAAGACCGCAGGTCTACACTAGAAACGGAGGGGAGAGAGATTTCATTCCGTTTGGTCCGTTTGTTGTCCGTTCTTTCTCCCTGTCCGTGGGACAACACCCAACCGATGTATTAACTGATTTAATGCCAGGGGCCACAAGGTGCCGCTAGAGTGCCAGACATTCTCCCATAAGCCTTCACTATCACATCCGGGTATCCAGGCAGAACTGGCTTGGCTTTTTACTGCAATGAGTGTTATGAGAGTGAACCGGAGGAAGTTAGCTAACAGTTAGCTATCGGCTTCTTTATTTTTTAGAAGCCCGATCTGAAGCTATTTAGCCGCAAAAAAACGTTGTCGCTGCCCTGGGAACACAGTTCAGAGAAAAAGGTCTCTAAAGATGTGAGTTTGTATTGGAGTCGGCGGCGGCGGCGTTACCCGATTACGGGCCGATGTAAACAGAATCGCGGCCCGGGGGCCAGTAGTGAGGAAAATAACTTTTCCTCTGTAAAAGAAGAGTGGAAAAATGTCGTTCTTCAACGTCTGTAAATATCAGCCATACCTCTAATGGTACAAACATGGAAAGCTCCGTGAACAGCGTTCTCATCAAGAGCCCATGGTAATGTGAAACGGCAGTGAGCCTCGATGGAGTCTAGCCTAACATGTTGAAAAAGACCCCATCATAGTTTCCTTTTTATGTAAACATTGTCTACATAAGACGGAAAATATTAAATCCTGTTGGTTATTGATTAATCACCAGATTGGAGAGATGGGGGCTACTCAGTGAGTAGCGGTCCAACACAAAATCAAACGTACAGAACTATACACGGCCCTTTAAAGTCTCCCGAAAACATTTTGGTTTTACTAAAGACATTCATTATCAACACCTACTACACATGCTGAATAACATGCATGCTGATACATGACATGCATTATCAGGCGTGCTTTGTCTCATAATGTGTTCTCTCATTTCTCTTCAGGGCCAAAGAGAAAAAAGAAGCGAAGGATGCTCTGAGGAGTCAGCAGCGTATTGTACTTCTGCCCGAGAGCAACGGAACAAGCAACGGAACAAGCAACAAAAAAGTCTGATTTCTGGCTGCATCACCATAGTATTTATTTATATTGTTTCATGAGTTGTGTATGATTGTTCTGTCTAAACACTGAAAATGATACTTGTTGCATTGAAATGTGTTGCATTGTACAGATACCTCCCTTGATTTTGTTCTCGATAATGTAGCCTTGGTTCTATTGGTCTATTGTTTTGTTGTTTTGATTGATTGATTGAATGAATACTTTATTTACAGTTAGCAAATAGTACAGAGGTACGATTTTAGAATGATTGTTAAAAGTACACAAAAAGCCCTGGGGGTCTTGTTTCCATTGTGGTCATGGTTTTAAATTGTAAATGGTGCATTTATATAGCACTTTTATCCAAGGCGCTTTACATAGATTGTGCATTACATTCACCCATCCACACACACATTCATACACCGGTGGCAGAGCTCACCGGGAGCAACTAGGGGTTCAGAGTCTTGCTCAAGGACTCTTCGACATTAACTCAGGGGGAGCCCGGATTCGAACTGGGAACCCTTAGTGCACATGTCTCCATTCCGACACTAACCCTATCTCTAACCCTAACCCTAAACCTTAGGCCCATGGGAGTGTCGCCACTCCGACAATAAGAAGTCAATTTTGGAGTGGCGACATGTCGGAATGGAGAGAGCCTCCCACGGTTTCTCTACCCCTGAGCTATGCCGCATTGCCGCCCCTTATATTACAGCCCTTATATTAGGCTATTTAAAATCTATGGTAATTTGGACTGGTAATCTTACATTTTCAGATGACCATGAAGTCAGGGCACACTGTATTGGGAAACACAAACTACAACTCAGCTGACCCACTTGTATAAATGTATTTATTTGTGGCTAGAGTGAGAGATATAAGTGACATTGTGTTATGATCAGTTTAAATAAAATAATATTTTTTAAGACTTTACTCTAAACATGCCTTGCACTCCTTATGCAAGAATGTACCCTTGACTAGAATTTTACATTGACCTCGTGTTTGTCTGTAATGTTGTAGGTACAGTATAAGCTACAGTAGGATTAAAGAGAGATTGGCAGGGGTGCCTGCTAGCCTAGCGGTCCAGGTGCTTAACACATAGGCTCTGATGCCTGACGGTGTGTCGTGTTTCGAGTCCCGACGGCCTTTGCTGCATCTCTCCCCATCTCTCTCCCTGTTTCCTGTCTACAGTACTATAATAACGATAAAGGCAGAAAGCCCCAAAAATACCTTTAAAAGAGAGAGAGAGATTGGCTAGATGATAAACAGTAACATACCGGTATGCATTTTAACTCAGGCAAACAGCTGTACTCAAACATTTGACACTGTTTAAGACATACATTCCAGTTGTTCGATAATTATATTTTCTACCTTCATTGATAATAAACTGAAGAGAGACAGTTCTAGCTTTGTTTTTGTTTTTACTGTGAAACACTCATTCTCTTCTCATGTGTACACATTTACTCATTGAGAGAATTATTTGTTTTGGCATCTCTATCTAACCCTATTAAACAGTAACATGGCATCTCCACTACTGTGCATAGTGAATGAATATTCAATCTAGTTACACTTTGTGGACTTTAACTTCTGGCCCACTGGCAAGAAGTTGCAGAGTAGCCTAAGCCTACAGTAGCCATATCAGACTCAGAAGCTGTCCCATACATGTCAGCGTTGTTCAAATCCCTAAAAGAAACTTTTCAGTACTTGTCAGTACTTCTACTTCATCTCAAGCAATATCTTAGTATTTTCCATCTTCAGACAGTAGCCATCTCTGGAGATAATAGCCCACGTAATGGCAACTTTCGATGATATCTTGGAGGAGGTCGGCAACTTCGGACGCTGCCAGAAACGCCTCTTCGCGTTATTGTGCCTCGTGTCGCTGCCGTTCACGGGCTTGTACGTTGGCGTGGTGTACCAGGGCTTCACCCCGGAGCACTGGTGCCGTGACCCGACCGTGGTGGAGATGAGGCAGAGCTGTGGCTGGAGCCTGGCGGACTCACGCAGGCTCACCGTCCCCCTGGTCAACACCTCTGGAGAGCTGCTCCACAGCACCTGTGAGCAGTACGACCTGGACTGGAACGCCACCGGACTCACCTGTGACACGCAGAAGATGGACCTGAGCAGAGCTGGCCTCACGGCATGTAAGGTTTGTACCGCTTTCCTTATCTGTTCTACTAAATAAAACCCAGTTTTCTTCCTCTAGGTCTAAGATACAGAATAGTATGTTTTTTTGTACATAGTTTACCTGCTATTCTATAGAGGGTATGCGCATGCATAAAGTGAATGGCAAATCGAGTGGCAAAGTGAGTGGCAAAGTGAGTTTAACGTTGTTTAACATCGTTTAATGCAATCAGATAGGACTTTTCTGTCTGGATGTATGGGCTGTCAAGGCCATAAAGTAGTTTTTTGCTACTCAGTACTCGTTCCAGCATAACTTCCGGGTGGGAGGCTCTCTCCATTCCGACATGTCGCCACTCCGAAATTGACTTCTTATTGTCGGAGTGGCGACACTCCCATGGGGGTTCGGTTTAGGGTTAGGGTTAGATATAGGGTTAGTGTCGGAATGGAGACATGTCGGAAAGGAGAGATGTCGGAGTGGAGAGATGCACTCCTTCCGGGTATGATGATGATGTCACGCGCATACCCTCTATAGCTACTATGATGGTGTGATTAAATGGTGAGATTGGTATGTGTGCGTGTGCTCATGTCAGCTGTTGGCTGTGGGGCAGTGATACCTGCTGTTGCTATGGGAACCAGGTGAGCGAATGGCGAAAACCCTGCAAATTTCATTGGCCACTGCGTGGGTCACACCACACCTGTATGTGCCGCTGCAAATCCAAAGGCGTTTCCCGTGGCGGGTGACATCATAAAGAGATTCTAAAAGTGAGACAGAGACAGTGGGGGTGGACAGGGAGGCAGGGAGAGAGAGAGGGAAGATGGAGATTGGAGAGAGAGCCTGTTTGACCCATGCAATAACCGCTGCTGGGTACCAGAACCTGAACACGCTGCTGTCTGCTATAACACTGGGCAAGATGAAAGATGGACAAAATATTAAAGACTTTTCTCTAAACACGTATTGCACTTCTTCCTTCCTTCCTGAAAAATGCGCTATTGTTTGGAATTTTACATTGACCTCTTATTTGTTGGAAGATAGGCTAAGCTACAGTAACCAAAAAGTGTACCTATACCTTTCTGTAACAGAGACATTTGTAGCATTTGTGGCACCCCTATTTGTGTACTGTAACCATAATCGCTTTTGGCTTTGTGTTTGAGGCCCCTCAATGTGAGGATCATGTCCAGGGACATGCTGGGCCCCTGATTCAGCCCGGGAAAAAGAGTTGGAGAGGCCCTCATTGCGCGCTATAGAGAGAGATCTCTCTCTCTCTATAGCGCTGCTGCTACTCAAAGATTTGCCATTTCAGATCATGACAAGTGACAAGCCAGTGGGCCAATTACATGAGTTATATTTTGTCGTTGTCGGGTGGAAACCTTGTATGTCCAAAACCGTTTGTTTTGTATTTATCATTTAAAAAATGATTTAAACTAGTGAAAACAGCCGATCTCCTGTTTTCACTACTTTTGTGCAACGGCCTTGTATATGATGAAGCAGGGCTTTTACAAATTTGAAACTTGGAGATACAAGGTTTCTGCCCGACGAGTGACGATTTACTTTGTTGGCCGCCCAGCCCCCAAAATGGAACGAAGGCCGACATTTTATTTATATTGTTTTCCTAATGGCCGGCCTGGATCGGCCGGGAATGAACCGGCCGTTCGGGAGTTGTCCCGCTTTTCCCAATGGCCAGCACGTCCCTGGTCATGTCTTATTGAAATTTGGCCTCTATGTGCGTTGCAGGCTCATCCTTGGCGCTGTGAGCTTGTATATCTGCTATTTTTCAATAGTTAACATTCATGGGGGGCCCGCAGTGAATCCTTGTACCCAGGGCCCAGAATTTGGTGTGACGCCCATGTGAGTGGATAAGGTTGTGGGTGCCAGGCTGCCGGCAGGGCAAAGTTTACACAGTTTCCTGCTGTAGGCTCTTTGATCACAACAAACTGGGAACTCAAAAGGTTGAAGTTGAACTCACAGACTACGGTAGGTTAGAGACTTTTTGGACATTTTGAAAAGACACAAATCTTGTGAAAAGTACAATATTACATTATAGTCATATTGGTACCACTGTGGCACCATATAACTACACTATAGGATAGGGGTGGCACTGGCACTGCAAAGCATTCATTAGGCTATAGTTGGGTCCATTGTACTTCTTGAAATCTTCTTAAATGAACGAATGTTTTTTTTTTCTTGTTTTTTTTTTCATAAGACCCATCCCTTGCAAGACATCAAAAACAAATAATATCACATTCACTTCTTGGAAAATAGAAATGAATTCACCCATTTCCCCAACACACTATGGTGTGTGTGTGTGTGTGTGTGTGTGTGTGTGTGTGTGTGTGTGTGTGTGTGTGTGTGTGTGTGTGTGTGTGTGTGCGTGTGCGTGTGTGTGTGTGTGCGTGCGTGCGTGCCTGCTTACATTGGACTGTCAGAATCCAGGAGATTAGAATTGTAACTTTACTAACTGACGGCTAAGATGAAAGGACACATTAGCAAAGTGATGGTGTGGTGGTCTAATCATCAGACTCCATGCACAGAGATTCCATGTTCAAATCCAGTCTTCCTGGAGTTCACCGCTGGAGTCTTTCAGCTTAAGTTTAATAATTGAAGGTAACATACTAAAGAACACTTCAACATTACTAAGAGATGTGTGACTGAATGGTGTAGTAGTCTAATTATCACACTCACAGCACATACATTCCACTTTTAAATCAGCAGTTTAATTTAATCTTAATAATTGAAGACCAACATAAAATAGGACTAGATTTAACCTGAAGAATGTGTTTGAGTGTTGCTGTAATGGTCTAAGCAACTGATTTTATGTGCAACCAGTCCTTGTTCAAATCCCACACCTCCTGTTATTTAATGCTGGAGTTTCAACTTAACTTTACTAACTGAATGCAATCAATTCAATTCAATTCAAAGGAGCTTTATTGGCATGAGAAAATACTTCAATTTCAATCCAAAAGCCGTTGTTGCGACCGTAGGTCGCATTTACTATCAAACCCTGCACAAACTGTGAGTGAGTCCGTCAGTCTGTCTGTCACACCTCACACGTCACACTCTTGCCCTGCTCATATCTCCGCAACCGTTGCCCCGATCCATGCCAAATTTTGCACACACACTCCTTACCTGCCAAACTACAACCTCCAAGAACCTCCGGAGCTCCAGGGACCCAGGTCCCTGGGGGACCCCCAGATGTAAAAAATGACCAAATGTGCTAAACTGACCAAATGACCACCCCAACGGGGCTGCTCACGGGGAATTCCCGGGGACCACCGACTCCTGGTGCTCCAGAACGGATGCAAAAGTGGTGGCGCCCCCAGTGGAGGACCCCCTACACTGCAGCTCACATACAATGCCGTAACTCCGGCTAGGAGCGACCGGGACAGCCGGGGCCGGTACCTATTCGTCCGCCTTGCCGGCGCGGAGACCCCACCCCTCATTTCTCACATGGCCCTCTTCTAGCGCCACCATGAGGCCGATTCTTGCAAAACACATTTTTGGACACTGCTCCTACAATTTTTGCCCTAAAATCACGCAAATCGGTACACAGTATGTCTACACTCATCCCATCAACATGAATCTCTCCCATATAGCGCCACCTCCAGGCCGATTTTTAAAAACACATTTTTGGACACTGCTCCTACAGATTTTGCCCTAAACTCACGAAAATCACTACACAGTATGTCTACACTCATGTCATCAACATGGATCAGGAAGATTTTGGCAAAACACATTTTTGCCCTATTTGTGGAGATAAGTGACCTACGGTCGCTTATCTCCCGATTAGGGAGCCTTACTGGTGATATTGCATCTGCAATGGCTTGGAATTAAAGAAAGATAGAATATGAAATTTAAAGATATAAGTGGTTATTTAGGCCAAAACCATATTATGGACCAATATTAAATATATTTTGAAAAGCATGGTGGGACATGCAACCTCTATGCTGGGAGTCTGACCTTCAGACCGCTACACTGTCCCTAACTGCAGCTAAATATTGGTGCTTGTGAAAAAAAGTCTATAGTTACAACCAGTGTGGATAAGAGGTCGTCAAGATACAGGCCTTGAACACAGAAAGTGATGATTCAAAACCAGTATTACATTTTCTCCATCGTTTTCCTGGCTTTTATTTTTTATCTATGATTTCAATAAATAGCAAGACAGAATACACTACAACTATGCACCACAGTAGTGCAGTGGTAAAGATATAGGAAATATAACTCAAAAGTCCTCAGTTCAAATCCAGCAAAGACATCTTGACAATTTTTACCTCTATCTAAAATTTTAACATTAAATAAAAATGTCTATGATTGGAATCCACTCATTCTAGTTGAATAAAACATAATGATTCGGAGAATGATACCTGAGTGTAACTCAATTTTATCGAGTAGTTTATAAGGCTGAAATATTGTTTGAATCCAACTCAGTTTTATAAAGTACTTTTTATAGAGCTGAGTAGTTGACTCACCCCTTTCCCTTGATTGGTCAAATAAGTTGGTTACCTGCTATGCAAAGCATGCTGGGAAAAGCATGCTTCTATGTTTCCAGGGGCATTTTCTAAGCGTTTGTGAGCTAAAAATGCTATATGTGTTTGCCTTGGCAAGCTGACTGACACACGTCGGAATTTGATTTGTCGGTATTTGAGCCTAAACCCTAACCCCAGCTGCTAGGGTGCTAGGTTAGGGTTGAGCTCCCTCACCCAGTATTTGCAGACAAGAATAGTGCCTTGTCACCTTAATAAATTGATTATATTACATTTGTCTGAATTAACTCAAAAGATATGAACTATTCCATTGATAATATTATGTATGATTTTAGCCATAAAATGGAACACTGCCTATACCTGGATTTGGTCCTTGAAAATAAACCTAAGACAATTTGAAATGTGGATATACAAATGACTTATATTGAAAAAACACAGGATTAGAATATAAATTACTCACATTAAGCGTGTAAATTAAATTAATTAATATGAGTTATATAAATTGAATTACAAGCCAAGAATATTATTCAGTAATACTGATTGTAAATACTGGCCATAATTGTATTAAGTAGCTTATGTGTAATGTTTTAACTGTAATTTTTACTACAAAGTGCAAAATTTAATAGAACATGATAAATTCAGTGATTAAGTAACAGTCCTTGCACATAGAGGGTTCTGAGTTCAAATCCAGCGTCAAGTTTTCTCTAACTTTTACATAGCTCTTTTACCCCATGAAATACAAACTACAGGTGGTGCAGTGGTAAAGGCATAGAATTAGCAAAGCAGCATGAACATTTTCCCAAGTTTTACCTGTCTCTAACCCAATTCTTTTGCTAAAATTACAATTTAAAGTCATAACTTCAATGGTAGAGTGGTTAAAAACCAGTCCTTGAGTATAGTAGGTTCTGAATTCAAGAGATGGAACCATGAGGTAAAGTGGTACTAAAATTGGCTTGAATGGATTGACTATGTAGGTTCTTTCTAAGTACCTTACCAATCTTCTCTGTATTGTTCCAATTTTAGCCCAAATATATTGTCCTGTTGCCAACAAAGGGCATTTTGGCGTGGCATCCGAAATGGCTTGAAATTAGAGACAGTCAGAACATATTTAAATATCTGAGTGGTTGTTAAGGCTAAAACCTGTATACAACTATATTATGATACTTTAGTACCCTGACCAATATTTATATAAGATATTTTGATAAGCATGGTGGGGCCATTTTAAAAAACTTACAAGATTAGTTTCATTGAGTTAACCTTGATGTAGTCATGGTTATCATGGCAACAATCACCAGAAACCATGGTGGAGTAGTGGTTAAGAAACAAGTCTCTAATGGTGGTGGTTCTGGGTTCAAATCATCTGAGCATGTTTTTCCAAGTTCAAACTGGAACTACCACAAGCAGAACTATTTGTTGATTACTTTTTATTTTATTCTAAAGCAGTGGTTACAAGCCCTGTGGCTTGCAATCAGTATGTTCTTGGTTTGAAACCAGCAAGAACATTTTCCCAAGTTTTACCTGGCTCTCAAAACCCAATCTTTTACAAAGATATCCACATAGCTGTAGAAAAGAAATAACTTCAATGGTGTAGTAGTTCAGCTGCAGCTCTCTAGTACAGAAGGTTGTGAGTTCAAATCCAGTAGTGACTATACTCCAACTTTTACCTGGATCTTTTACATTTATCTAAACTTACACTGAAGAACACACAAGAGAACAATATAATTGTGGGCTCGCCAGTACCTGGCGAGCACACTTTAGATATTGTCATTATTGTGGGCTCGCCTATAAGGCGAGCACACTTTAGATATTGTCATTATTAGTGTGGTTGCCCTTACAGGGCAACACACTATAGTTCTAGGGAAACTTTATTTATAGTGTAACCAAAAGTTTGGCGCGAATCTCCTCCCACAGTTTTTGCGCCACACACTCGCGCCATATGTCAAATTGACCGGGTTAATCGGGAATCGTGTGCTATTACTTTTCTAAGAGAAAGGTTGTATCGTTTAATTGATATGAATTTATTAGTGAATTAATTTTCCCCATTGACTTATAATGGGAATCGCTAAAACTCAAATTCAATAATTTTTCTCTCGCAAACCATAGGGGCTACAGTTTCAAAACTTGGAGAGGAGATTCATAATAAGGGTAAGAATTAATAAAAAAATAATTACATCAGTCGGCCACATGGTGGCGCTATAACACCCCACTTTACCTTTTGCCCTATAACTCTTGAACCGTAGGTCGGAAAATTAAAATTCCTTTTTCCCTGGATTCCTTGGGTCATGACGCATCTCCTCATATAGGCCACGCCCATTTGCGTCAGGATAGATTTTCCGCCATTTTGAATTTTCTTCAAAACACACTTTTTGCTCCTTTTCCTACATATTTACTCCAAATGTCACAAAAATCAGTACACATGATCTCTGGACCCATGCGATGAACATATTCAAGCGATATTTCGATAGTCCATACCGTTCGTCCGTAACAGGGTTCCAAAGTTAGCGGGAGGGGCCAGTTTCGCCAAAAATAGCCATAAATAACAAACGAAACATCCAGTCAACACCAAATTTTAAACACAAGTCGCGGGTGGGATATTCAACAAATCCCCAGAAGCATTTCCACTTCGACCCTTAGGGGGCGCCACAAATGCGCAAAACGTAACCGTTTCAGGCCAAAACGCGTTTTTCAGGGGGAACAACCCTCTCAAAACGAAACACAAATGATCTCGGGAGCGACGTGACAACATAATCGCCTTGTGAAACTGGGGCGGGGCGGGCAACCACACTCGCAATTTCCCAAATTGCACATTTTCTAGTTGTGGGCTCGCCAGTACCTGGCGAGCACACTTTAGATGTTGTCATTATTTATTTATTTAGTAAGTAGACGGGATTTTCGGTTCCTTTCTACTCCTACATACTTAGTGAGAAAATGAAAATAAAAATATCAATGTGTTCAGCTTACAGTGGGGAAGTGTGCTATTACTTTTTACAGCAATCGGCCAAATGGTGGCGCTGTAGGAAGCCTTCGAAAGTACGATCTTTGAACAGGTATAGCTCATGCTGTGTTATACATACAGCCATGAAACCTGTATACACGTATGCGTCTCCTCATGCCGAACAACTTTTACCCTCTGACTTTTGACCTCTGACCTTTAGGTCTCCCACAATTTTGAATTATATGAAATACAGTAAAAATCTATCTCCTCCTGGGATTTTTGAGTTAAGCGCACAAAACTTTTTTCACATGGACTTTGGACCAATACCTATACAGTCTATGTGGTGAGAAGTTTGTACGTTAAACCATTAATTTTTAATAATTCAATTCATATTGCGGTTTTATGCAAATTATTATTCTGCCTCTAAATCAAACATGCAAAGTGTTACTTTCATGGCATTTGGCAAACATGTAGAGGGTTAGTCCAAATATCCCTGAAACCAATCTTATTCCAATTGGCCAAAGGGGGGCGCTATACGAAGCGTTTGAAAATTCAAACTTCAAACGGACATAAGTCTTGACTCGTTTCGTTTGAAGACATGCAACTTGTTACACGCGTGCTTTGACTCAAGCGGAAGACATCTGTGTCGTTGTTAAGTAAGCTCCGCCCTTCGATTTTCCGCCATTTTGAGCAGTTTGTAAAACGCGTAAACCCGCTTTTATTCTGGAATTTTCGCGTCACGTGCACAAAACTTTTTTTTACGTGAACTTTGGACCGATATCTAAAGATCTGTCAGATCGGATTTCTTTAACATTGGAAACATGCTTTTTTAAATAATTCAAACAATATTGCATTTTTATGCAAATTATTCTTCTGCCTCTAAAACATACATGCAAAGTCACATTTTCATGACAAAATAGTGTAGAGGGTTAGTTCAAATATCACTGAAACCAATCTTACCCCAAATGGCCAAAGGGGGGCGCTATATAATTTTGAGCAGTTTGTAAAACGCTTAAACCTGTTTTTATTCTAGGATTTTTTTTGCAATTTGCATGAAACATTCTACACGCAATCTAAGGACCTTTATCTAACATGCCTATGAAGTGCACACAAAAAAATTATAATAATAATAATAAATATAGCTGCAAGCAGCGATAAAGTGTCCAAAGCCAAAAACACCTCAAATCATGAACACAGCCTGGGATGTGCGTGAAATCTTGCAAGCACATTCCCGATAGGTCAAGGAACAGATACCAACCTTCTCACATTGGCCTGTTATAGCGCCACCAGCGGGTCAACTTTTGCATAACACATTTTTGGAACAAAATGGACCAATCTTTGATGTCAGTAACGTCAAAGAGAGCACTGCCTGCGATCTTGACATTTTGTGCTTTTATAGCCATTGTTTTCTGGCTTGAAGCGAGCCCACAATTGTTTCGAAGGAACAATATTTTTCTAGTTTCTATACTATACTAGTCATATCAAGTTCTCCTCAAAACTTCGGTTCCTTTCTACTCCTACATACTTAGTGAGAAAATGAAAATAAAAACATCAATGTGTTCAGTTTACAGTGGCGACGTGTGCTATTACTTTTTACAGCAATCGGCCAAATGGTGGCGCTGTAGGAAGCCTTCGAAAGTGCGAACTTTGAACAGGTATAGCTCATGCTGTGTTTGAGGTACAGGCATGAAACCTGTATACACGTATGCGTCTCCTCATGCCGAACAACTTTTAGCCTCTGACTTTTGACCTCTGACCTTTAGGTCTCCCACAATTCGGAATTATATGAAAAACAGTAAAAATCTATCTCCTCCTGGGATTTTCGCGTCAAGTGCACAAAACTTTTTTCACATGAACTTTGAACCTATATCTACACAGGCTATGTGGTGAGAAGTTTGTACGTTAAATAATGATTTTTTAATAATTCAATATATATTGCGGTTTTATGCAAATTATTCTTCGGCCTCTAAATCATACATGCAAAGTTACACGTTCATGGCATTTGGCAAAGATGTGGAGGGTTAATCAAAGTATCACTGAAACCAATTTTATTCCAATCGGCCAAAGGGGGGCGCTATACGAAGCGTCTGAATATTCAAACTTCAAACGGGCATAAGTCATGACTCGTTTCGTTTGAAGACATGCAACTTGTTACACGCGTGCTTTGACTCAAGCGGAAGACATCTGTGTCGTTGTTAAGTAAGCTCCGCCCTTCGATTTTCCGCCATTTTGAGCAGTTTGTAAAACGCGTAAACCCGCTTTTATTCTGGAATTTTCGCGTCACGTGCACAAAACTTTTTTTACGTGAACTTTGGACCGATATCTAAAGATCTGTCATATCGGATTTCTTTAACATTGAAACATGCTTTTTTAAATAATTCAAACAATATTGCATTTTTATGCAAATTATTCTTCTGCCTCTAAAACATACATGCAAAGTCACATTTTCATGACAAAATAGTGTAGAGGGTTAGTTCAAATATCACTGAAACCAATCTTACCCCAAATGGCCAAAGGGGGGCGCTATATAATTTTGAGCAGTTTGTAAAACGCTTAAACCCGTTTTTATTCTAGGATTTTTTTGCAATTTGCATGAAACATTCTACACGCAATCTAAGGACCTTTATCTAACATGCCTATGAAGTGCACACAAAAAAATTATAAAATAATAATAATAAATATAGCTGCAAGCAGCGATAAAGTGTCCAAAGCCAAAAACACCTCAAATCATGAACACAGCCTGGGATGTGCGTGAAATCTTGCAAGCACATTCCCAATAGGTCAAGGAACAGATACCAACCTTCTCACATTGGCCTGTTATAGCGCCACCAGCGGGTCAACTTTTGCATAACACATTTTTGGAACAAAATGGACCAATCTTTGACGTCAGTAACGTCAAAGAGAGCACTGCCTGCGATCTTGACATTTTGTGCTTTTATAGCCATTGTTTTCTGGCTTGAAGCGAGCCCACAATTGTTTCGAAGGAACAATATTTTTCTAGTTTATTTATTGTGGGCTCGCCAGTACCTGGCGAGCACACTTTAGATATTGTCATTATTTATTTATTTATTTATCTAGTAAGTAGACGGGATTTTCGGTTCCTTTCTACTCCTACATACTTAGTGAGAAAATGAAAATAAAAACATCAATGTGTTCAGTTTACAGTGGCGAAGTGTGCTATTATTTTTTATAGCAATCGGCCAAATGGTGGCGCTGTAGGAAGCCTTCGAAAGTGCGAACTTTGAACAGGTATAGCTCATGCTGTGTTTTAGGTACAGCCATGAAACCTGTATACACGTATGCGTCTCCTCATGCCGAACAACTTTTACCCTCTAACTTTTGACCTCTGACCTTTAGGTCTCCCACAATTCGGAATTATATGAAAAACAGTAAAAATCTATCTCCTCCTGGGATTTTCGCGTCAAGTGCACAAAACTTTTTTCACATGAACTTTGAACCTATATCTACACAGGCTATGTGGTGAGAAGTTTGTACGTTAAATAATGATTTTTTAATAATTCAATATATATTGCGGTTTTATGCAAATTATTCTTCGGCCTCTAAATCATACATGCAAAGTTACACGTTCATGGCATTTGGCAAACATGTGGAGGGTTAGTCAAAGTATCACTGAAACCAATTTTATTCCAATCGGCCAAAGGGGGGCGCTATACGAAGCGTCTGAAAATTCAAACTTCAAACGGGCATAAGTCATGACTCGTTTCGTTTGAAGACATGCAACTTGTTACACGCGTGCTTTGACTCAAGCGGAAGACATCTGTGTCGTTGTTAAGTAAGCTCCGCCCTTCGATTTTCCGCCACTTTGAGCAGTTTGTAAAACGCGTAAACCCGCTTTTATTCTGGAATTTTCGCGTCACGTGCACAAAACTTTTTTTACGTGAACTTTGGACCGATATCTAAAGATCTGTCAGATCGGATTTCTTTAACATTGAAACATGCTTTTTTAAATAATTCAAACAATATTGCATTTTTATGCAAATTATTCTTCTGCCTCTAAAACATACAAGCAAAGTCACATTTTCATGACAAAATAGTGTAGAGGGTTAGTTCAAATATCACTGAAACCAATCTTACCCCAAATGGCCAAAGGGGGGCGCTATATAATTTTGAGCAGTTTGTAAAACGCTTAAACCCGTTTTTATTCTAGGATTTTTTTTGCAATTTGCATGAAACATTCTACACGCAATCTAAGGACCTTTATCTAACATGCCTATGAAGTGCACACAAAAAAATTATAAAATAATAATAATAAATATAGCTGCAAGCAGCGATAAAGTGTCCAAAGCCAAAAACACCTCAAATCATGAACACAGCCTGGGATGTGCATGAAATCTTGCAAGCACATTCCCAATAGGTCAAGGAACAGATACCAACCTTCTCACATTGGCCTGTTATAGCGCCACCAGCGGGTCAACTTTTGCACAACACATTTTTGGAACAAAATGGACCAATCTTTGACGTCGGTAACGTCAAAGAGAGCACTGCCTGCGATCTTGACATTTTGTGCTTTTATAGCCATTGTTTTCTGGCTTGAAGCGAGCCCACAATTGTTTCGAAGGAACAATATTTTTCTAGTTTATTTATCTAGTAAGTAGACGGGATTTTCGGTTCCTTTCTACTCCTACATACTTAGTGAGAAAATGAAAATAAAAACATCAATGTGTTCAGCTTACAGTGGGGAAGTGTGCTATTACTTTTTACAGCAATCGGCCAAATGGTGGCGCTGTAGGAAGCCTTCGAAAGTACGATCTTTGAACAGGTATAGCTCATGCTGTGTTATACATACAGCCATGAAACCTGTATACACGTATGCGTCTCCTCATGCCGAACAACTTTTACCCTCTGACTTTTGACCTCTGACCTTTAGGTCTCCCACAATTTTGAATTATATGAAATACAGTAAAAATCTATCTCCTCCTGGGATTTTTGAGTTAAGCGCACAAAACTTTTTTCACATGGACTTTGGACCAATACCTATACAGTCTATGTGGTGAGAAGTTTGTACGTTAAACCATTAATTTTTAATAATTCAATTCATATTGCGGTTTTATGCAAATTATTATTCTGCCTCTAAATCAAACATGCAAAGTGTTACTTTCATGGCATTTGGCAAACATGTAGAGGGTTAGTCCAAATATCCCTGAAACCAATCTTATTCCAATTGGCCAAAGGGGGGCGCTATACGAAGCGTTTGAAAATTCAAACTTCAAATGGACATAAGTCTTGACTCGTTTCGTTTGAAGACATGCAACTTGTTACACGCGTGCTTTGACTCAAGCGGAAGACATCTGTGTCGTTGTTAAGTAAGCTCCGCCCTTAGATTTTCCGCCAATTTGAGCAGTTTGTAAAACGCGTAAACCCGCTTTTATTCTGAAATTTTCGCGTCACGTGCACAACACTTTTTTTACGTGAACTTTGGACCGATATCTAAAGATCTGTCAGATTGGATTTCTTTAAAATTGAAACATGCTTTTTTAAATAATTCAATGAATATTGCATTTTTATGCAAATTATTCTTCTGCCTCTAAATCATACATACAAAGTAGCATGTTCATGGCATTTGGCAAAGATGTAGAGTGTTATTCCAAATATCACTAAAACCAATCATACCCCAATTGGCCAAAGGGGGGCGCTATATCATTTTGAGCAGTTTGTGAAACGCTTAAAACCGTTTTTATTCTAGGATTTCTTTTTAGCAATTTGCATGAAACATTCTACACGCAATCTAAGGACCTTTATCTAACATGCCTATGAAGTGCATACAATAAAATAATAAAATAATAATAATAAATATAGCTGCAAGCAGCGATAAAGTGGCCAAAGCCAAAAACACCTCAAATCATGAACACAGCCTGGGATGTGCGTGAAATCTTGCAAGCACATTCCCAATAGGTCAAGGAACGGATACCAACCTTCTCACATTGGCCTGTTATAGCGCCACCAGCGGGTCAACTTTTGCACAACACATTTTTGGAACAAAATGGACCAATCTTTGACGTCAGTAACGTCAAAGAGAGCACTGCCTGCGATATTGACATTTTGTGCTTTTATAGCCATTGTTTTCTGGCTTGAAGCGAGCCCACAATTGTTTCGAAGGAACAATATTTTTCTAGTTACAGACTACAGTTGGTGCAGTGGTAAAGACAGAGTTTCCAACTTTAACATCCTCGGTTCAAACCCAGCATAGATATCTGCCTTCTTTTACATTACTCGTGCGCCTTTATTTACTCTTGTAGTGAAAAACATGCAAAAGACACTGCAAAGTGTGAATCTTGATGGAGTAGTGGATATGAAATGGGTCTTGTTGACAGGAGGTTGTTGGTTCAATCCCAGCAAGAATCTTTAGTTTAGTTTTACCAGCCTCTTTTACCCTTGTCTGATCTTTTAATCAATAACATGCCAAAGACAAACAAAGCAGTGTGGTGGAGCAGTGGTTAAAGAGCAGGTCTTATCATCTGTGGGTGGTGAGTTCAATACCAGCAGGTATATTTTTCAAGATTGAACCGGCATTACCACAAGCAAAACCATTTGTTGTTTATTTTATCTTTCTTTATGTCCTCTTTTTACCTGGATTTCTGATATAGTGGCTAAGATACCGGGCTTGCAATCAGGATGATTTATTTGAAACCAGCAAGAACATTTCCCATGTTTTGTCTGGCTCTAGTAACTTAATCTTTCATTAAAAACTACAAAATGCAAATAAAATGTTAAATTCAGTAGGCTAGTGGTTAAGCTGCAGCCCTTGTATGTACAGGGTCGTGGGTTCACAACCAGACAGGAATTTTCTCCATCTTTTATCTAGTTCTTTTACCTTTATGTAAGCTTGAAAGAAAACAGATTAATAACTCCAGTGGTGCAGTGGTAAGATCCCTGACTGGCAATCCATAGGGTTCTGGTACGACTCCAGCAAAGGATTCTGTTTAACATTTATCTTATTCTTGCACCTTTATCTGATCTTTTACTGAAAATGTGCAAGAGAACGGAACCTGTACAAATCTTCATGGAGTAGTGGTTAAGGTGAAGGCTTTGTGGCTAGAAGGTCATCAGTTCAAACCTGGCAAGGATGTTGCTCAAAGTTTTAACTGGCTCCTATACCTTTAACTAATCTTCAATTAAAATTGTGTAAGAAAACCATTACTGCATGAGCTGTGGTGGTGCAGTGGACAAGATGCAGGACTACCAAGTAGAAGGTTCCTAGTTCAAACCCTGAAGAGGGGTTTTCCGAAGTTTTACCTGGCTCTTGTACCTTTACCTCTGATCTTTCACTTAACAGCTTGCCAGAGAACAGATTAAGTAAGATCCGCAGTGGTGCAGTGGTTAAGAAAATTGCCTCAGAGTTCAAACACTGCAAGTTCAAACCTCACCAATGGTGAAGGGAACAGTCTGAAAGATGGTTCAAGGAACGACCCTGAAAGATGGTTCAAGGAACAACCCCGATAGATGGTTCAAGGAACAACCCCGAAAGATGGTTCAAGGAACAACCCTGAAAGATGCTACGAGGGCAAACATGCAAAAGAAAAACCCGAAAGTTGACACAATAGAGATTCCCACAATACAAACCCCCGAAAGATGGTAAAAGACAGTATACATCAGAGTGTAAAGATCAGCGACACTAACGAGATTCCGAAAGCAACATCTCAAGCTGCGCGGTGACGAAGGGAAAGGTGGCAGAGAAAAGGAGACAAAGGGAAAAGCAACAAAATAAATATTTTAATTTTATTTAAATTTTAAGCCCCTCCCTCTACCACCTGAAGGAGGCGGGCTAAATCCATCCAACTCTTCTTATGGCCAAAAAAAAGAAGCTACTATTGCCCGGATTCAAACCCCCAACCCTCTGCTTTCAAGTCCTGTGTGTTACCTCTACACCACCAGGTCTTTCACACTGAATATATTCTGGGTCATATTTGAAGTCGAAGCAAGAGACGGCAAGTCAAAACATAAAAATATTTAAATATTCGCATATTTAATGTGGTGTTCTGTTTTTTCCATCATAAAGCTCATTGGAGAAAGGTGATATATAAATGCACCATTCACCATTTATATTTAAGTAATTTGATAAGTTAGCAAAAATAGAAAAGTTATTTTCTAATCAAACAGATAAGCTCTTGGGTTTTTACATACATTTTGGTCGTTACATTAAAATAATGAATGGCTATAAGGTTTCAGGCGGTGTCGTACTACACCCAAGCGTACATGTTTAACTGAAAAAACATCAGTCATGGCATGCAGCATATCACATTAATGAACAATTATAAGCTGAGCCACATAGTTATCAACTGCATTCAGTTTTTTAACAGATTTAAACAGCATCCCGTTTTTTTTTTACTGATTCTAGACAGCATTCTGCCTGTTTGACTTGAAACTTACATAAAACAGATTCCAACCGCTTCCATTCCATGACTTTGTTACAACATAAAAATCTCACCTCAACCATTAATAAAGGCTATGCGCATGCATAAAGTGAATGGCAATTTGAGTGGCAAATCGAGTGTCAATGTGAGTGGCAAAGTGAGTTTAACATTTTTTAACGTCGTTTAATGCAATCAGACCTTTTGTTTGGATGCATGGGCTGTCAAGGCCAGAAAGTAGTTTTTGCCACTCAATAGGCGTTCCCGCGTAACTTCCTGGTATGATGATGATGTCACACACATACCCTCTATATAGTAAAAAAAAACTCATATCATAAGACACAACATATCCTGTGACAACATACTGTAATAGTACTGTCAAAAACATGAACCAATAATACTGTCAAAAACATAATAATAACTCAGATT
Source organism: Nannobrachium achirus (assembly GCF_963921795.1). Classification (NCBI taxonomy): domain Eukaryota; kingdom Metazoa; phylum Chordata; class Actinopteri; order Myctophiformes; family Myctophidae; genus Nannobrachium; species Nannobrachium achirus. The sequence goes on from NC_137823.1 coordinate 58,861,807, forward strand.
TATATAGCGCTTTTTAAAGTACCCAAAGACGCTTTACATGGGGGCAATTGAAAACTAAAAACTAAAAACAACTTTATTAGAGAAAACACCTTAAAACTAAAGGATAAAACCATTTAAAAACAATAAAGAAAACATGAACCTAACTAAACCTATGTCGTCAAAAATCACGACAAGGTGGGTTTTGATTTAATTTCTTTATTGACACAAATGTATATTAATAAACGCCTGTCAAAAGGATTTAGTAGTGTGTGTGTGTGTGTGTGTGTGTGTGTGTGGGTGTGTGTGTGTGTGTGTGTGTGTGTGTGTGTGTGTGTGTGTATCTGTTGGGAGGAGAGCAGATATAATTATTACAGGAAAACAAAATCAATAATACATTAATTAATAACATTTCCAATTAAAGGAGCTATAGTCAACGTTTTCATTGCAGGGCCGACACTTTGTTTACATCCTAGTCTATCCACAAGTTTCCAACATCCCATCGTGCATTGCGCAGAAATTGGACGGAGCTTCCGGCGCCGCAGCCGAGTGTGATCTACAAGCTCACAACGGCTGCATCTGCGACACGACGTGAGCTTGTATGTCTGCTGTTAACCGGAAGTGTGGTGCAGTGTGGTGCAAAACATTCTCCAGTAAATTCCCGCGGAAAGAGGTGGATAGACTAGAATGTAAACAAAGTGTCGGTCTGACAATGGCCAAAATGATTATTTTATCATGATTTTACGCTTTTTGTGGTCATTTTTTAATAGAAACACATATATGAAGCTTATTTTTTTATAAAATATTTTCGAAACATTTTTATTTTAGCATCCGTTTTTCAAGAAAAAGTTGACTATATCTCCTTTAACCATTCAATTAAAATAACATTAACGATATGGGCGTATAGAACCCATTTTCAATGTCCGAAATTGTTTTGTGGTGTTAAGGGCAGTTCACACTGAGCACCATGAAATACAGTCATAGTTATAGTGTGAATGGCCCTTTGATGTTAGGGTAAGTTCTTGTGGTGTATGGTGTGTGGGTTAAATTCATACCCTCTGGTAACACTCTTAACATGGTGTGGTCTAGTAGAGAAGGTGGGCATGAGGATCCTGATCCACTCCCTCAACAGTGGATCCACCCTGAACGTCAAACACAAAGGCCACAGATCACAAACTTATGCACAGTGATATTTATTATCACTTCATTTCAACAGTAGAATAATGATCAGATCCTATAGCTATAGACAGTTATATCTATAATCCATCTGAGGACAAAATTTGAGCGCTTTGTGCCAAGATGTAGGCCAGATGTAGGCCAGATGCAGGACAGATGTAGGCCAGATGTAGGCCACGCTTCAGAGCCCGGACAAAGCCAGATGTTGGAGCTACATCTGTCCTACATAGCCTGCACTGGGGCCGTAACGCTACAAAATAACATCACAATCAAACAATAGATGAAAACCTGGCAGCTAGCAGATACTCTAAGAGCGACTTACATTAAGCAAAGTAAACACATACATACACACACACATAGAACGTGTAGTGTCTCAGTAAACTAGGATCACATAGAGACGGCGTAGTCATGTGTCAGTAAACTAGGATCACATAGAGACAGCGTAGACATGTGTCAATAAACTAGGATCACATAGAGACAGCGTAGTCATGTGTCAGTAAACTAGGATCACATACAGTAGAGACAGTGTAGTGCTAAACCATGGGTCTTCAACAGGGGGTCCGGGACCCTAAGGGGGCCACAATGTCTTTGTGTGATAACAACTTCTTTTTGTTTTTTTACATTAACCACCTGAACCCAATAGCATCCCTATTCTGGTGGGTCCCAAAAATAGCCAATTTACTCACAACACGTCGCAGAGATTTGGTGAAGAGGGGAAAACCAATGTGAGAACGAATACAAGTAGCCAAAGGTCATGTTAAATGTCTGAGAAAACACATGAACATGAATCCTACACAACAACGATGACAGTGCTGTCAAACAAGTCTATGAAATCCATCAGAAGGTTTGATCTGTACACTGAAACTATGGGATAGCAGGTAAACAATGAACCTAGCATCAGTCTGAATAACATGCTTTCTAAATGACAATTCTAACATTGTGGTCAAGAAAAACAAGCCTAAGTAACAAAAACAAGAATGACCAGCATAGGCGATTCTAGCCTCTTCTAGCAGGGGGTGCAAGACTGGGTTCCTCATGCAGGCACGCTTGCACGCGTACGAACATTTTCGGATTTTGGTTTATTTTTTACCTAATTATAACACAATATAAACTGTGCTTTTTCTAGACACCAGGAGCATATGTCTGTATGATTTATGTACTTATTTTTCCAACAACTTGTGTGTAAAATACATTTAGGAGAGAGGTCTTTAGGAGCAGTTCACCACCAAATTCGCCACCAGAGCTAAGATACAGACACCTTTTTGCACTCCCTGGCGGCCAGGGGGTGCAAGTGCACCCATAGACTATGATGACCAGCATACATGTACATCTGCATGGTCGTCATATCTAGGTCAGTCACTAACATCAATCCAGCACAATGTGGAAGGGAAACGCTCTCTTCTCCTCCAGGCTAGTTTGTTAGTCCAGTGGTTCTCACCCGCGACACCCAAAATAATCATATTTGAACTGGGGATCCCCCACCCTGACAAGCACTTGGAATTGTAGGAGTTGAGGCATTACATTTTGTTTGACTCGGTTCCACAGATATTAAATATTGTGAAAATAGCAGATCGACAAGCTCAAAACGTTGAGCGTGTCAGCGTGGAGTATTGGGCGGGAGGAGTAGGACGAAGACTCTACCTCTAGTTATCAACTGGCATAATACAAGTAATCTTGTAGATTGGTTATTTTCACAATATTTATCTGTGGAACTGAGTCAAACTAAATGTAATGCCTACAATTAAAGTGCCTGTCAGGGTGGTGAGGGCCCCAGTTCAAATGTGATTATTTGAGGGTCACAGCCTGAAAAGTTTCGGGGACCCTTGATATTGAGTGTAAACCTACAGGATCTGCAATCCTGTGCCTTGCAATGTGTGCCTTGAGTGAGAGCTGACTGTCCAGGACAACACCAAGGCTCTGAATGAATGAATGACTGTCCAGGACAACACCAAGGCTCTTGGCTGTTGGAACGGAAGTCACCGGAGATAGAAACAGTGAGATCCTGCATGGGGCAGGACTTACCTGGGAAGAAGAGAAGCTCAGTCTTGTCAGGGTTCAGCTTGAGGTGGTGAGAAGAAAACATCCTCTGTGAGATGCCAGCCAGACATGCAGCGATGCACTCTTCAACCTGAGTGGTAGAGGAGTGGAGAGAGAAAAACTGTTGACTTACAATCAACTAATTGTGACCGTAGGTCGCATTTAATAAACAAAATCCCCTTTATGCCCATATATGGAGATTTCTGATGTCATCAATCCCAGGCCCTTCAACCTGAGTGGTGAGTGGAGAGAGAAAAACTGTTGACTTACAATCAACTAATTGTGACCGTAGGTCGCATTTAATAAACAAAATCCCCTTTATGCCCATATATGGAGATTTCTGATGTCATCAGTCCCAGGCCCTAACTGACCTAACCTGCTTTACTGAAAATGTTAATATTAAGTCCATATATGTATATGGATATATATATTGATAAAGGATAAAATAAATAAAATGAAGTGCCCATATATGGAGATCCCCAGGCATCAAACCCAGGCCCTAACTCGCCATGGCCCTGCTTGGCTTTACTAATTAACATATGTTTTATGCCCATATAAGGAGATCCCTGTCCCAATGTCATCAATATTAAGGACATATCTGGGAATGTCCATATTTGGTAACGCCCATATATTGGCATGTTTTGACAACATTGTTGACTATCATGCAGGAGTCTCCATAAATGGGTAACTGGTCAGATATACATCACTGGCCAGATGGCCAAGAATTCACTCTTTGTCAAGTCCCGCCCCATGTCGCTCTGTTACTAGGTGGGACAAAAAAAGCCAGGGAAGACTTTTTTGTCCATTCACTTCCATTATAAAAACAAGATTTTTCATAGCCTCATTATTGTTACTTAAAGTACCAAAAGAAAAACATCTAGGTGATATTAATTAAAAAGGAACAAAAAAGTACAGTAGTTACATTGCAAAACTGGCGTTTTCCCCCGAAAATACATGTTTTAATTCGTTTAACCAAAATAAATGCTCTGACACAGGCAGAGGGAGAGAGCCCCATAGTGCATTGCGCAGACGTTATACCGAGCTTCCGGCACCTCAGCCGAGTGTGATTTACAAGCTCACAACAGGCTGCATCTGCGACGCGACGTGAGCTTGTATATCTGCTGTTAAACCGAAAGTGTGGTCCAAATAATCTCCAGTAAACTCCCGCGGAAAGAGGTGGATAGCCCTGCCCTCAACATAAAATGTATTTTAATTGTAATTCTGCCCATTTAAAATATATGTACCCAATCGAATATCTTAGTTACATCGAATATCTTAGTTACATCGATATCGTTCATGTGAACTAGTTTGTTGAAACATATTCATTATAATTCCGTCTGGAATTCAGCCTTCAACCACCAGCAGCGGGGGTGAGACTTCCGCATCAGTCACAATGCAGAAGTCTAGCAGGAGATGTCTATGCAAGACTAGTAATCTACATAGCGATTTTTTTTTATCATTTCAACACATATTCACTGTGTATTCACTCCATTGTGTTCCAAAATGTTACTATTTATCAAGACAAAGAAAAAATAAAAATAAATATCAATATCAATTTAAAACTACACTCTTTCCATGTATGTGAACGAAAGAAAGAGGACTTTGTCCCACTGCATATCTCCACCCCCTGTAGCAAAAGAGAAGGATTTTTCTGGTTGGCCAGTCAGGGACCAATCAGAAGGCTGACAAAGGGTGAATCGGCGCGACCTCACCCTTTAGGGCGAGGTTGCATGTCGCCCTGAGGCGTCTTACTAGTTAGTATGAAAACCTGCAGATCATGTGCGTGCGTGTGTGTGTGTGTGTGTGTGTGTGTGTGTGTGTGTGTGTGTGTGTGTGTGTGTGTGTGTGTGTGTGTGTGTGTGTGTCAGTCAGTCCGTAACCCTCCATATGTGGCCAAGACAGCCTTATATGGAGGTCCCTGATGTCATCAATATTAAAGGAGTAGTTCACCCCCAAAATGACTTTTTTTCTGTTAAGTATGACATCATTTTGTAGGCAGTGGAGAATTTCTGCCCCCAGTTTCCGTGAATCTTTTTACTATTTTTACTATTTACACATTTTTCTTCTCTTTGTTGTTGAAAGGAAAGTGTTAGAATTATACTTTAGTCGTTATTTCTTAGTCGTCGTTTTTTTAAACTAGCCCTTAACCGTTCAAAGATATGAGCTCCGAAATGATGTGCAGTGTGTGGGTTATACGATGTGCACTGTGCACACAGTATATGAGGGATGGAAAGTAACTTTAACTGGTGCTTGCATGCTAATATGTAGGAGCATCAATGTAAGAAATACCCGTTCCATTTAACGGCTACAGAGATACTGTGTACCGATCTGCATGATTTTTTGACAACATCTGTAACAGGGCCAGAACCCCCCCCCGTGTGTGTGATTGTGCATGGCCTGAACAACAGCGCCCCTCCCTTAACATGTGTGGTCACAAAAGGTACTGTAGGCTAAATAGATATAGATACAGCATAAAAATGCTAATATACAGCATACGATTTGTGAAAGTGACAAACGGGCTTCACAGTTATGTCAGGTGTGTTCATATGCTAATGGTGATGCGATTTCAGATCAATTGCTCCAGCCACTGAGGAGAAACGCTGTGACAGACACTCACTCACTCACTCACTCACTCACTCACTCACTCAGACAGACATTCGCAAAATTATAGTATAGATAGCGAGGGACAGAAAATGCTCTGGGGGCAGATTCTCCTCTGCCTACAAAATGATGTCACGGCTTAAAAGCCCCAATGATTACTCATGCCATGGAGAGTAGAGTTCAATAATATTTTTGGGTTTTTGTCACATTCCTAAGACAAAAATTTGATTCAAGTAAATTTACCCCCATTGATTCCGGATGGGGACCCGTTTCGAAACGGGTCCCCATCCGGAACGAATGGGGGTAAATTTATTGTTATCACATTTTTGTCTTAGGAATGCGACAAAAAACTACAAATATTATTGAACTCTACTCTCCATGGCATGAGTAATCAATAGGGAAAAAAAATCATTTTGGGGTGAACTACTCTTTTAAGCCCATATCTGGGAATGCCCATATATGGACATATGTGTCAGTCTGTTGTTTCAGCACAACCTCGTTTCTCGCCCTTAGGGCGTCTTACTGGTAGTAAGGAGTATACGGATCAGATTGTAGATCAGTGTCACCATCGTGACATTTTGCATAATTGCACAATAATTTAATTGAATTTGTCCTTGATCATTGGAAGGAATATATAAATGATGTTTCTGTTTAGCTTTTCAAAATAAATAATAAGCTACGGCCAAAATAGGCCATATTTAATAATTAAAAGTAGTGGATATAGCCGATCTACAAGCTCACAACGTGACGCATTGTGATGCATAGTGAGCTTATAGATCAGATATACCGGTACATAGCAACATGGAGACGATTATGATGGTGATTAAATCATACTTGTGACAGGCCTATCAGTGACATTTCAACCAACCAATAGTAACAATAACATCTAATGTAACTGACTGATTTACGGCAGCATCACAGATGTAAGAGAGAATCACTCTGCTTTCATTTCTTAATGATTCTGACAGGACATGAAGGACCCATCCAGTCCAAAAGAACATTTTAAACGTTAGCTTCACAAACCACTTTTGTTTTTTTGTCCTGAATGCTTGGATTTTTAATCCTCAATGAAAGTATTGTCTGTGCTCAGAGTTCCTCTGAACTGAAAACTTTAGACAGACTGCTGCCAGCAACCAGTTTACCAACAAGATGAGGGCTGAGCTGGAGAACCAGGTACTGACTGACTGACTGACTGACTGACTGACTGACTGACTGTCTGTCTGTCTGTCTGTCTGTCTGTCTGTCTGACTGACTGTACCTGGATCCTCTGATATGCAGTGACAAGTCCTGATCACCTTTACTGCACTGCACAGCTTTGGTAGCAGGTCCTATAAGCACACTATCCAAAACACCACAACACTGTTAAAGGTCCCACTGTAATCCTAGAGTGGCTGTGATATTACATTCATTTAATGTATTCCATATACCATATAAAGCCACAGCTCACTCCTATGCCCTCCTGTGTTGGTGACATTGTGATATGTAAGTGATATCATCACAGCCATTCTAGGGCTGAATTATCAGATAGCCTCCATACTCACTCAGAAACCTGTTGAAATGTCTCCCAAACACTCTCTTCTCCTCCAGGATAGTGTGTGTTGGTTGACCAGCCAAAGTCCATGTGGTAGTTATTAATGTCAGCTGGTTATGGTAGAAATACTGAGTGAAACCCCAGCTCCAAACACACAGACATGCTAATACATCCACACTGGTTTATTATCCCTTGCCCGCTTCATTTGGTAACATTTACCAGATTATTTAATTCATAAACATCTCTGTTTTCAAAGATTGTTTCCCTTCCTGCTTCTTTTAGCCCCACCCCCTCTTGTACCTGCGAGGTTGTCTAGAGTTGATTGACACCTGAATACCCAATGACATTGACATTGCTTCCATGATCTTGGAATAAATCTAACACATATCTGACCAAGTATGCATGTGTGCCCCCTAGTGGACATGGTGCTTTAGAGCAGCTGCTGACCAACCAATCCTGGCCGTGACATCATTTTGTAGGCAGAGAAGAATCTGCCCCCAGAGCATTTTCTGTCCCTCGCTATTTAAAAAAATAACGACTAAAGTATAATTCTAACACTTTCCTTTCAACAACAAAGAGAAGAAAATGTGTAAATAGTAAAAATAGTAAAAAGATTCACGGAAACTGGGGGCAGAAATTCTGTGTGTGTGTGTGTGTGTGTGTGTGTGTGTGTGTGTGTGTGTGTGTGTGTGTGTGTACGACTCTATGATCGTATTCTGTTTCTGGACTAATCTCTCGAGACAGACCAGACAGACAGACCGATAGGTGTCGCCCTTTCTTTGACGATGGGTTCCCAGATTGCTGGACGTTAGAATCGAGACCCGCCCAGGCGCCCACTGACACACTGTACAACTATGTACAGTACACTTCGTACAGTGTTGGAACTGTATTGGCACCTGGTCAAGGATCTCTGCTGTTCGTTTACATCAACCAACATGCACTGCGGGTTGACTTTCTGCAGTTTCTGGCGACGGAGTGGACTGACAGTTGACACCTCAGTCCTGTAAAGTCCTGGGCAGTGAACTGGACAGACGCTGGGACAAGTAAGACAGATTTATGCACTATAAAACTCCCAACCGTTTTATTATTTATTTATTTATGTATTTATTTATTTGACTTTAGTCCAACTTTGTGAGCTTTAGCTTTAATGTATAGAATGACTAATGCGCTTGGTAAGCCTTGAATCAAGGCTATCACAGATTTATCGACTATCGAGTCTGACTTTTGCATCTATGAAAGTAAAAAAGTCAGTAGGCCTACACGATAAAATACATGATACTAGTAGGCCTACACGATCAAATAGATTCCTACAACCTAGATTTGACAAAGTGCATCAAACAGAACCTGTTTCTCAATTTCTTCAGTCACACTAGAAATGTAGGCTAAGCTTTCCTTTAAAAATAATGCATGGAAAGGGAAAAATACAGTAGGTTAATGTAATGTACAGACGAGATAGTCTACTTTGTTTAATAGCAGCAATGCAATCTGGAGATCCATCGTCAAAAAAAGGAAAACAGCGCCCTCTGCTGTTAGCAGCAATGTACATCACATTGCTGCTAACAGCAGAGGGCGCTGTTTTCCTTTTAATAAACAAAGTATCTTTGAGTCTTTTATGAGGAAAATGTGAGTGTTCATTTGCCTTCACTTCCTTCTCCATCACCCGTCGTTTGAATTGTTTAATTTACTTGAACTTGGTCTATAGACTGTCACTAATGTCTACCTACTAAAGGATCTATTCTACACCCACCTGGAGTGGGCCCTGGCCCGGAGACACAACAAATCATATTCTGTGACTTTCCTGTGCCCTCAACTTTAACACCATCCAACCACTCCTGCTGGCTATCTGCTGTACAGGTGGACCATAGCCTGGTGGCCTGGCCTGGATCACTGACTTGTGTACCTCACTGCTGTCTCCCCTCCTGTTCACCCTCTACACATAGTCTACACCTTCCACTTCCGTGTCAACTCAGAAACGTGTCACCTCCACGGGTTCTCTAGTGACACCATCGTTGTCAGCATCACAGGGCACAACACGGACCAACACGATGGATGAGAGCTGGAGGAGAGCTTCGTGAGGTGGTGTGACTGACAGTAACCACTTTTGGCTTAACGCAGGCAAGACCAAGCTCCATCGCCCTGGCTGGTCTCCAACAAGAGGCTGCTACCCTCGCTCTTGGAAGCAATATTTGATTGGGGTCAAATTACATTTAGGAATGAACACTGGAAGCTGCCTACTTTTCATTAGGCAATATTAATTAATGAGTTAACACTTAATTACAGCACTAATAAAAAATCTAATCAGAAATCAATTTATTGCCACATCCCTATTTTCCATCTTCAGACAGCCTCTCAACACACTGCGGTGATATTATATCCTATACGTGATGACAACCTTTGATGATATGCTGGAGGAGGTGGGGACCTTTGGACGCTGCCAGAAGCGCATCTTCGCGATGCTCTGCCTCGTGTCGCTGCCGTTTGCCGGCGCGCTCATCAATGTGGTGTTCCAGGGCTTCACCCCGGAGCACTGGTGCCGTGACCCGGCCGTGGCGGAGACCAGGCAGAGCTGTGGCTGGAGCCTGGCGGACTCACGCAGGCTCACCGTCCCCCTGGTCAACACCTCTGGAGAGCTGCTCCACAGCACCTGTGAGCAGTACGACCTGGACTGGAACGCCACCGGACTCACCTGTGACACGCAGGACCTGAACCTGAGCAGAGCTGGCCTCACGGCATGTAAGGTTTGTACCGCTTTCTTTTTATATATGGATACACGTATACCTGTGTAGTTACTAGTATATATTATATTAGTATAGAAATGTACTTATGCGGTGTCTAATGGACCCTAGCTCCTTTCGGAACCCCTCACTCCACTGCTACGCAGCTCCGAGATGGGGTTCCTACTGGTCGCATGCTAGAATCTTCCGGCTGGGTGGACGATCCACCGTTAGCGATCACTTCTTACCTTTGGTGAACATTCTATCCAAAAAGTGACGGGTTTCTGTTAATCTATAATCATTTTACTTCTTTATCGTGGAAGAAAATCGAAGCACTGGGATGAAATAAAGACTTTATATCGCTCATTAGGTCAGTCGGTCCCATGTTTTTTAGACATTCCGGAAGTTGCGGCCGCATAGGAAAACATTACTGCCTCCCCTGGTCACGTGGTATATACACAACGGGGAAAACACAGAACCGGCTGACCTAATGAGCGATATCCTTCCACGATAATAAAGTAAAACGATTATAGATCAGCAGAAACCAGTCACATTTTGGATAGAATGTTCACCAAAGGTAAGAAGTGATCGCTAACGGTGGATCGTCCACCCAGCCGGAAGATTCTGGCATGCGACCAGTAGGAACCCCATCTCGGAGCTGTGTGTAGCAGTGGAGTGAGGGGTTCCGAAAGGAGCTAAATGGACCCCAAATTTGAATTGCATGTTGAGGATTCTCCAAACAACGCAGAGCCAATCATAAGGGCAGACAGATTTTTCCCCCCTTTATTTATTTATTCACCAAATTAGTTGCACATGACTGGGAAGGGTCTATTATGGCGTTCTATTTACGCCATAATCATGAACACATCATTAAATCTATCCCAACTTGGAACCGCCTGTTGGGGGGCCTCTAAAAAGTAAGTAAGTAAGTAAGTAAGCCTTGCCGAGCCATGAGGCTCATAGGGTAGGAGCCTATCTCCTGTTTCTGTAGCGTGAGGCAGCTTGATGTACAAGTACACCCCCTGGACATGACGCTAGTATGTCGCAGGGACTTCTAAAAAGTGCACCGCCAAAACTGCTTTCACTTCTACCAATATAGGGGGTCGACACGAATGTGAAGTTGAAATGTATGTTGTAGAAAAGCCATTTCCCATGCAGCTGCCTTGGGTCCTGATGGCTGCGACGACTTGCACAGCCCTGGGAAGGCCACCCGGCCTGGCGTTGATATGCTAGTTATACCCTGTTACTGAAAACCTTTTATCCTGGCAGAGGAAGAGAAAGAAATGTGAGTCACATGACACCGAAGAAATAACATCTTCACGTGACTTCAGTACTAACATTATGGTTATTTCTCTTTTCTGTTTTCCATATTATAGCGAACGAATTAACAGAGGGGAGATTATTCCTCAGTCTGAAAGGACTTTGACTGTCTGTCAAAGGTCATGTACAGTAGGCCATGGAATGTCATGGAATGTATTGTTAATTAATTGCAACCCTGTTACTGTAAGTAGAGTAATAGGATCGGGTCGCACTACAGCAGTCCTTAGAAAAAGGAAAAAAAAATAACAGTATTGAACTTGATATAAAACCATTTGTGACGTGAACATGCAGATTTGGGGATTACATGGGATGTTTTTCAAGCTTTTCATCATCATTTAGTTTACATTTCTGACATTGTTGTTTAATTATCATTCTAGGAGCCATTAGAAGAAACTTAACTCGAAGCAGATGACAGAAGAACATGCTACCTGAAAGGGGCTTCAGTTTGGGATAGGGGACAAGAACTGCGGCCAAAAACCTATTCTGTTGTATTGCTCAGCATGTTATACTGTCCATGCCTAACAGAAACAAACTTTACAGTATTACCCGTATTGCGTCCAAGATCATCGGACTTCCCACACCCACACTTGCGGAGATGAATGATAAAGCCATCACACGCTTAGCACTCTCAATAACAAATGACACTGATCATCCTCTGTATCGCTACTTCGACCTCTTGCCATCGGGCGTAGATAATCTGCTAAGCAAGCGCCCCCGTCGCTAGGATGGTTTTCTGTGAATAGTGGGGACCTGATGATCTGTCTTGTGATGTTTTGTATTATATGGTTTTGTGTTGTTTTTGTGTTGAACAGAAGACAAATTTCCCCTCGGGGACAATAAAGATTATTATTAAAGGGCAAAGAGTGAGCATAGTTGAACATACAGTAGAGCTTCTGTGTGAAGTCAATGTTATTAACTTTGTATTTCCTGTTGCCATAATCAAATGTGTGATGCCACAATGTTGACATCATACTATAACTGAAATCTTCATCAGGGGGTGACATTGTTTTGATGTTGTGTGCATACTGTATAAGAAAAGGCACAGGGGAAAGAATGGTGAAAACCGAGACTGTCTGAGAAGCTGAGAACACAAATCAGGGCAAGAATGCAAATGACAGCAGCCTTGTCTGTAACAGTTTACATAATTATAAAGTAGTTAAAGCAGGCAAGCAAAGCATGGCAACAGCTGATCTGTCTGATACGATGGTTGTATTCTTTTCAGTCTGTGAAAGTAATATACTGTAGACTAGACATTTTCAAGGACATGCATGTGTGGTTGGTTGGCCAAACGTCAAGACCTGAGGAATCTGCGGATGAAAAGTAGTGTTTCTGTGGAATACGGTTCGGCGTCACATTTGTGGTGCTCCCAAGAGGGTCAGAAGTGACATTGCTTTTGGAGGTGCTTGCATGCACGTGGATATTGTTTGTGCTTGAACGTTAATGCGCCTGTGTGTGTGCGTGCGTGTACTTGATGTGTGTGTACAGTACTATATCTGTGTGTGTACTTATGTCTACAGTACAGTACATTTGTGCAAATGGCTACATTGTAGCTGTTACCTGGATATTACAACTCCATCTTTCTAATAAACCAAAGGGACAGGTTGCAACTTTTCAATGGTGACTGGGAATCAATGTGCAGAAATCATCAACAAAATGAATGGATATTGGAAAATGCAACACTGTAATGATATATACCATACCTGCATTTAACGTGAGCTTACTGGTTGCTTAGTATAAATCAGGCTTTAGCCTCTGAGTGAAGTTGTACTTAATGTAGGCATTAATCACATTAACGACCCACATTGGAGAAGTGATACTTTCACTGTCCTTTTTCATTATACCTGCCTACGGCATAGATCTTCTTTGATAAATCAAGGTCTATTGCTTAATTGAATTGAATGTTTTGTTGTCCTTGAAGGATGGCTGGGAATACGACTATGAGGGGAGGCAGTCCATTGTGACAGAGGTGAGTGACAAACTGTGACCTGACTGAAATGCACTATTGATATTGTGACAATGAGTAAAACTATAATTGCACCATAATTCTTCCTATGCCCATTTTCTTCCTTCTATTCTGTATTTCTATTTAAATGCCTTTGTAATGCCTTATGTAAGAACTTTGAATTGTCTTTGTGTATGAAATGGAGGATACGTTAGTACAGTGTTTCTCAACTTTTTTTTCTGCATGGGCACACTTTTCATGTCCCAAGAATCCATGGGCACACCAACATAATACGGGGGTGTAAATATCGTCACTGTCGGGAAGAAACCTTGCATCTCCAAGTTTCAAATGTGTACGTTTCTTCACAAAGTAAAGCCCTGCTTCATCATACAAGGCTGTCGGACAACAGTAGTGAAAACAGCAGTTCTACAAGCACACAACGCCTCGCACCGCGAGGCGTTGTGTGCTTGTAGATCGGCTGTTTTCACTAGTTTAATTCATTTTTAAAATGATAAATACTGGCTTTCAAGCAGTTTCAAGGGGCACACTTGACCCTTCTCAGGGGCACACCAAAGGTCCCCAGGCACAGTGGTTGAGAAACACTGCATTAGTAGTATGCAAATAAACCCCATGTTCTCTTGGTCCCAGTTTGACCTGGTGTGTGTTCTCTTGGTCCCAGTTTGACCTGGTGTGTGTTCTCTTGGTCCCAGTTTGACCTGGTGTGTGTTCTCTTGGTCCCAGTTTGACCTGGTGTGTGTTCTCTTGGTCCCAGTTTGACCTGGTGTGTGCAGATGCCTGGGTGGTGGACATGTACCAGGCCACTCTTAATATGGGCTTCCTGGTTGGTGGCATCGCTACGGGCTACCTGGCTGACAGGTATAACTGTCTATCTATGACATACGTATAGCTTTATACATTGAGCTTTGTGTAAAAGCATTCTCTTTAAAATGAAGTATTCTGCATTGCGTACAATTTAACCCATTTTCAACAATTTTCAAATGTAAGGGGTACATTATATAACATATCAAATAACACATTCATTTTTTATTGACCTGCATTATTATAATTCTACGATGTATCTACTTACATATGAATGACTCCGGTTCGATTCCCAATTCCCGGTTCGATTCCCGCCCGCCAGTAGGCCAGCGGGCGCCCCTGAATGACTCAGTTTTAACAGCCAGTTTTATGCACCAGAATGAGTTCACACCATCAACAGTGTTCTGCAGACACAGAAAGACAGCATTTGAGACACAGTTACATTCTATTATGAAGACAAATGCCTGGTTTCCATTAGCTAAGAGGTTTACAATAACTTGTCTGATGTATGCTGCTGAGCCTACTTGTATGGTGACTGAAGGTGAATCACACAGGACTTTCATATTATAGTATAGATACACTTTTTTTTGCCACGCTACTCTCACCGTTTTGGTGGAATTCGGGCTTCATTGGGAATCACTTCCTTGCATTTTGCTAAGAGTATATTAATATAGTTTAATTTATATAAACTATATCAACTAGTCCTGTGCCCGGGTGGGTGTGCACAGGGAAGTGCACAGTATCTGAGGGATTGAATGTAGGAGTCTCAGAAGTAATGTTGGGCAGATCTTTATGCCCATATAATGTCTCTGTGCAGGTATGGCAGGAAGATGGTGTTCCTGGTCTCCAACGTGTTCAACGGGGTAGCAGGCATCCTGGTGGCCGTGGCTCCTAATTACACCTGCCTGTTGGTGTTCAGAACCATCTGCGGCTTTGGTGTCAAAGGAGGCTGGATGGTCACATACGTATTACGTAAGGACAACGATCGTCTATAGCTTAAAGATTTAGCAGGGTTTTACTCACAAACAGAGCCAGACTAATGAACTCCTCACGGTACATGAACAGACAATAACAATTACAAAGTACCTACAGTATGCTGCTACCAACATCTATGCATTCTATCACTCTTTTTGCATTGAGAAATGTCATTGTACACTTGTGTTCCAAGTGTACAATTAATGTCACATCCCATGATTAAATTAGTAGTAGCCTATTCATTTACTCTCCAAAAGCTCATCTGCTGTGTCACTTTGCAGTGACAGAGATAGTTAACACTTTAAGCACGTGTGCTGTGTCACATTCCAGTGACAGAGATAGTTGGGGTGGAGTACAGGAGGACGGTGGGCATTCTGTACCAGATGTTCTTCAGCGTTGGCATCCTCCTCCTCCCTCTGTTGGCCTACTTCATCACAGACTGGCGCTGGCTGCAGGTGGCCATCGCTGCACCCTACTTCCTCTTCCTGTCCTACTACTGGTGAGAAAACAGTCTCGCGTAGCCAGACAACTACTCCACGATCTCCGAATGCTATATACAGGGTTCCCACAAATTTTTTACCAATTCATTTCCAAAACTTTTCCAAAACCTTTCCAGAATATTTAACCCAATTTCCAGGACTATATATTATAACAATAATTCAGCTCAATAACTAGTCCTATGCGCAATGCCCAAAGACAGGTAGTGTATGCCAGTGGTTCTCAAAATGTTCACGCCGTGACCCCCGAAATAATCATATTTTAACTGGGGACCCGACACCCTGACGAGCACTAAGAGTTGAGGAATTTTGTATAACACTGTTTTATTGTGAAAATAGCCGATCTACATGCTCACAACGCCTCATGTAGATCTGCTATTTTCTCAGCCTATTTTTTCTGCCTTTAATATTTGACAATTTGGCCAATGTTTAATTTGTCATTTCAGCGTTATTAACAAAATCAATAACCAAAGACAATGCATAGCTATTTATTCCAGGACCTTCCAGGACCCTTGATCAATTCCAAAACTTTTCCAGTACTGGAAAAATGTGTCTAATTTCAAAATATTTCCAGGAATTTCATGACCGTGGGAACCCTGTATATAGAGCCTGGAACTACAATTCCCAAACGGCGAGTATTGGAAGTAGCCACTGCTGCACTGAACTGTAGTCCCATTGGAAACATAACAGAAACACACTAGCACAGACAGAGTCCGTCGAGCGGCATATTCTTGTCATGCGTGTATGTATAGTTTAAGAAAACATTTGAAAACGTCATGGAAGTAGCACCAACAACACTAGCTCTGGTCCATAGCGTTAGTGGAGTTCTCCCTAACGCTATGTTCCTCTACCTCCGTATTCCTTGGCAAAACCGGAAAACCCCGCCGTCTGGTCCAAAAATAACAAAAACTGTTTCGCCCCTCACCAAACCAAAGGTATCAGTGGACAGTTGAAAGCTTACTCTACTTAGTGGACGCGGTCTGAGCCCCCCACCACACGCTTAAAATACATTTCTAGGACAAAATGAAAAATATTCTACCGGATGGAGACACTATTCCTGGTTGAAGACTGTTTTACGAAACAGCGCTTCCAACGTCGCAGAGTTGAATAACACCCAACAAGACTATATGCTCTGTGTAATTCGGTCCTCTGACCTGCGCGGCAGTAGTGAGTTGGCGATGTGATGGCGATGACAAATAGTGAAAAACGAGAAGAAATGGATTCTCCATCCGGTGGAATATTTTTCATTTTGCCCTAAAAATGTATTTTAAGCGTATGGGGGGCTCAGACCGCATCCACTAAGTAGAGTAAGCTTTCAACTGTCCAATGATACCTTTGGTTTGGTGAGGGGCGAAACAGTTTTTGTTATTTTCGGACCAGACGGCGGGGTTTTCCGGTTTTGCCAAGAAATGCGGAGGTAGAGGAACATAACGTTAGGGAGAACTCCACTAACGCTATGGACCAGAGCTGCAACAACACCAGAGAAAGACAAAATAACGCCCCAAAAAATATTGAAAGATGACATAACGCTTCCAGTAGGACATGTTATCGCTACTGGGCCAAGGGAGCGGGTGCGTCACATTTATCTCGCACTCGTCGTTAGAACTTCCGTCTCCCAGACTGTATGCCGGGAGCATTTGCAAATTGCGGAGGCAACACTCTGGCCACGCAAGACTAGTGAGAAAACTCCTTCACACACAGTTCTTCTTCCTGTACAGTGCATGGATGATGACCTCCAGGCTCCAATGAGTCTTGTTTCATGAATTGAAGATGTGATGGTGGGTAAAAGAGTTGAAGTGGGTAGGAAAGCGGGACTGAGTTACCAGGGCCCAAGGTGGAGGGGCCCTAGTAACTTTAGCTATTGAAAAATAGCAGATATACAAGCTCACAGCGCGGCACCGAGTGCCGCGCTGCGAGCTTGTAGATCTGCTATTTTTGAAAAGTTGTGAAAATGTGCGCAAATCATATGTATTTCTTAAGTGAACGTTTGTAACTCAAATTTTGCTTCTGGGGGGGTCCCTGGAACTAAATATTTTGAGATGGGGGGGTCCTTCACATGAAAAAAGTTTGAGCATCACTGACATGGAAACACTTGGCACACATTTTCACGATTTTTCAAAAAATAGCAGATCTACAAGCTTGCAGCTGTGAGCTTGTATATCTGCTATTTTTCAATAGTTAACATTCATGGGGGGCCCGCAGTGAATCCTTGTACCCAGGGCCCAGAATTTGGTGTGACGCCCCTGACTGGGTCTAATCTAATGCATAGTCTTTGTCTGATACTGTAGGTTCATCCCAGAGTCTCCCAGGTGGCTCTTCTCTCAGAATCAGCATGCTAAAGCTGTGAAGATCACTGAGGCCATGGCCAAGGAGAACAAGAGAGAACTCTCAACGAAAATAGAGGTACGTTAGTGAGAAACCAAACCTCTCGTCTTTTTGCACTGAATTAAGAAGGTTAGGGACTTTTTGCATGTAATTTACAGAAGGCTCTCGTGCTGTGTTTACAGTACTGTAGCGCCCCCAACAAGGTCCAACAACCAAGTGGTTATGTTAATGTTTACTGTTGGTGGTTGGGGTCTGGGTATGCCTAACCTCGCCCACCAGGCTTTGTTCGTTCACAACAGGCCGTTTGGTTTCCGCCTAAAGCGCGGAAACCACTAGAAGAAGCGGCATCGCTTTGATTTGGTTCCCCCCCGTTTGTTTCCCCAATCCCTATTAAAATGCTCGAGTAGCCTAGTGTAGTCTTGCCAGTCGCTACGAGTTGGAATAAAATATGCATATCCCAAACAATTTTTTCAAAAGCAAAACTACTCCGCATCAAGGAGTTTATTAGGTAGGCCCTAAAAGTGTGTCCTTGAGCGCACGGGAATTATTTTGGGTTAAAACTGTTTCCGGTGGATAGTTCCGGCCAAATTGTAGTCTTTGAGTACTACAACATGACGTGTTGTGGTTTCCGCTCCAGACCGGTTACAAGCCCGAAAAGTGAAGTGATCCCAGACTAGGGTATGCCAATTCTGACAAAGGAATCAAGATTTGTACCTGCCTAAAGGGCCATTCCCACTGGGCCAGATAACAGATTAAAAAAAAATCTCTTTCTCCATTCAAGTGGATGGTAAGATACAGATAAAAAAAATATATATCTGTCACAGATTAAAAAAAATAAATATCTGTGACATATTTCTTTTTTATCTGTATCTTACCATCCACTTGAATGGAGAAAGAGATTTCTTTATCTGTTATCTGGCCCAGTGGGAATGGGCCTTAGGGGGGATGGTTTTCCAAAAACCTGTTCTGTTCTGCTGATGGAGTTGTGTTGATTTTGGTGTCTAATAATTATGTTTGCGACAGAGGGATGATTCATGAGAAATTGATTGAAAGCACACAGGAAATACAGTACCACTCATGGTTAGAGCCACTAATGCTCTTGAATAGGAAAAACAACATATACATGATGGAAATAATGACAGGTGGCATGTCCTGATTTTATAAATCACGTTCTCTATCTTGTTTTTGTAATCTTGCTTCCAGACTCTGACAGATGACGACGCAGACTCCCCTACTGCCTCCTTCATGGACCTGATCAGAACTCCAAACATGAGGAAACACACCTTCATTCTCATGTTCTGCTGGTGAGAGCCTTCATAAATCACAGCTCTTTAAGTCAGGCTGATCTATAGAGGGTTTGAGTATGACATCGCTGTTGCTGGAAGTTATGTGGGAACGCCTACTGAGTGGCACAAAACTAATTTCTGCCATCAACAGCCCATACATCCACACAGAAAAGTCCTATCTGATTGTATTAAACAAAGTTAAACTCACCAACATTGCGGCTGTACTGAAAGCTTGAATTATCCTCTTTCTATCTGCAAAGTTTTTGGAGCAGTGAAAGCGCTCCCAATAGACAGGTATGTCCGTGGGTATGTGGGTGGGTGGGTGGCTGGCTGGGTGGCTGGGTGGCCGTGTCCGTAGCCTGGCAATACCTTGAGTGGCCACACACAACACACTAGTTAAAGGAGGGGCGCTGTTTTGTGCAGGCCAGGCACACTCACCACTCACTCACACGCGCATGCAACACACACACACACACACACACACACACACACACACACACACACACACACACACACACACACACACACACACACACACACACACACACGGTATAGCTGCTCAGATTCACCGCTCCACTTCGAACCGAGGTTTGATTTTTGTTTCCACCATAGGCATCCCATCCACCATAGGCATGTTATGAGCTACTTTCTGTCAAGACTCTGTCAAGTCTGTGCAGGTTTTACATTTTCCGTCGGAGTTTGGAAGCACTTGTTTTCAACAACACAACATCCTGCTGCCTCCTGCATTATGTGCAATTTAGAAACAGGTGGTATGCAGGGCCGTTGAGTGATTTGCAACAAGCACTTCTAAACTCCACTGTTCCATGCTGCGCAATGTTTTGCCACTCAGTCTAGATTAGGGGGGCGTGTCTCAGTGGACGTGCATAGCCTCTATTTACGATAAATGGCTTCACTGACCCACTGCCTTGTGAACACCATGGCAGGGTACCTGTATGTTTGTTTGTTTGGTTGTTGTTTGCTAGCAATATAATAATTTGAGAACAGATTGTCGTGATACTTCGAGAGAATAAAATAGTGTCCCGTCTCAAAGGGATGATTAGCCTTTGGGTCCAAATGTTCAATGGTCAAGGTCAACAATCAAAATAAATTAAAGCTATTTGTAGATATGAAACTTAGGTCAAACATATACTGTACATTTTTGAATTATAATTAAAAGGAAACTTCAGATCTTCTGATTTCCATGCTTGTAGGTTCACCAGTGCTGTGGTGTACCAGGGGCCTCATAATGATGTCCCTGCTTGTAGGTTCACCAGTGCTGTGGTGTACCAGGGACCTCATAATGATTTCCATGCTCGTAGGTTCACCAGTGCTGTGGTGTACCAGGGCCTCATAATGTAGGTTCACCAGTGCTGTGGTGTACCAGGGACTCATAATGATGTCCCTGCTTGTAGGTTCACCAGTGCTGTGGTGTACCAGGGACTCATAATGATGTCCCTGCTTGTAGGTTCACCAGTGCTGTGGTGTACCAGGGCCTCATAATGCGCGTGGGGATCGTAGCAGGGGGAAACGTCTACGTAGACTTCCTGATCGCAGGCCTGGTGGAGTTCCCCGCCGCCTTCCTCATCATCTTCACCATCGAGCGCGTCGGCCGGCGCCTGCCTTTCGCCACCGCCAACATCGTAGCCGGAGCCTCTTGCATCATCACCGCCTTCATTCCTGACAGTGAGGAGCCTATGGTCAATTTGTTTTAATTTGTTTATTTCTTCAGTTGTATAGTTTCAAACTTATTGTGTTCTTTTCCCAACATGTGTACAGTACCCTAAGTGGTGGATAGTAACTAAGTCCTGTACTTAAGTACAGTTTTGTAGTATTTCTTTTTTGTTTTAGATGTTTTGCAAGCTGATGACTATGCTACATTACAAATAGAAATTATTGTACTTTTGACTCTACGGCCAGGGACTTGGCTACGATCTGCTACTTTAACTATTTGTGAACATTTATGAAAATGTACTTCATAATTTGTACCTTTGAATGCTTCAGTATTTCGTCACTGTCGTTGCAGAAACCTTGTATCTCCAAGTTTGAAATGTGTACGTTTTTGGTAAAGCAAAGCCCTGCTTCATCATACAAGACCGTAGCACAAAACTAGTGATCTACAAGCACACACCGCCTCGCATCGCAAGGCGTTGTGTGCTTGTAGATCGGCTGTTTTCACTAGTATGGTACATTTTTTAGATGATAAATACAAAACGAACGGTTTTGGACATACACGGTTTTCACCCGACAACGACGATTTACTTGAGTATATACTTTGTCCACCTGTGGCTGTAGCACTATAACGTCTATAAGGAACGTGTGCTTGGCTTTTCCATCAGGTATTTACTGGTTGAAGACAGCCGTGGCCTGCGTCGGCCGGCTAGGGATCACCATGGCCTTTGAGATGGTGGTGTTTGTCAACATTGAACTGTTCCCTACCTCAGTTAGGTGAGGTTTCATCACGTTTCTATCTTCTTCAAGCTCACATACTTTTTTTTGCGAAGAGAATTGATGTAGATTTGTTTTAGTATATGAGAAGATTGTTTATCCAAATCGTCACTGTCGGGCAGAAACCGTGTATCTCCAAGTTTAAAACGAATTCATTTTTCCGCAAAGTAAAGCCCTGCTTCATCACACAAGGCCGTCGCACAAAAGTAGTGAAAACAGCTGATCTACAAGCATACACCGCCTTGCGGTGCGAGGCGTTGTGTGCTTGTAGATCGGCTGTTTTCACTAGTTTAAATAATTTAAAAAATGATGAATACAAAACAAACGGTTTTGGACATACAAGGTTTCCACCCGACAACGACGAAAAGCAAGCATGTGTACAGAGAATGCTGTAGTTTGAAGTTAACCAATGAAACATCTCCACTCTCTGGTTTCCCCCAGGAACCTGGGCGTGTCCGTGTGCTCCACTCTGTGTGACGTGGGAGGGATTGTAGCCCCCTTCATGCTCTACAGGCTGGCTGCTGTCTGGCTGGAGCTCCCACTCATCATCTTTGGTGGGTCAAATGTTAAGGTCACGAAAGTTCCATCAGTAATTGCTCAGGTGGAAAATGTCATGGTGTTGGTGGTGGAGGTATTCAATGAGTGCATCTCTCCATTCCGACATGTCTCCATTCCGACACTAACCCTATCTCTTACCCTAACCCTAAACTCTATGGAAGTGTTGCCACTCCGACAATAAGAAGTCACTGTCGGAGTGGCAACATGTCGGAATGGAGAGAGCCCCCCGTATTCAATGTAAGTAATTCATTAGTTCAATCTACCTAGTTGTATTATAATTTAGGTTTTGAACTGATTCCATAACTTTTCTTTAGAGCAGGGGTCTTCAACAGGGGGTCCGGCACACCCAGGGGGTCCTCAGAGTTACTACAAGGGGTCCTCCAAATCTTTGAGTGACTTTTTTTTCCTCCTTTTTTATATTAACCACTTGAACACCACTTGAACCCTAGTGTCCATATTCTGAGAACTTTAGCCAAAAATAGCAGACGCTGCGAGGCGTTGTGAGCTCGTAGATTGGCTATTTTCGGCAAAGAGGTTTGGTGTAGAGGTGAAAAAGAGCTAAGTACAGAGTGAAAGGTCAAGTTTATTAATGAATTAGGTTCAAGTTGTTCAATATCTGAAAACACAAATTGACATGAATCCAAAATACACTGATTGTGCTGCCAAACGATGAAACTATACAGTATGGAATCTATGAAAAGGCTGAGGTGGTCCCTGCTTCATCTCTCTCTCAACTAAGGGGTCCTCTGCCTGAAAACGTTGAAGACCCCTGCTTTAGGGGCTACAGACTTATTTGTGAATCACTAACGTATCATCATCTTTGGTCTCCATACAGGAATTGTAGGCCTCATAGCCGGGGGTTTGGTTTTATTGCTACCGGAGACTAGAGGAGTCCCCCTCCCTGAGACCGTTGATGACGTGGAGTTCCCTGGCAGGTTAGACCTTTCTCTCAACACTCAGCTACACTCTAGGACAAGGTGTAAAGAGATTCCAGCAGTCAGTAACATGTGGACAAACATACACATCTTTATGTCCTTTATGTTTGTAACATTTGATGAACATTTGAATGAATTTAGTTATTCGTCTCAGTTGATCTCCTTAGCCAATCAAATGGGTGAATTGAATACCATTGCTTTTTCAGGAAGGAGGATGTTCTGAAAAACCAACGCTTGAAGAACCTTTTACAATCAGATCTGACGAATGACGTAAAGGAACCGTCAGTAGTGTGATTGCATCATGTCTACACTTGTGACCGATTTTCTCAATAGAATATTCACTATTATTATAAAGATACACAGCTGTGATGTACACGTATATTTTTATACATTTTATTAAAGCACAACTTCCTCTTGTCTGGGGTTTAATTTTTATTCTTCAGGAACATTTACACTTTCAGATCTGCCCCAACAGAACCAGACAATGAACGTGGCAGACAAACACAATAAAAACACTAAGAAAATGCAATCGAACAAATAACTAAATTAAATATTGTGTTGTGTGGCATACCAAACAACAGTTACAGGAAGAAAGAAAAATCATAACTTTAACCAGATGAACCATCATGTCACTATTCTGCACATTCAATGGAAATGGCAGTATGGCACATCTACAAGCACACAACATTGTCTGACATGTCGTGAGCTTGTAGATCAGCTAATTCGACAGAGATTGGGTGTGAAGGGAAAAAGGAGGGGACCAAGTATAGACCCCAGTGGTGGGAGTCCTGTCAAAGTATAAGTGGTTAATAAATGTAACTGGAGGACTGGGTCTGGTTGTGCTGTGCTAAGCAGCCTTCAAAGCCAGATGTATTGAAATAAATAAATGTCCCTTTGTCCCAGTTTGCAACCTGTACTGGTTTGGAATATCCATCTGCACACACCAGTTCAATCTTTCAACAATGAGAACAGGACTGGGAATAAAAAGGCAGAAAGCAACCTGAAAAACAAACAGATTAGGGAAAATGCAACCATATAATATACTGTATAGCTGGCCACTTCAACTCTCAAATACCTGGAACGCGCCTGAGTCGCGTTAGATTTTAACCACTTTAACCATTATTTAATGCTTTAACTATTGAAAAATAGCAGATATACAAGCTCACAGCGCGGCACCGAGTGCCGCGCTGCGAGCTTGTAGATCTGCTATTTTTGAAAAAAAATAAAATAAATTGAAAATGTGTTCAAGTCTTTGAATATCTTTGACCCGATCATTGACCCGACTTCTAAATCCCTCCTCTAAATCAGCTGTTCTCAAACTTTTTCATGTCAAGGACCCCCAAAATTACATTTATTCGGCCGCAGACCCCCCATCTCAAAATATGTTGTACCAGGGACCCCCCAGAAGCAGAGATTTGAGTTACAAAAGTCTGCTTTGAAAAATATATATTGAAAAATGTGCACACATTTTCACGATTTTTCAAAAATAGCAGATCTACAAGCTCGCAGCGCGGCACTCTGTGCCGCGCTGTGAGCTTGTATATCTGCTATCTTTCAATAGTTAAAGCATTCAATAATTGTAGGCCTAAATGGGTTAACGTGGGCTTATTTCCATGGGCCCAGCTGACAGGTAAGACTGATTTCTAACTTGATAACCAAAAAATGATTTGTGTAACAACCTAGCGTAGAGGTGATGAACTACTGTGCAGGGAGACAAATGTTGTATTGACCATTTTGTCATCATAAAAGAAAAGGAAAGAGGTTTGCGTCAAAGCAATATTAGTATTCTAAATCGTGTACCAAAAATTCCAGAAATCACGTTCTGGTATAATAGTCAAGAGTATTATAAACACATCTGCATCTTTCACTCCATTCCTTCAGGAGTCATTATTCTGCCCATTCTTCTTAGCTCAACAGAAAATATTTTAATGTAATGTTTCAAAGAGCAGCAGGCCATCTACCTTTTATTTAACTTAACAATGTAACTGCTACTTGCTGAAACGTTAGCTGGCAAAAATATTATTGAATCAGATAAATAATTAGTAATTGGTTTTACTAGAAAAGATAAACCCACAAGACAATTATTGGGCACTAAAATCGAGTTGAATAATCTGTGCATAAAATGGAAGTTTTAGGTGAGATTTTTTTATATTTGTTCCTCTTATCTGGCAAATTCTACAGAACAATCACTCAGAAACTCCAATCCCCTCTGGCTGTCAGATAACCAATACTTCAGACTTAAGATCTTTTTTACAGCATTAAAATAAATGAGGGGAAGGATTCTCTCTCTCACACACATGAGCCTAAGCTCAGGTAGCATTTAAATAGCCAATGATGTGTAAGGCTGCACCTCTTCTTACATACGGTCACTCCGTAGAAAAAAAACAAAACCTTAGCTTCAGAAAGTGCAGTAAATATATATGTTACAGTATGTTCAAGAAACCAGTAAAAGTTGTCAAGGAGCACTCGTTTTGACGTTCACCACACACTAATCACCACCAGATGGCGACGTCAGCCACTGCTCTGCCATTCACCAGAGTGTATATAAGAGAGTTACGTCACGCTTTGAACTCGCCGCAGACCGGAAGTGTTTACTCTTTATTTACTAGCCTAGCCTAGCCTAGCCTAGCCTAGCCTAGCCATTAGCTCCATTGTAGTCACTTGGACAGGGCGTTTAACGTGCGCTTGCCCAGGCCTTACGGCCTGGGCATAAATATAACGATTGCATTCACCACGGCTTCGTAACTCGCGCGGCGCTCCGCCGGCCGCGCGGCCCTGGCCCGCTCTTCGCGGCCACTCGCGCCTGCGGCGCTCGGGGGCGAAGAGCAGGACCAAGGTCCGCTGGCCTTCGCGCCGCTTGGGGCTTCGTGGACCCAGGGGGGCCTCGTAACTCGTTTGGGCTTCGTGGATACAGGGGGGCTTCGGTAGCCGCTCGCAGTGTCGTGGACAATAGAGCGGCGCACCGCCTGGAGTACGTTGTTGTGGCGACCGCTTGCTCCGCCCCGTGCCGCACCACGAGTGCTCCGCGTCTCGAATGTGCTATACTATGACATATACATTCAAATAAACATTTCACAACTGTGTCAACACAATTCCAGCCCTGTACACACAGCCTAGTTTCCTTGCATTATAATAACTATCCAGCCGAGTTGCACTGAATCAACCAACATGCATATTATTTTAAATAAAAATGGCAAACTAAAAATGGGTATTAACAGAAAAATGCTGTTTCATACAACATTGTCACTCTGGTCCTGACTACTGCACATCACCTGGTGTTCCAGATCTAAAATTAGTCCACCGTTTGATCGCAACTCCAAAATCCAACTGTATTTTGGGTCTCTATTAATACAGGAACTGAGGAACCCCTGAAATACAGGAATTGGGAAACTCAGCTATAAATTCAGCGATATCAAATTGGACTAGCGGGTTAAATTCTGTGTCCCAAGTTAGCCGACAACACACTGAATGGGAATTTGTCAGGTCTTGTCAGACCTTTGAATGTTGCAGTAGATGGGATACTGAGCTGAACCGGGTATGTTAATCACAGCATTGATTGGGAGACAAATGACCTGAAGAGAGTTAAACAAATCATTGTTACACCAGGGAAGTCGGGGAACAAACAGGTCTTTGGGCCACTTCTGAAAGAGCCCAACTCAAATGAAAATAATACCTGATGTTATGAATATTTAGATTCTCCATACTGGAGAAGTTCATAGGACCACAACACATACAGATCCTTCTCCAAAAAAATCACACCCGTGTGAACTGAGCGGTGTTTTACCCACCAACCCTGTACTGTACTGTACATATTCTGTGTTCTATATCTATGAATTCTATGTGTTCTAGATCTATGAATTCTATGTGTTCTATATCTATGAATTCTGTCTCCCCCCCCCCCCCCCCCCGCCCAGGCTAGTCTCAACAGCACCCTCTTACCCCCCCCCCCCCCCCCTCCCCCCTTCCCCCCTGTGTGTGTGTGTGTGTGTGTGTGTGTGTGTGTGCGTGTGTGTGTGTGTGCCTGGCCTGAAAACAGCGCCCCTCCCTTAACATGTGTGGTCATAAAAGGTACTGTAGGGCAGGCTACATACAGACAGACAGACAGACAGACAGACAGACAGACACGGACGGAGACAGACATACCCACACACACGGCCACGTATAGGAGCGTTGTGACCACCGCTCAAAAATAGAATATTGTGTGAAAGTAAATCAGAATCTTCTTGAAACTTTCATATATTTCTTTAAACTTTCATATATTCTAAATACATTGGACATTCAGTGAATTATTCCAAACCTTTTTTTGTTAAAACTTTGAATTTTTATGGCATACATCTCATATCAAAAGTCCATATTTCAAAATATTACAATATTATACGAGACCACTCAACACAAGGATTTATAATAGAAATGTCAACCTTCTGAAGTCAGAGTTGTTTGAAGTCCAGTGGGAAGTTTCCAAAGTCTGTTATGATTTGGGTTGCTATGGCATCTGCAATGCTTTTTTACACAATATTCTAATTTTTCGAGAAGGATCTTTATGCTTTGCTTGCTAATTATTTTAATTTTCAAGATCATAAACGTGCACCGCAAATATTCACACCAGGAGGCACACCCCAATATGTGTAAGAAATATGTTAATATGTTATGTATAATATAATAGCATGACAACATAGCAGCTATAGGGGCAGTCAGATGTGGGATTTAATCGATCTCTCCCGTGCACATGCATCATAGGTGATGCCATGTAGCCTGGCCAGCCAGCCTCATACTGTGCATTCACTCACTCACTCACTCACTCGTTCCTTCCCAAAATATAATTGGGCTAATAGGCAGCTTGAAAAGTGGGCAGGAGTACTTGCCTTGACAGACAGACTCCTCTAACCAATCAGCGTAGCAAAACATCTCTCAGCCAGTCGGCAGAACGGCAAACAAACACGTCTTTTCGGCCGATGAACTCCGCTAGCGCATCCCCCGTGTTCCTTTGTAATTGTTGTAATTGATTCCAACTCTGAAATAACTTCACTTGTTGCTTGTTTTATTGTTTCAGTGTTAAAGCCGGTTGCACGCTGCACGGCGTGTTTTCGTTGCGTTTTGGAAATCCGAAATCCGGAGGCCAGGAAGAGAGAGAGGAAAGAGAGAGAGCAAGGGACTCAGTGGCAACAGTTGCGAAAATCGGGGAAAAAAAAATCAACCCTGGTCCGAAAATAAATATGAAACGGGCGGCAGTGTGCAAACGTGATTGACATAAGGCGAGGTTGATTTTTTTATTCACGTGTTCCAAAATTCACTCCGATATTCGGCCCGAGAAACGCAGCAGTGTGCAAAGACCTGAACTGTTACACTTGTTGCATCGAGGGCAGCCATGTCGTTTTGAAAATGCTGCAGCAAGCATCTACGTCACCATCTACACATGGACCAATCAGGGGAAGCTTTTCACTTGTTGTGCGAACAGCAGTTGAAACGCAGTCACTGATTGGCCCCGATCGGAAAATGATCGGGGCCAACTTCTCATACTCTGTGCCTCTCTGCTGAAGTCCAGACCTCATAATGGGAAGGAGGAATGAGTGAACGCAGTATGAGGGATGGCCCGCCATGCAGCTAGATGCCATGGTCCCGACGTGGTCTGTGCACTGCTTGCGTATGCATGCACATCATAGGTGTGGCGTTATCTGCATGAGTGAGGTGCACGCAGCACAGGTGCGCTGCATGGAACAGACAGATGTAGAGATCCTTATGAACTTACTGTGCACCCATGTTGGTGCAATTAAGAGAATCTCTGGAAAATACATTTATGTTTTACATGAACTGATTGTAAAACCACGAGGCAACAGTTGTACAGCTTCAATTGAAGAGAGGAATTCATTACCTTTGGATACTGTAGATCTCATAAAGTGGATTAGACTAGCCTGGGATCACTTCCCTTTTCGAGCTTGTAACCGGTCTGGAGCGGAAACCACAACACGTCATATTGTTGTACTCAAAGATCCACCGGAAACAGGTTTAACCCAAAATAATTCCCCTGCGCTCAAGGACATACTTTTAGGGCCTACCTAATAAACTCCTTGATGCGGAGTAGTTTTGCTTTTGAAAAATGAGTTTGGTATATGCATCTTTTAGTCCAACTCGTAGCAACTGGAAAGACTACACTAGGCTACTCGAGCATTTTAATTGGGATTGGGGAAACAAACGGGGGAACCAAATCAAAGCGACGCCGCTTCTTCTAGTGGTTTCCGCGATTTAGGCGGAAACCAAACGGCCTGTTGTGAACGAACACCAGGCTTTTCCCCCAGAAAGCCTGGTAGGCGAGGTTAGGATTAGACAGCATGCAGGAAGGAGTTTGGTGTTTGATTGGCACCTGCAAGCCAGCTAGAAAGCCTATAGCAAACTAAACTCTTATAGCAGTGTTTTGCAAATGGGGGTATGTGTACCCCTAGGGGTACGCGGAGGTACTGCAGTACCCCAGGCATTTTCTGGAGGTACTCCAGAAAATGCCCTTAAAAAGGAAAACTAGAATAAATCATGCTTGTTCATAGTTAAAGAATTAGGAGGGGAACAAACATTTACTGTTATGTTTAATGAAGACACATGGAGAAACTTGATATTAGCCTGAGTTGCCAACCCAAATGACATGGTACCAGGCAACTGGGATACGTTTTAAAGTGACTGAAAGTTTATGACCCCAGTGTTGAAAATGAGAAAAGGAGAAACCGTTTGAAACTCTTTCACTCCATTTGTTATTTTCATATTCTTGAAATGGGGGGTTATCATAGCATCATATACCACTAATCATTTATATTTTAATTGCAGTTTTATAAGCAAAATGCTGTCGGGTAAAGGGGGTACTTGGATTCAGAAATCATGGAAAGGGGGTACTCAAGCCAAAAAAGATTGAGAAACACCGTCTTATCGCATGATGTTGTGAGGACAGTGAAGTAAGCCATTTACCATGAGAGGGAGTGGATTGTTGGCTGATTGTTGATTGTTTGACACTCGGCTTCGCCTCGTGCCACAACCCTGAAACAGTGGTAAATCAGCCAACAACCCATGACCCTCGAATGGTAAATTGCTTTTCTACCACTTCTACATATAAATGAAAGAAAACACAGTTGTAACTTGCAAGCTTATTTAGTTACAATCAACTGCAACACAACAGTGGGCGGGGTCCATGAGCCAACTAAAGGTTGTTGACTGATTTACCACTGTATTTAGCCAATCAGAATCCAGTATCTGAACATGTGACCACAACAAGTGGTAGAAAGCGGCTCTCGCTACCTGACTGTGTCCAGCATGCGCGTGGCGATGTTCTGCCGCCGCGCCAGGCTGAACACCCAGATGCGGCTGATCCCACACAGCGCCCTCTCTGGCGTGGAGGAGCAGCACCAGGCCCTGTGGTGCTCCATGAAGTCCTCCCGGTTCATCCTCTGGTCGGCCTGGTCCAGGACACGGAACGCCTGGCGCAAGGAAGACAAAGAGACGCACCCGTTTAAAACCCACACAGCATTACAGCCACACTGTACATACTGTAGGTCTGTGCACATGGTTACTCATTACCTTTAACAGGGTTCCCACCCATTTTTACCAATTCATTTCCAAAACTTTTCCAGAATATTTAACCCAATGTCCAGGACTATATAACAATAATTCAGCTCAATAACAGGTCGCTTACTCCTATGCGCAATGCCCAAATACAGGTAGTGTATGCCAGTGGTTCTCAACCTTTTCAGGCCGTGACCCCCGAAATAATCATATTTTAACTGGGGACCCCGGCACCCTGACAAGCACTAAGAGTTGAGGAATTTTGTTTAACACGGTTTCATGGTGAAAATAGCCGATCTACATGCTCACAACGCCTCGCAACGCGAGGCGTTGTGAGCATGTAGATCTGCTATTTTCACAATTTCTGCCTCTAATATTTGACAATTTGGCCAATGTTTCATTTGGCATTTCAGAGGCATTAACAAAATCAATAACCAAAGACAATACACAGCAAATTTTTCCAGGACCTTCCAGGACCCTTGATCAATTCCCAAACTTTTCCAGTACTGGAAAAATATTTTTCTAATTTCAAAATATTTCCAGGAATTTCATGACCGTGGGAACGCTGCGTCTTGCTGTGGCATCCTTTCTTGTTTTTTTTGTTTAGTTTTTTTATTCTTGATTATTTGCATTGACAATGGTCACTTTTCTTATTGTTGGCCCTGCACTGTTGGGTTGTGTTGGTAGTATTGAGTACTATTGCTGTGTTGATATGGTGGTGTGATACTTGTGTTGCTCTGACTAGCATTGACTGTTATGAATACTTTTTGTTTGGCACTGCTTTGTTAAGTTGTGCTTTTAAGTATTGCTCTTTTTGTGTGTGAGCGTTGAATGTTTCTTGGTTTATATTCTTCGTATTTTTTTTACTGTACACAACGGTTTTCTTACCTCTTTGTAACTTGTAACGTTTAACTGCTGTGCTGCCTCTGGGCAACTGAATTTCCTCTGTGGGATAATAAAGGTATCCATCTATCCATCTGTCTACCTTAGAGCTGTACTATACAGTACACTATCTATCCATCTGTCTACCTTAGAGCTGTACTATACAGTACACTCTATCTATCCATCTGTCTACCTTAGAGCTGTACTATACAGTACACTCTATCTATCCATCTGTCTACCTTAGAGCTGTACTATACAGTACACTCTATCTATCCATCTGTCTACCTTAGAGCTGTACTATACAGTACACTGATGAACTGTCTACCTTAGAGCTGTACTATACAGTACACTGATGCATTTGTTGTAAATCTGTCTAATCTAAAGTTGTGAGAAGGAATGGAAACCCCTAATCTGTGACATGATGTCACAGACATTATTATTCACGATGCACATTAAAGTAAGCCTCCAGGATCGATGCCCGTTTAATTAGCGTTCTCATTTCTTGTCATCCTGACGAGAGAGATTCAATATGCATCTCCATACGCAATGATCGATCCGATATATCTCACACACACACACACACACACACACACACACACACACACACACACACACACACACACACACACACACCTGTCGTATGTGTTCAGCGACGAGGCAGCCGACCACCTTTTGTTCCGTGTTGATGAACAGATAGGTGGTGGCCTGTGTGACGCTGCTTAGATTCTGGAAGCCCAGCTCGTTGTCTGCGACGCGACGCACATCCTCAGCCTGCCAAAAACAGATGGGAGCCTTTACAGGTCAATCTTTTACTCTAAAACAAATGTCAATCTGATCATCATTGGCACACAAACAATGGCATTAGGAGAAAAGTGCTTATCCGTGGTAATCATATGGGCATTCCTAACACTAGATGCAAAAAAAAAAAAGAAGGAAAAGAAACCATTTTTGTGTATATCAAAAGGTCCCTAAATATTTGTGTATATTCAAAGGTCCCTAAATAGGCCATTCTTCATTACTTCCAGTGAACAGAAATTCAAAAAGTGATGACATCGACAGGTCCGCTTGCATATAAATGAACCTTTGATTACATTCACCTGTTTGTTTCCCATTGCTGCCTCCCATTACTCAGATTTTAAATCCCATCCCCTGAAGGGCTGGTCCCCTCGGATTGGTTCAGAAACACACAGGCTTCCTTTTCAAACTGAAACTTCAAAATAAAAATACCCTAAATAGTCATTTCATTGGGTCTTTAAAGCCCCACCTTTTTAACAGCGTATTTGGGATCGTCTGGTAGAACCAGGATGATTTTTCCATCCCAGAACTCGGCAACGACCCTCTCCTTCTTCCAGCCCTGCCAACGCCAGACAACAAAGACACAGACAGACCGGGAGAGAGAGAGAGAGAGCTATGGTGACAATTCAGTACAGGTTGAGCCCTGGTTCCAAAATGTTTTCAGCTGAGACCCAAAAGATACATTGTTGTCTCCTCCGGTTCCAAACTTAACAAAATCATGAATTACTTTCTGGGATGTCACACACTCGGTTATATGTGAGGTTCTGGGATATGAAATTCCCCATTCATGTCTGGTACTATACAGTACATGGGTCATATGGAGGGGTCTGGTACTATACAGTACATGGGTCATATGGAGGGGTCTGTACACACGACTAAGATCCTTCTGGTTGCTGCGAAAAAGGCAATTACCAGGAACTGAACATTCTGGACTATAAACAGTGGAGGACAACATTCAGGACATGTAACATTTGATTTAAAAAAAAAATGGTTATTGTACAAGTTCAAAAAAGGAGAGATATTAAAGAAAGCGTAGGGTAAGTAAAACCTTGTTACCACCTAATCTCAGTCACCGTTGGCCCGGTCGCTGCCAAAATGAGCACACACACTCCCTGGATGCCAATTCAGAACCTCTGAGTCTGACCCACATTTTTCCACCATGAGGCCAATGTTTGCAAAACACATTTCTGTGCACTACTCTTACAGATTTTTTCCAAAAATCCTACAAATCGGTAGGCAGAATCTCGACAGTCATGTGATCGACATGGATCTGTCCGATTTTGCATATTCCATCCTGATTGGCTAAGATTGGCTTCCAAAGTTTGTAGGATTGAGCCGTTTTGAACAAAACGCCTCAAATCACAAACACAACGTGCAATTTTCATGAAATCGCACACACACATTCCCACTAGGCCGAGGAAGAAATGCCACTTAATTTTTTTTAAATCAGCCTCATGGTGGCGCTATAACAGGCCGATTTGTCGTTTTACCTATAACTCCACCGATCAGTTTCAAACTTTGTAAGCGCACTCCCTAGAGGCCAAGGAAAAACCCTTTCCCTGCATTTTTCACATCAGCCTTTTATAGCGCCACCATGAGGCTGTTTTTTTGACAAACATTTTTTGACACTTCACTGTCTCTGAAGCTAACTTGTCCACTCACCTTGGATTGCGTTTGACCCCGCTCATTCATAACCACCTAATTCAATACCACCCAATGCACACCCACAACCAACATACCACACCTGGTGGAGACCTGTGCTCGGAAGAGCACTGCTTCTAGTTTTGATTGTGTGCTAAAGCTATATTTAGCAGTAAATTGTTCCTACCTAAATTAATTGTCCCAGTTAGGATAAGAACAGCTGTGTATGCTTTTTCTCCATATCCTCATGTTTATTATTTATGTTATTTCAGACACCATTCATTCATCACCATGCATGTTTGTGTATTTTGGAAATAATAAAATAAAAGTGTACAAAGTGTCTCTTGTATATTCGATAACAACTGATCTGTGAACAGTAAGTTAAGTATGTGTTAATAGTTGATTATGTTATTGGGACGTTATTCTAAAGTTAACCCTTAACTAATTATTAACAAATTATTAACAAGTCGTTAACAAACAGTTTGATAATGGTCTATTAACTACTTATAACGGATAGTTATTATAAAGTGTTACAGCATTTTGTGTGAGGTTTTCAGTTTTGTGTGTGCAGTTTTGAGAAAGCCGTTATTGTAGTGAAAAATGTGTGTTAACAATTGTGGAAAAACTGTGAAGAGTCCTTAAATTGTCACTTTAGAAATGTGCAGATACCCATACATTTAAATGTTATGTTGGTTTGTTTACTGTTGAGTGAGAAATCATTCTCTTCTCTCACATTTCAAAGACAATCTTTTTTCTCCAAATAGCCGATCTACAAGCTCACAACCTGACGATGTAAATCGACTATAGTTAAACTATATAATTTTTTTCAAAATAGTAAGATGTTTAGGGATAAGGAGTAAGACATGGACGAAAATATAGCTCAATATGTATACAGGGTTCCCACACATGTTTACCAATTCATTTCCAAAACTTTTCCAGAATATTTGACCCAATTTCCAGGACTATATAACAATAATTCATCTCAATAACAGGTGGCTTACTCCTATGCGCAATGCCCAAAGACAGGTAGTGTATGCCAGTGGTTCTTAACCTTTTCAGGCCGTGACCCCCAAAATAATCATGTTTTAACTGGGGACCCCGGCACGGTTCTATTGTGAAAATAGCAGATCTACCTTTGTGTGTGACGTGACACGAGCGTTGTTAACTAAACTAGTGGAAACAGCCGATCTACAAGCACACTGTAGATCTGCTGTTTTCACTACTTTTGTGCGTCAGTCTTGTATGATGAAACAGGGCTTTACTTAAAAAAAATCAAACCTCGTTTCGAAGTGAAGCGGTGAACTGTTATTCTATGTGTTCTAGAGTTATGAACTCTGTGATCTGTACATTCTTTATATTCTGAATGAATGAATGAATGAATGAATGAATGAATGAATGAATGAATGAATGATTTTATCTGGAGGGCCGAATTGTCATGTGAAGCTTGACCAATCCTCAAAGTATCCAATCATCAGACCGGGACGGACACTACACACATATTCTGGACGTACGGGACAGATAAAACCTGTTCATTCTGGACTGAAATGACCATATATGGACATGGGACACACATTTTGTTTTTCCAAAAAACTTCATTCTGGACTGATATTCTGGTCGTACGGGACAGATAAAACCTGTTCATTCTGGACTGAAATGACCATATATGGACATGAGGTGACAGTTTTGAAAAAACCTGTTCATTCTGGACTGAAATGTCCATATATGGACATGGGACACACGTTTTGTTTTTGAAAAAACCTGTTTATTCTGGACTGAAATGACCATATATGGACATGGGACACACAAAGCCACTCATACAAATTTGAAACTTGGAGATAGAAGGTTTCTGCCTGACAGTGACAATATATTAAAAGTCTATATTAGCTATATCAGCCTACTGTCAAAATGACTAAGTAGGCTACAAATACATAATGAGCATTACATTTAATATTTATTCTATACATTTCTACAGCATTGGAAAGCATTAAGAATGTTTGTGTCATGTTTGTCCTCCTACAGGAACCTTATTAAAACCAAAAATATATATATGTCACAGTTAATTTGAGATTCAGTTAGATTGAGAACAGGAGCGCTCGTTTTTGGTCACAAGGTGGAGCAGGCGGTGCCTCCTTCAGGGAACTAGGAATAATTTGACTGAGGTTAGGGTTAGGATTAGGTTTAGGCACAGTTTTACTGAGGTTAGGGTTAGGTTTGGGGTTAGGTTTAGGGTAAGGGTGAGGGTTGAACATCCAGGTGAACAAAAACAAGCGCTCCTACCCCAATCTAACTGAGTTACCCAAACTAACTGTAACAATGACTTTTTTTCTATTGATTAGTCACGCCATGGAGACTAGAGTTCAATAATATGTTTAGTTTTTTGTCGCATTCCTAAGACAAAAAAATGTGATAATAATAAATCTACCCCCATTCGTTCCGGAATCAATGGGGGTAAATTTACTTGAATCAAATTGTTGTCTTAGGAATGTGACAAAAAACTAAAAATATTATTGAACTCTAGTCTCCATGGCGTGAATAATCAATAGAAAAAATGTCATTTTGGGGGTGAACTACTCCTTTAATACATTTTTGAAAAAGCTCCAGGGAGCCACTAGGGCGGCGCTAAAGAGCCGCATGCGGCTCTAGAGCCGCGGGTTGCTGACCCCCGGGATAGGGGAAAGACACGCCCTCTACAGAGGTCTTAAAAGTCTTTTAATGCAGCTGGGTGCAGATTCTAGACAATTTCACCAATTTCTACTACTTAAACCGTCAATACCAAACCTCCTCGCCAAAAATAGCTAACAAGCTGAGGCTTTGTGAGCTTTTAGATCTGCTATTTTCGACTCGTGGTGTAGTGTAACTTGTACACCAGGCCATTTGGTTGGAAGTGGCGCTCACTTTGTGACAGCTAACTGTCACTGCTGTTTTAACTATGGTCCAAGTCACTGTCTTGATGTCTCAATCATAGACGGTGTGTCCAAGAATACAACAATTAATTGTGATTTTGCCACCCCTAAATCTAATTCCTGGCTCCTTTAATGGGCCGGAGAAGGGGAGCCGTCTGGCTAAGGACTCATGGAAACACATGCAAATGCAGGTAAAACTGTGATGTGCCATGAGGTGCTGTCCAATTAAAACATTAAAGACTCCATATTGGGGCATAGCTGACCCGTAAAATCCATATTTGGGCATGGCTGACTTATGACTTCATCATGATGACAGATGAATTGTATAAATTACCAGTGCAGAAACCAAGGGCATACCATAGCTAGTATTATCCATGATCAAGACCACTGGTTGTCAAGAACCTTGAGGACGTCTATTGTTTGGTATTTTACCGTGTTTGAAATGTTGCACTGGACTTTACATCTGGAAGGAGACATATGTGCAAATGTTAGATTGTATGGCACTGTTGTAACAGTAGGGCTAAAGTTGTACTGCTTTGGAACAGTGGCTCTGCGGGACAGGGATAGCGAGGATAGCGATAGCCTTGAGGGCGACCTATCCGATGAGGACGACCTGCTTGACGGGGTGCTCGTGCACATCTTAGACACAGTGTCTTTGCGCTGGAAGACGTTGTCCCCCAAGAAGATTGGACGAATAGGACAACGTCTTGTGCCCGGCGATGTACTTGGTGTGGCGAGGGGCACAGCTGTGCTGATAGACCACATTATCTATTTTTGGGGTGCGGTTTGCCGTTGGGGGTATATCGCTGCATTTGATATCGACACCCACAGATGGTTAGAGCTTCGGGTTCGTGAAGCTGTTCCAGTGGCCAGGAATGGACACTCCGCCTGTGTCTGGGGGAAGGTCATGTACGTCTTTGGAGGATTGACGCCAGTATGGGTTCAGAGAGGACTCACCAACACCATGTACAAGTTGGACACCTCCACAAAGGTCTGGTCTATAGTGAACACCAGAGGTACTCCTCCACCCCCTGTGCGTGATCACACTGCCACCGTCATCGGGACAAAGATGTTTGTATTTGGAGGCGTGGGAGTGAACAAGGAGGTGTACCAGGACCTCATCAGCGTGTTTGACAAAGAGACCAACTGCTGGCAGAGCGTGACTATTCCACAGCTTGGTTTACATGTACGTTATTACGCGTATTCAGCTTTTGCCTACAATGGAGAGCTGTACATGCTTTGTGGTTTCTACAATGATCTGTGGAAATTTAATTCAGAGACAGCCTCCTGGAGAATGGTAAAGCCCAAGGGCAAAGGCCCGTGTGCATACGATATGAGCTGTGGCATGGTGGGAGATCGTATCTTCTTCTTTGGAGGGAGAAGCGGCGGTATCACTGATGACCTGTGCACCTTAGACTTAAGCCCCGGTCTCAAGGTGTTATGCAAGCTAGCGGTTATTCGGTACGGTCTGGAGAAGTCGGAACTCTTGAATGGCATCAAGGGGGAACTGGCAGCCATGACTAACAAGGAATACTGCATAAACAAATATAAGGAGTACCACGCATGTCGTGGATCTTGCAGTATTTGTCCATATCTGAAGTCACATGGGTAAGTATGAGTGTCCGTATGAGAATGGAACTATGTATGGAGATAGCTGATCTCACAGACAGAACAGTCCATACAAGGAGATATGTACCTGTTTGATACTGTTTGAGCACCGCTCACTTTGCATGGTACAGTACGCCACTATATCTACTTGTACATGAGCAAGAAAGGTCAACTCCGCCCTAAAAAACATCTAGGCTAATTTTCCTGCTTATATTGAGCCCAAATAACTGTCCATGGGGTCTATTAGACAGAAACAATGCCCCTGTTGTCCAGTTTCCCTCAGCAGAACCCAGCAGCCCTCATAGCATGGAGTGGAGCCATCCCGGAGACGCGTCCCCGCAGTGGGGACCTGTTCCCACGAGGGGACGGAGCGCCGTGAGGTAGAACCTGGAGACGGGGACACAATTCTCCTGTGGAGGATTGTGTCCCCACAGGAGGACGGAGCGCCGGCAGGTAGAGTCCCTACGGGACCGAACCCTAACCTCAGTAAAACTCTACGGGACCGAACCCTAACCTCAGTAAAACTCTACGGGACCGAACCCTAACCTCAGTAAAACTAACGCTGGTGAAATGATAACCTGTGGAAGCTGGTGAAAAGCTAACCTGTGCCCCTGTGGCTAACCTGCCGACGCTGGTGAAAGCTAACCTGGTGAAATGCTAACCTGCGTCCCGTGGGGGGACTGGGACGCCAAGAGAGATCTCCCTTGCTGCGGGACCTGCCCTCGATGAAGTAAATGACTATGACAAATTTAAGGCGGCCATCTTGGCCATCTTGACACAACCTCTAAACCAGGGCTCAAAGGTTTCACACATGGACCTATGACCCCACCAAGCCCGTTCGAGCGCAGATCGCAGCCGTGATGCAACTGACCCGTGCCTGTTTGGTCAGGCCATTGATTGAATTGTGATGGATCGCTGCATTCGAATTTTCCCGGCGGATGCCAAGCGACATGCCGCCCAAAGCAGCCCAGCATTACTGGACAATCACCAGGTTACAGTGGACCTGTGGAGAACCCCTGCCCGGCACGTCATGAACACCGGGGAGACAGGCCCAGGCTGAGAAGAGGCGACATGGAGGCCCCAACCCAGTACCAGACTGCCAGGCCGGCTCCGCCCCAATCGCCCCCACGATTGCTACAGCTGACCACTTGTGACTGGCGAAGGTGCTTCACCTGTGGCCAGGAGGGCCATCTACCCTGGAGTTGTCCTGGGAATGATGAATCCATGCCTACAGAGGGTCCACCCATGTCCCAACAGAAAGGCAGCACCTATACCTCACCACCTGCTGGGCACATTCTTTTTTTTTTTTTATATTTTTTATCCCACAGTTTTTTAACCCCTTTTCTCACCCAGTGCCAACTACCTAACCTGTAGTCCTGGTTTCTGCTCTACCCCTGCCGTGCCAGGGGACTTGGGGAGCACCTGGCTGGCTAGGGGGAGATGGTATAGAAACCAGGACTACTGCATGTTTTTGTGAGGGCATCTACCCTAGGAGACACGGGGAGAACATGCAAACTCCACACAGAAAGGCCCTATCGCCAACCCCACCTAGGGTGTGGGCGCTGATGACGCGGAGGAAGGAACTCGCCCCCAGCGGGAATCGAACCAAGGACCTTCTAGCTGTGAGGCGAAGTGCTAACCACTGTGCCACCGTGCACAAACATGGGTGTTGTATGTCTGCATGTGAGACGAATAGGCACAAACATTATTCATTCATTCACCTATGAATGAAAAATATATATTTTTATAGTATTATTTTATTGAATTGTGATGGCCTATTTCTCATAATAACACCGCAACATGTTGGTATGTTATTGCCAGACCCAGAGGGTAGGCCTACATAAGCAAATGTCTGTCGGTCCTGTTTTTCTCCATAGATGGTCATGATGATGACATGATGATGACATGAGGGAGGGATAGACCGACAGACAAAGCCTTCATGTCATCACGATGACATGAGGGAGGGACAGACCGACAGACAAAGCAAAAGGCTTTGTCTGTCGGTCTGTCTGTCCCTCCCTCTTTTCTCCATATTTGGTCACAATGATGTCACAAATGATGATGACATGAGGGAGGGACAGACAGCCTATAAAGGGACAGACAGCCTATACATTTACCATTAAATTTATAGGCCGACCCTCTGGGTCTGGCAACCCAGAGGGTTGGCAGAACCGGGGTCTGGCACAACCAGGTTGACCTGGTCTAGTTTACAATCCACAAGCATTGGGGAGTTGATGTACAAGCTCACAACGCGTCGCTTCGCCCCCCGTTGAGAGCTTGTAGATCGGCTATTATTTATTGCTCCAAAAGCCTCCAAGTAGAGCGTTTTAACTGTGCGACAGCGATGACGCAACCAGATGGCGACGGAGTAGTGTCCACAAGCGTCCGGAATGCGCACTACAATAGTACACTACATCTGGCTCCCTGATATAGGGAGTAGGGAGTAGGGAACGTGTTCCGCATTCGGACACAGCCAGTGTGTGCACAGTGTGAATGGCAGAACTATACAGGAGGATTATAATCGTGGTCAATTACAGAGTGCATTAAGGAATATAACTTTTACATCTTTTATCTGCTGAGGGTTAGATAAAGACTGGAGGAAACTGACGTTTTGGTGCTTTTGTCACGGAGTTCTCTCAGCTCCTGTGTGTTGTGCTGTAGGCCTACTCAGAGGATTAACACATTGGTAAGTGCTTCCAAATCAACAAAGTTAACATTTTTCATTAGCCAAGGCTTAGTTAGGAAATCGAAGTGAGTTTGGAGTGCATGTGTTGCTTATTTTAATTTATTTTAATTTAATTGTGGCCCAAGTGACAGGGCACACAAAGAGAGGAGAATTCATAAAATCATATAATATTGGCCAGTGCCCTAAACACATCAACGTTTACTGTCTTTATCAGCCAGGTATTAGATGAAGCCCTGACAATTATAAATAAATCATTTGGTGCAGTTTCCACTTTGCTGTCATAAAGTTTGTCTGTTAGCCTCCGTTAGCATGTTTGGCTAGCGCCTATGCATATGTACCTTAAATGGAGTCATACAGGCTTCTGGTTAGCCATTTACATCCCAAAAATGCCTCGGTTAGAGAGTCATTGATGTTGTAAATAAATGGGACAGTAGGTGACACGTTTAATGTCCATTTGGAGTGGGGATAAGTGAGGTTGTAATGTATATGATGTGGTATCAGAAACAGATGCAAAAGGGCATACAACGTGATTTAATTTCCATCTCTGCCCATGCAAGACATTTATTGTTTTGAAAATAGCAGATCTACAAGCTCACAACAATGTGAAAATGGCAAATCTGCAAACTCAAATTGTTTTGAGCTTGTAGATCAGCTATTTTCAAATGGCTGAATAGGGTTACTGTTATTGTGTTCATTCTTTGTATGCGAGGGACCGTACCTGTTCCCCAGGTTCTATACATAATGGGGAGAAATTACTAGTGGGTGGGTCAGGGGGGAACTTTAGGGACATCTGGGCACCATATTTGTGTTATGACTGGGCACCTGGACATCTGGGCACTAGGTAGGGACATGTGGGCATTTGGATGAGTGGGCACTGTGGGTTAATCCTAAATTAGGTGCCCAGTTGCCCAGGTGACCACATATCCCTATAGTGCCAAGATGTCTCCACCCCTAAGTGCCCACTTTGTCCAAATACCCACATGTCCCTAGTGCCCAGATTGCCATTTGTCCAGATGCCCAGTCATAACAAAAGTATGGTGCCCCCACTGCCAGGTCCCTAGTCCCCCCCTGTCCCGTTAGTACTCGCAATTTCTCCCCATTATTGAGTGTTTTGAGTTATTAATAATTAGAAATGAATGTTTCCTGCATTTTTGGATGAGTGGGGGAACATAGAACCTTTTTTAAGTCTTGTTTACAGCGTGCCTGCATTGTTCAACCCATGCCAACTGTCACCTAATGTCCTGTTTTCTTTCTTTACTTTGTTTTTATTTCAGAGATTTTGCCTCTTCCACCGACAAAGGCTTCTAGCCTCATGCTGAGGCTGCGCTGTCCATGATGCCACTGGTCCCATTCATGCCCCACTGTCCAATCTGCCGTTCAACACCATGCTGCTACACAACTGGCTGTCCTCTCACGGCTGCTCCAGCAGGCTAATGCCACCGCACAACTCCATGCAACGCTGCTGGCCATCTCAACTCTCAACTCAACTTTTAGCTCTGCTCAAGTTCACCACACCAGACCACTGCGGGCTATAGCCTAAATTATATTTCTATTATTATTCAGATTTCAGATTTTAAACTATTTCTCTTTTTACAATCATTAAATGTTCAGTAGCCTAGGCTATGATGTTCTAAACAAGTGACTGAAGTGAATAAAATGAAGTGAACATTTTACTTCATATCTGGACCTCCATTTTATTTCATTGTCTCTGCCCATGCAAGATGTGTATAGTTTTGAAAATGGCAGATCTACGATCTCACAATTAGTCCATGGGCCAGACGGGTTGTCGGTATCAAAAAGGTGGCAAAGGTTATCATGCATTTTTGAAAAGCTCTATATCTGTAGATTATATTTTGGTATGATAACCCTTTCTTAGACCCAGCT
The DNA here is from genome assembly GCF_963921795.1 of Nannobrachium achirus. NCBI lineage: Eukaryota > Metazoa > Chordata > Actinopteri > Myctophiformes > Myctophidae > Nannobrachium > Nannobrachium achirus. The sequence continues at coordinate 58,904,882 of NC_137823.1, forward strand.
AAATTGGTGTTATCAGCCGCTGGAGTTGGTGTCCCATTAACTTTACATTACAGGGAAAATAAGCAAAAAATGTATCTGCTTTTAGTAGCATAAGAGGGGTGTCAGGGGTCAAACTAGGGGTTTGTCATGATGCTGAATCCATTGCAAGCATCTGTTTTGCACAAACAACATTCCTTGGGCTAAAAAGACTATGGTTTAGTGATGAAAAGTGATGAGTCATCACTTTTGTGGGGGCTGTTTTAGCCCCAGGAATGTTTTTCGTGCTAAACAGATGCTTGCAATGGATTCAGCATCATGAAAACCCCCTAGTTTGACCCCTCTTATGCTACTTAAAGCAGATTAATTTTTTGCATTTTTTCCCTGTAATGTAAAGTTAATGGGACCAACTCTAGCGGCTGATAACACCAATTTAGCTGGGTCTAAGAAAGGGTTATCATACCAAAATATAATCTACAGATATAGAGCTTTTCAAAAATGCATGGTAACCTTTGCCACCTTTTTGATACCGACAACCCGTCTGGCCCATGGACTAAATGCTATTCTCTAATGGCTGAAGAGGCTTAATGTTATAGGCTTATTATTTGTATGTGAGACTTGTGTCTTACTGTTACTGTACATTTCTGTATTCATGTTCAGGGTGTCACAAGGATTAATAATGTGAATAATTATATCACCCAGATAGTGCCGTTATCATCCTTTTGTAAAATATGACAATAACCGTAATAAAAGATAATAAACCTTTCTGTTTTCATTTTTCCACTTCATTGGGAGAGAGGTTGATGTAGTGATGGCTTGATGGCTCACTTGATTAAAGACATTAAGTCTGCTAAATAAATCATTGGTTCTCAAACTTTCAAGACACCCCAAAATAATCATGTGAACTGTGGCCCCTCACACTGACAAACAGGTTTGGAGGAACTTATGGAGTTGCTGGAGTTGAGCCATTACATTTTGTCTTGATTCAACAGATGAATATTGTGAAAATAGCCGATCTACAAGCTCACAATGCATAATAATAAACTAGCTTTTGTTATATCTATATTAAATCTATTGCTGATTACTGGAACACTTGATTCCCCCGATTGAAATAACTAAACTCAACAGAAAAATATTGTGAAAATAGCCAATAAACAAGCTCACAATGTATAATAATAATAAACTAGCTTTTGCATTATATCTATTGCAGAGTACTGAAACACATTTGATTCCCCAGTCTATAGTTCTGTCCACAGATTATATTTCACTGGGAAAATCACAATACACAATCTTTACAGACCATGATTTGTATGTTAATAACACATTTAAAATGTATTACAAAGTGCACATGTAAAAAATAATAAAAGGGCAGCACAGGTCATCTTCTACTTAAAACAAATAGGAAGGAATTGATTAGGTGATTTTTGATGCTGGAGGGAGGGAGGGAGGGAGGGAGGGATGGGGAGAAAGACAGACAGACAGAGTGAGTGAGTGAGTGAGTGAGTGAAAAAAGTTTTGAGCAATTTGTGCACGTTTGGGAACACATGGCTAATTAGAATAAATAGCACATGGCTCATTTGCATATGCCATGCCCTCAACAACGCGTTCTCTGGAGGTCATATGGAGTTCAACTCTGGATTTCGGCAATTTTTTGGTTCCGCTGTTCCCGGACACTAAAAAGGACGGTTCCGAGGGTAGTGGGGGGTCCCAGGAAGCAGGCCTGCGAAAAATCAAGACCGGGGGCGCCCTTAAAGGGTGCGTTTTGTGCGTTTGTTAAACAGAGAAGATCCGCTGGGTGGCTCTAAAATTGGCTTGAATGGATTGACTCTATGTAGTTCCTCCTGAAGTACCTTACCAATCTTCTCTGTATTGTTCCAATGTTAGCCCAAATATATTGTCCTGTTGCCAACAAAGGGCATTTTGGCGTTGCATCCGAAATGGCTTGAAATTAGAGACAGTCAGAACAAGAACATGATATTTAAATATCTGAGTGGTTGTTAAGGCTAAAACCTGTATACAACTATATTATGGATCAATATTTATATAAGATATTTTGAAAAGCATGGTGGGGCCCCTTTAAAAAACGTACAAGATTAGTTTCATTGAGTTAACCTTGATAGGTATCGTGGCAACAACCATCAGAAACCATAGTGGAGTAGTGGTTAAGAAACAAGTCTCAAATGTTGGTGGTTCTGGGTTCAAATCATCTGAGCATGTTTTTCCAAGTTCAAACTGGAACTACCACAAGCAGAACTATTTGTTGATTACTTTTTATTTTATTTTATTCTAAAGCAGTGGTTACAAGCCCTGTGGCTTGCAATCAGTATGTTCTTGGTTTGAAACCAGCAAGAACATTTTCCCAAGTTTTACCTGGCTCTCAAAACCCAATCTTTTACAAAGATATCCACATAGCTGTAGAAAAATAATAACATCAATGGTATAGTGGTTCAGCTGCAGCTCTTTGGTACAGAAGGTTGTGTGTTCAAAACCAGCAGTGACTGTATTCTAACTTATACCTGGATCTTTAACATTTATCTAAACTTACACTGAAGAACACACACGAGAACAATCTAAGTACAAACTACAGTTGGTGCAGTGGTAAAGACAGAATTTCCAACTTTAACATCCTCGGTTCAAACCCAGCATCTGCCTTCTTTTACATTACTTGTGTGCCTTTATTTACTCTTGTAGTGAAAAACATGCAAAAGACACTTCAAAGTGTTAATCTTGATGGAGTAGTGGTTATGATATGAGTCTTGTTGCCAGGAGGTTGTTGGTTCAACCCCAGTAAGGAACTTCAGTTTAGTTTTACCTGCCTCTTTCTCGGTGGCCAGCCGGCGATAGTTGGAACTGAATGACAGCCAATGAAAAAATGCTGTGTCTTTGTTGCCGGGCAGTTTTAGTGCGGTATGCTATGTATTCCTGTAGGAATTTTTTGCCAAAATTGATTTTTTTTGCTGTTTTGGCTTCTATAGGGACCAAACTATCAGAATGTTACTTTTACTTCTAGTCCACTACATCTCGTATCCAAATATTGTACTTTTACTCCACTACATTAATTTGAAAACATTAGTTAGGCGTACTAGTTACTTTGCAAATCTAAATGATTATATTATAAAACATATATGACACGTTTAATGTCCATTTGGAGTGGGGATAAGTGAGGTTGTAATGTATATGATGTGGTATCAGAAACAGATGCAAAAGGGCATACAACGTGATTTAATTTCCATCTCTGCCCATGCAAGACATTTATTGTTTTGAAAATAGCAGATCTACAAGCTCACAACAATGTGAAAATGGCAAATCTGCAAACTCAAATTGTTTTGAGCTTGTAGATCAGCTATTTTCAAATGGCTGAATAGGGTTACTGTTATTGTGTTCATTCTTTGTATGCGAGGGACCGTACCTGTTCCCCAGGTTCTATACATAATGGGGAGAAATTACTAGTGGGTGGGTCAGGGGGGAACTTTAGGGACATCTGGGCACCATATTTGTGTTATGACTGGGCACCTGGACATCTGGGCACTAGGTAGGGACATGTGGGCATTTGGATGAGTGGGCACTGTGGGTTAATCCTAAATTAGGTGCCCAGTTGCCCAGGTGACCACATATCCCTATAGTGCCAAGATGTCTCCACCCCTAAGTGCCCACTTTGTCCAAATACCCACATGTCCCTAGTGCCCAGATTGCCATTTGTCCAGATGCCCAGTCATAACAAAAGTATGGTGCCCCCACTGCCAGGTCCCTAGTCCCCCCCTGTCCCGTTAGTACTCGCAATTTCTCCCCATTATTGAGTGTTTTGAGTTATTAATAATTAGAAATGAATGTTTCCTGCATTTTTGGATGAGTGGGGGAACATAGAACCTTTTTTAAGTCTTGTTTACAGCGTGCCTGCATTGTTCAACCCATGCCAACTGTCACCTAATGTCCTGTTTTCTTTCTTTACTTTGTTTTTATTTCAGAGATTTTGCCTCTTCCACCGACAAAGGCTTCTAGCCTCATGCTGAGGCTGCGCTGTCCATGATGCCACTGGTCCCATTCATGCCCCACTGTCCAATCTGCCGTTCAACACCATGCTGCTACACAACTGGCTGTCCTCTCACGGCTGCTCCAGCAGGCTAATGCCACCGCACAACTCCATGCAACGCTGCTGGCCATCTCAACTCTCAACTCAACTTTTAGCTCTGCTCAAGTTCACCACACCAGACCACTGCGGGCTATAGCCTAAATTATATTTCTATTATTATTCAGATTTCAGATTTTAAACTATTTCTCTTTTTACAATCATTAAATGTTCAGTAGCCTAGGCTATGATGTTCTAAACAAGTGACTGAAGTGAATAAAATGAAGTGAACATTTTACTTCATATCTGGACCTCCATTTTATTTCATTGTCTCTGCCCATGCAAGATGTGTATAGTTTTGAAAATGGCAGATCTACGATCTCACAATTAGTCCATGGGCCAGACGGGTTGTCGGTATCAAAAAGGTGGCAAAGGTTATCATGCATTTTTGAAAAGCTCTATATCTGTAGATTATATTTTGGTATGATAACCCTTTCTTAGACCCAGCTAAATTGGTGTTATCAGCCGCTGGAGTTGGTGTCCCATTAACTTTACATTACAGGGAAAATAAGCAAAAAATGTATCTGCTTTTAGTAGCATAAGAGGGGTGTCAGGGGTCAAACTAGGGGTTTGTCATGATGCTGAATCCATTGCAAGCATCTGTTTTGCACAAACAACATTCCTTGGGCTAAAAAGACTATGGTTTAGTGATGAAAAGTGATGAGTCATCACTTTTGTGGGGGCTGTTTTAGCCCCAGGAATGTTTTTCGTGCTAAACAGATGCTTGCAATGGATTCAGCATCATGAAAACCCCCTAGTTTGACCCCTCTTATGCTACTTAAAGCAGATTAATTTTTTGCATTTTTTCCCTGTAATGTAAAGTTAATGGGACCAACTCTAGCGGCTGATAACACCAATTTAGCTGGGTCTAAGAAAGGGTTATCATACCAAAATATAATCTACAGATATAGAGCTTTTCAAAAATGCATGGTAACCTTTGCCACCTTTTTGATACCGACAACCCGTCTGGCCCATGGACTAAATGCTATTCTCTAATGGCTGAAGAGGCTTAATGTTATAGGCTTATTATTTGTATGTGAGACTTGTGTCTTACTGTTACTGTACATTTCTGTATTCATGTTCAGGGTGTCACAAGGATTAATAATGTGAATAATTATATCACCCAGATAGTGCCGTTATCATCCTTTTGTAAAATATGACAATAACCGTAATAAAAGATAATAAACCTTTCTGTTTTCATTTTTCCACTTCATTGGGAGAGAGGTTGATGTAGTGATGGCTTGATGGCTCACTTGATTAAAGACATTAAGTCTGCTAAATAAATCATTGGTTCTCAAACTTTCAAGACACCCCAAAATAATCATGTGAACTGTGGCCCCTCACACTGACAAACAGGTTTGGAGGAACTTATGGAGTTGCTGGAGTTGAGCCATTACATTTTGTCTTGATTCAACAGATGAATATTGTGAAAATAGCCGATCTACAAGCTCACAATGCATAATAATAAACTAGCTTTTGTTATATCTATATTAAATCTATTGCTGATTACTGGAACACTTGATTCCCCCGATTGAAATAACTAAACTCAACAGAAAAATATTGTGAAAATAGCCAATAAACAAGCTCACAATGTATAATAATAATAAACTAGCTTTTGCATTATATCTATTGCAGAGTACTGAAACACATTTGATTCCCCAGTCTATAGTTCTGTCCACAGATTATATTTCACTGGGAAAATCACAATACACAATCTTTACAGACCATGATTTGTATGTTAATAACACATTTAAAATGTATTACAAAGTGCACATGTAAAAAATAATAAAAGGGCAGCACAGGTCATCTTCTACTTAAAACAAATAGGAAGGAATTGATTAGGTGATTTTTGATGCTGGAGGGAGGGAGGGAGGGAGGGAGGGATGGGGAGAAAGACAGACAGACAGAGTGAGTGAGTGAGTGAGTGAGTGAAAAAAGTTTTGAGCAATTTGTGCACGTTTGGGAACACATGGCTAATTAGAATAAATAGCACATGGCTCATTTGCATATGCCATGCCCTCAACAACGCGTTCTCTGGAGGTCATATGGAGTTCAACTCTGGATTTCGGCAATTTTTTGGTTCCGCTGTTCCCGGACACTAAAAAGGACGGTTCCGAGGGTAGTGGGGGGTCCCAGGAAGCAGGCCTGCGAAAAATCAAGACCGGGGGCGCCCTTAAAGGGTGCGTTTTGTGCGTTTGTTAAACAGAGAAGATCCGCTGGGTGGCTCTAAAATTGGCTTGAATGGATTGACTCTATGTAGTTCCTCCTGAAGTACCTTACCAATCTTCTCTGTATTGTTCCAATGTTAGCCCAAATATATTGTCCTGTTGCCAACAAAGGGCATTTTGGCGTTGCATCCGAAATGGCTTGAAATTAGAGACAGTCAGAACAAGAACATGATATTTAAATATCTGAGTGGTTGTTAAGGCTAAAACCTGTATACAACTATATTATGGATCAATATTTATATAAGATATTTTGAAAAGCATGGTGGGGCCCCTTTAAAAAACGTACAAGATTAGTTTCATTGAGTTAACCTTGATAGGTATCGTGGCAACAACCATCAGAAACCATAGTGGAGTAGTGGTTAAGAAACAAGTCTCAAATGTTGGTGGTTCTGGGTTCAAATCATCTGAGCATGTTTTTCCAAGTTCAAACTGGAACTACCACAAGCAGAACTATTTGTTGATTACTTTTTATTTTATTTTATTCTAAAGCAGTGGTTACAAGCCCTGTGGCTTGCAATCAGTATGTTCTTGGTTTGAAACCAGCAAGAACATTTTCCCAAGTTTTACCTGGCTCTCAAAACCCAATCTTTTACAAAGATATCCACATAGCTGTAGAAAAATAATAACATCAATGGTATAGTGGTTCAGCTGCAGCTCTTTGGTACAGAAGGTTGTGTGTTCAAAACCAGCAGTGACTGTATTCTAACTTATACCTGGATCTTTAACATTTATCTAAACTTACACTGAAGAACACACACGAGAACAATCTAAGTACAAACTACAGTTGGTGCAGTGGTAAAGACAGAATTTCCAACTTTAACATCCTCGGTTCAAACCCAGCATCTGCCTTCTTTTACATTACTTGTGTGCCTTTATTTACTCTTGTAGTGAAAAACATGCAAAAGACACTTCAAAGTGTTAATCTTGATGGAGTAGTGGTTATGATATGAGTCTTGTTGCCAGGAGGTTGTTGGTTCAACCCCAGTAAGGAACTTCAGTTTAGTTTTACCTGCCTCTTTCTCGGTGGCCAGCCGGCGATAGTTGGAACTGAATGACAGCCAATGAAAAAATGCTGTGTCTTTGTTGCCGGGCAGTTTTAGTGCGGTATGCTATGTATTCCTGTAGGAATTTTTTGCCAAAATTGATTTTTTTTGCTGTTTTGGCTTCTATAGGGACCAAACTATCAGAAAATGACGGGGGTCAAATTTTCAGACCCCTCCCTCATTTCCTGGGGGCGGGTCACTTCAGTTTTGGCCCTTTTCGGCCTTGTTTTCCCAATTTCCCATAGGATTTTTTTGCCCAAATGGCTTTTTTTGCTGTTTTGGCTTCTATAGGGACCAAACTATCAGAAAATGACGGGGGTCAAATTTTCAGACCCCTCCCTCATTTCCTTGGGGGCGGGTCACTTCAGTTTTGGCCCTATTCGGCCTTGTTTTCCCAATTTCCCAAAGGATTCTTTTGCCAAATAGATTTCTTTTGCTGTTTTGGCTTCTATAGGGACCAAACTATCAGAAGATGATGGGGGTTACATTTTCAGACCCCTCCCTCATTTCCTGGAGGAGGGTCACTTCAGTTTTGGCCCTATTCAGCTATGTTTTCCCAATTTCCCAGAGGAGTTTTCTGCAAAAAAATGATTTGTTTGCTGTTTTGGCTTCTATAGGGACCAAACTATCAGAAAATAATGGGGGTAAAATTTTCAGACCCCTCCCTCATTTCCTGGGGGCGGGTCACTTCAGTTTTGGCCCTATTCGGCTATGTTTTCCCAATCTCCCATAGGATTGTTTTGCTAAAACATATTTTATCTTTTGTTGTTTTGGCTTCTATAGGGACCAAACTATCAGAAAATGACGGGGTAGACATTTTCAGACCCCTCCCTCATTTCCTAGGGGGGGAGGGGGTCACTTCAGTTTTGGCCCTATTCACCTATGTATTCCCATAGGAGTGTTTTGCTAAAATTGATTTCTTTGCCGTTTTGGCTTCTATAGGGACCAAACTATCACAAAATGACAGGGTTCCAATTTTCAGACCCCTCCCTCATATCCTGGGGGGAGTACTTTACAGTACTTTATACACAACTTCACAGTATATTCTGAGGATATTCAATAGTTTAGGTAGGAACAGTTCAAGTGAGGAGGATGGGGTAGCATTTATACTTCTGACCTGTTATTATTCTAGTCAAATACAGGATCTATTCATGATCACTGTTATCTATGTCCTCCCTTAAGGCTCATTCCCACTGGGCCAGATAAACAGATACAAAAATATCTTTCTCCATTCAAGTGGATGGTAAGATACAGATAAAAGAAAATATCTGTCACAGATATTGTTTTTATCTGTGTCTTACCATCCACTTGAATGGAGAAAGATACTTATTTATCTGTTAATCTGGCCCAGTGAGAATGGGCCTTTATACTGTTGGCAAAGTCTCCAGTCCAGTGCCATAGCACTTGCAGAGACTGACTGTCCCTTGCAACCTGCTTTGCACCCACATTACATGTGATGAGCTCAAGTATTGCCTTTGGAGCAGGGAGGGCAAGATACCTGACTGGAACATACCCTCCACTCTCTGAATTCCACCAATTCTCTTCAATTGGTGGAAGCTCAGGGCTCAGGGCAATTGGAGATTGGTGTCAGCAGCCTCTTCAATGTGTGCACCTCCTCAAAATCATGTCCCTTGATGAAGGTATCATATATGACAACGAGCTTGAAAGAACTGTCCCTTGAGAAATACTCAAGCAGTCCCTGGCCTAACACATGTCAACTTCTCCTTGGTTGATCACACAGTCAGGAGTTCCTTGATGGACATAGTGAGCTTCATCTCTGGATGAAGACTTCGTGTTTTTCGACTGATCCATATACCTAATATTACCTATCAAAGACAACTTGACCCTCAACATAGCCAGCCATCATCGTTATGATGCGTTTGTTGAATGCATCCTGAAGATCTGACAGCTTTTTGTCTTTTTCATGCTCTGAAGCAAACCCATGGCATCAACAATAAGAACTTTGATAGAATAATCGTCCTCCTTCAGATCATGCTATGGGACACATGGAAGATCTTCCTACAGGGGCTCTGCCCTGGCATCTTCAATTGCATGCAAAATGTGAACCCCCTCATTTTCTGACAGTTTGGTCCCTAAAGAAGCCAAAACAGAAAAGAAGAAAAAAAAAGCTATGGGAATATAGAGCCGAATAGGGCTAAAACTGAAACCCCCCCCTCCCCGCCTCAGGAAATGGGGGAGGGGTATGAAAATTTGAACCCTGTCATTTTCTGATAGTTTGGTCCCCATAGAAGCCTAAACAGCAATCAAAACAATTTTAGCAAAAAAAAAATCCTATGGGAAATTGGAATGCATAGCTGAATAGGGCCAAAACTGTGACCCGCCCCCAGGAAATGAGGGAGGGGTCTGAAAATGTGACCCCCGTAATTTTCTGATAGTTTGGTCCCTATAGAAGCCAAAACAGCAAACAAATCAATTTTAGCAAAAAATACTATGGGAAATTGGGAATACATAGCCGAATAGGGCCAAAACTGAAGTGACCCGCCCCCAGGAAATGAGGGAGGGGTCGGAAAATTTGACCCCCGTCATTTTCTGATAGTTTGGACCCTATAGAACCAAAATCTGCAGAAAAATCAATTTTGGCACAAAAATCCTACAGGAGCTGTATTTTGGACATAGCATACCACACTATTTTGCCATACCTTCCACCCAATCAGAATTTTACACTTTTCTTGGTCGGCTATTTGGAGACCAGAGTTCGATTCTCACTCACGGAAGTCGGCAGATATTATAATATGCTATATTATTTCACTATGAAGAACAAGATAGTTATTGATCAGTTAACTGCATGTTAATAGCATACCTGGGCAGAACATAATAAAGATAATTTGAGTTATACGTGTACTACTGTGTTTGACTTCTGTGTCCTCGATTTTGTTTTTTTTCATGAACACAGCTTATTTATGCTTTCTTTTTTAAATAGTGAATAATTTGACATTTTATTTAAGCATACAACAAGACAACGGTGACATTAAGCAGGGCCATGCGGGGAGTCGAACCCCGTTACACGAGTGGAAGTACCACAAGTGGAAGTATCCTACCACAGCCTGGTGTGCTTTGAGAAACCATGTCTTTAGTTGCATGTATTGTGTGAATGCAGTTGTTACAACCCAGATCAACATTAAACGTTAGATAACATGGTGGATATTCTGTGTTACTCAGTATTAACATCTTTCAGATGAACAGCTGTGTCTCTTGTCTCTGTCTCTGACACATTTCTCATAACCCATTTTATAACACAGATCTAAAAGTTAATCCATATATGTTCACCAAATCACCAGACACCTGGGCATTAAAACGTTTCATTAGCAATCTATTCATTCCCTAATGGAGCCATTAAACGTCTTCAAACGATTATGATAATGTGCTGATGTAATTAGCATCCCTCCCTTTGTCAAACATGTTGACTGTTGTGAATATAGTTGTTACAACCCAGAGATTTCAGATGAAAAGCAGGGTTTCCAGTGTTCCGGAACATACAGTGCAATATAATATAATAATACAGTATGAAACAGAGCTACTACCTTTAAATGCATTTTGAGAAAGAACAATGCTGCAATTTGCTCCAAAAGCTTTATACCCTCTATTATATAAAATGTCACAAAGCGACATAGCTCTGTTTACACAATGCTGTACCCCCTCCAACTGTATGTTCCCCATGTTCAACAGTTTTTATTTTATTTGTAACATTTGCTTTGGCAATGTAAACGCCTGTTTTCTCATACCAATAAAGCTCCTTTGAATTGCAATATGACATATTTCTCATAACCCATTATAATAACACAGAGAGTTCTAAAAACTAATCCACTATGTTCACCAAATCACCAATACATCTAAGCATTAAAATGTTTCCTGGTAAAGTGAGAAGGTGATCTATTCACACCCAATGGAGCCATTAAATGTATTTTAACGATTATGCTAATGCACTAATTTAATTAGCATCCCTCCCTTTGCTTTGTCAAATATGTCCATTGTAAAATCTGCCATTGTAAAACACACATAATAGTTTAGTGGCGTGTCTGTGGTCAAGAAAAGGCATTTTACCTGTCAGTTGCTGCTCCCCTGTGTGTCTCAATCCAATAATGTATGTGGCATAAACAGGCATAAATGGTGTAAATCCAGGCCATAATTTCGTCCAAAAATATAAAACTAAAACCGGAATGTAATCGTGAAGCAACTGGACACCAAGATACATCCATTGTTTACTTGCTGTGTCCATAATTAAATAAATTAAGTCGCATATTAGACTCCCATATAGTGTCATCCTCTGTCAAAATGTAAACAATATGGTGGCTGCTGTGCTGAGAGCAACGGAAGTGGTGCTCTCTGAGACAAAGAGTGGAGACAAAGAGTAGCAGACTAGCAGTGAAAATGAAACAGTGCCACAGCCCATTGACACCCACGTTGTGGCCATGAATATTATTACGTCCGCAGTGGTTTAGACTGCCATAGAGAATGAATTGGAAAGCGTTTTAGGGCCATTCCAGCCAATGTAAAAAAGCTGTGTCTTTGTTGCCAGGCAGTTTTGCCTTAATTTTCACCCAATCACGGACATTCTCTGTGGACAGCTCTGTGAGTTTTTTTTACATTCTTGCCTTCAGCTGATTTTAAATCCCTCTGCTGCTTTTCATGTCCACCCTGTTTTTAAAATGTGTTTATGGTAGAGTCCTTATTGAAGTTCTGAATGTTGTTTTGAGTTTTAGCTTTTCTTTTTACAATCTTTGCTCTGGAAAGCACTTTGAGCTGCATTTCATTTAAGAAATGTGCTATACAAAGAAATATTGTTTGGAGACCTGGCTGAGTTTGTTTCCCCCTCATGGAAGATACATTATTAATATGCAATATTGTTTGCACTATTCAGAACAAGTTGGTCAGTTAACTGCCAGGTAATGGCATACCTAGACAGAAAATAATACATATATTTTGATTTATGATTGTAGGCTACCACTGTGTTTGTGACCAGTGGTGTAAAGTAACTAAGTACATTTACTTAAGTACTGTACTTAAGTGAAACTTTGAGGCATTTGTACTTTACTTGAGTATTTCCAATTTCCAATACTTTTACTTCTAGTCCACTACATCTCGTATCCAAATATTGTACTTTTACTCCACTACATTAATTTGAAAACATTAGTTAGGCGTACTAGTTACTTTGCAAATCTAAATGATTATATTATAAAACATATATCAACCACTTCAGCCCTATTGTATACCTCAGCCATTTGAAAATAGCAGATCTACAAGCTTTACAATGTGTCGGATTGCAACGCGCTGTGAGCTTGTAGATCTGCTATTTTCAAATGGCTTTTTGAATTCTAGACTTTTTATTACAGTATTAGTGTTGATACTTTTACTTAAATAAGATATGCGAGTAATTTTTCCACCACTGTTTGTGACTTCTCTGCTTTTGATTTAATTTCTATACTGTTTTTTTTTTAATTTACATTGTTTAGTTATTTATTGATTTGATTAATTCTGATTAATTCTTTCCATCTAGATGACCAATCTAGAAGGATCCTCCACCAGCTGACTTATCAACAATACAAACCTGGTTCCTGACACCAACATCCCCTGGAGGCAGTGGTCAACCCTGAACAGATTCAGGACTGGACCTCTTCTTTGTAATTTGTTCTCATTCAGAGGTAGTCACTATGTAATTTATTCTTGTTAATGTAATGTAATTTATACCAAGTTAATGGTTATATTTAGCCTCAAATATTGTTAAACATTAGAACAGACTAGTATACCAATGTTTTCTACAGTTCTCAAATATCTGCATTGTAAGTCGGGACAGATGTGAATTTGTGTGTAAGTATCTGTAAAAAATGGTAATGTATAAAATATGAATTATCCTCTCTTCTCTTCATCCTCCTTATCTTAGGCTGTTGAACATAGAGCTCGGAAAACACAAGAATTATGTATGTAAGATGTAAATATAAAGAACCTTGAACCTCAGGGTAAGTGTATCAATAATACAACAACAAAACACACAATATACAGCAAAAAAAAGTAGGATAGAAGAAAATAGTGTGATTGTATCAGCTAGCATCAGTTGAAACTGATACAAGTGGCTAAGCAGTGTATGTCAGGGTTCATCAATATGTCTGTAGACGGACACAATTTGTGTTCTGAATATGATATTCTCAAATGTTTAATTTGCAAGGATCCCCATAACTCTCAGTGTACACATTGAACCAAATCTAGACTGGTATAGACCACACTCATCTCCCCTTTTCTACCTCCCACCTCTGTTTTTCTAGTGGTTAAAAAAACAGACACCTTGAACAGTTTCCTGGTCATCTCCTTGTCCATGTGTGGGACTGGGCAATCAGAGAAATTAAAGAAACACACATCAAAAGAACACATGTTCAAAGTGTATTATGGCCCTATGTTGTTTTGTTTGCTGTTGAGCATGAAGACCACATTTTGGGAACCACTGCACCAGATCAATGTGTCCCAAATAGAAGGGAGGGAAACAGGTCATTTTAATAGCTGACTATGCCCAATACAGTTGAAAACAAGGGGATCGATCAGACAAAAAATACAATAAAATTAAGAGATGTTATGTTACAATTCGCTATTTTTATTTATTTTAAAGGGTGTAATTACAGAGCTGTCTGGGATATATATATTGTCTAACAATTAAAGTTCCATTGCTATAATAATATCACACAAATAATATTTTAATTTCCCCCTTAGATTGTCCCTCTTAGAGGCCACTAGAGGCATGGGAACAACAGGCACACTTTTGGTCTCACTCCCCCCTCTCAAAGAGTGCCATAGCTGCTGTCTCTCCTGGAGATTCTCTGGGCTGGTGTTTAATGAGCTGGTGTTCAGTAGCGTGGCCCTGTACTTGACATATGGTGTTTTAATGGTGTTTTGTTGTTTTGTGTAGTGGTTGCAGAGTTATGAACAGCAGCAGCAGATTCCTGGTCCACACGTGTCAGCATGTACTTCTGTCCATGATGTTTGTTCAGCAGGTTGTTGTTTGCCTCCTTCATAGGGGATGTCGAACCTGTATGGTCCAGTCTTCACTGGTCCAGTGCGGGCACAGCGAGGCTTTCCTGTAGTTTCTAAAAGAGAGATGAAAACAAGAGTGCTTGTTTATTCCATTTGTAATTTCAACTATGTATTTAAGCTTCTTATTGATTATTTACTTTACACATTGTTTTTATTTGTAAGGGACCCAAGGAGGGTGGGGCTATATGTGTGTTTGTATGGTTTAAAAACTGTTGGAAATACTGTTAAAAAAATATCAATGTGTCTCCCAAATAGAAGGGAGGGAAATATAGCCTTTTAACTGCTGGCTATGCCAATACATTTGAATACAGCAGGGGTCAGACAAAAACGGATATTAAAAAAATTGCTTTAAATTATGTAATTACAAAGCTGACTGTGTGACATACATATTGGCATGACAGTTACAATTGCATTTATTTGATAACATTAGTATCACACAAAAACAAAATGTTGTATAAATGTTTTATGATAGACAATATGTGACCAGAGGGGCATTGGTCTTTTTCAGCTTTTTGCAGATTATGAAGTACAGAATATAAACTTTTAAATGGCATTCATTGAATATGAACATATTTGAGGAAGATATGCTTATTTGAATGTAGATAAAGCCTGAACAAGAATCTGAATAAAGCGTTCTCAAAATGTATCACACTAAGGGGACAATGGATTGTTGACGCCACCATCACCTGACCTAACCTAATGGTGGTGAGTAGCTGAAACCTGAGAACAATAGCACACATTAGCCAACAGAAACTGCAGATGTAAATGTTGTTTTTGACATGTTAATGTCTGTCTTCACACAGGAAACACAAAAACTCAACTGTTTACAAACAAATGTAAGCTGCTGTATGATACATGTTACTTGGTTCCATTTGTATAATGTTAGCGTTACAGACATGTTAAAGGTCAGTTTAGTCCCCCCTAAAGGAACCCAGAGGGTCCCAGGAATACACTATGGTTTAGTGAAATTCTGAA
Source organism: Nannobrachium achirus (assembly GCF_963921795.1). Taxonomy (NCBI): domain Eukaryota; kingdom Metazoa; phylum Chordata; class Actinopteri; order Myctophiformes; family Myctophidae; genus Nannobrachium; species Nannobrachium achirus. Next base: position 58,920,268 of record NC_137823.1, read on the forward strand.
TTTGATATCTAATTTAAACAACAAGACAAGACAACGGTGACAGTAAGCAGGGCCATGCGAGGAGTCGAACCCCGTTACACGAGTGGAAGTACCACAAGTGGAAGTATCCTACCACAGCCTGGTCTGCTCTGAGAAACCATGTCTTTAGTTGCATGTATTGTGTGAATACATTTGTTACAACCCAGATCAACATTAAACGTTAGATAACTCAGTATTATTGATTGATTGATTGATTGAAGACTTTATTAGAAGTTTGCATAGGAAAAGGTACAGTTTCATGACGGTACAGTTCACTGGTACAAGGTCTACTAAAAGGAGATCCATGAAAAGACTAAGCTTATTTCCACTGGAAACCATTTAAGTATCTCATATAACATTGAATGACAGACAAATAGAACACAGTACTATGCAGTAGATATGTAAAGAAAAACAAAAAATGAAGACAGTGAGTCTAAACAAAACAGTATATACAAAGAAGGGGCAGGGGAGGGTAGGGTTGGGCTAGGTTCTTTTTTTATTTTACCAGTTGCGAACGGCTGCTGCCTGTAAGTGGTTTTTCAGGGCAATTTTAAAGGATGCTAGTGATCCACACTCCTTTATGGCCTTCGGTAAGGCTTTCCACATTTTGGTGGTATAGCAGAAAAAAGAGTTTGACCCTTTGTTGGTTTTGACTCTGGGTTGAAAGTGATCTGTGGCGCTGCCTCTGGTGTTGTAATTATGGACATCCTTAATGTTTATAAAGTATTTTGACAGGTACTTGGGTATCATAGTGGTGTAGTGTATCTTGTACACCAGGCCCATTGCAAGTTGCTGTACTCTGTCATCTACTCTGAGCCACCCCACTCTTAACTGGTGAGTAGCGGTGAGGTGAGTCTGATAGGGAAGGCTAAGCAGGACCCTAATTAGTTTATTTTGGGCTGTTTGGAGTTTAGTTTTCAGGGCTTGTGGGGCGTCACGATACCATACGTGGACTCCGTAGTCAAAGAGGGGCTGGATTATTGCACCAGCTATGGTCTTCAGTGTGTTGAAATTGACCATCGGGGCGATCCTCTGTAGGAAACGAGTTCGTTGGTTGATTTTATTTATTACTTTAGAAGTCATCTTTTCACTGGAAAGATTAGCTTCAAGGATACATCCTAAGTAAGAGATTTCGTTTTTTCGTGTTATGACCTTGTCACCCACTTTGATTGTGAAGTTATCGACTTTTTTGAGGTTATGATTTGATCCAAAGAGGATGGACTCCGTTTTACCCAGGTGAATTGATAATTTGTTGTCGTTAAGCCATGTGCAGATCTTACTTAGTTCAGAGTTAAGTGTCTTTTCAACCTGCAAGTGGTCCTTGCCCGAGACTAGGAGAGCCGAGTCATCCGCAAACAGGAACAGGTTGCAGTCACAAGCAGATGCCATGTCGTTCACGTATATTAGGAACAACAGAGGTCCCAGTATGCTACCTTGAGGAACACCACAGCTTACCGGGAGGGGGGGGGACAGGGTACCGTTAATCTCCACCACCTGTTCCCTCCCCACCAGGTAAGACTGCATCCACCTCACTGCTGCGCTGTCAAGACCGATGGCTTTTAGTTTCTCAATCAGAATAGAATGATCTACGGTGTCAAATGCCTTCTGGAGGTCCATCATGACCATGCCGCTATATTTGCCGTCATCCGCTTCGCGTTTGATTTGGTCAGTCAAATAGAGAAGGCATGTGTCAGTGGAATGAGATTTTCTGAATCCAGATTGGAACTCGTAAATCAGATTATTCTCATCGAGATATCTTGCGATCTGTTCGTAGACTATTTTCTCCATGACTTTGGATATGGAGCTAAGAATGGAAACGGGACGGTAGTTTCCAGGGTCTAGTTTGCTACCTTTTTTATGCAGGGGGGTTACTTTTGCTAGTTTGAAGTCCTGTGGGACATGACCCTGTTCGATGGAAAGGTTAATTATGTGGGTAATGATTGGAGCAATGGTGGCGGCTGAATCTCTGAGAAATCTAGCTGGAATTTTATCAAGGCCAGTGGCCTTGTGTTGAGGTAGGGCGCTCAGTTTTTTAAACACTTCATCAGTTGTCACTGTGGCAAGTTTAAAACTGTCTTTTTTGACGCCCAGTTTATTGTAGAATTTCTTAACAAATTTTACACCATACCGCCCAGATGGGGCGACCAGTTTTTCAACCAGCGAACGGGCCATGGTGGTAAAGGTTTTGTTAAGATGGGTAGCCACTTCACATTTGTCAGAAATGAGAGCGGCGTCCGTTTTGATGTTTATGCTGTGGCATATGGTTTTAGGTTTTAAGCCTAATTGGTTGGTAAGCAACTTCCATAGGTCTCGTGGTTTGTGTTTGTATTCGTCGATTTTTTCATCGATGTAGTTTTTTTGGGCGGATCTAATTAGGGCGGTCGTCTGGTTTCTGAGCTTCTTGCACTGAGCATCAAGATGCTTGATTTGGATATTGAGGTCAGGGTTGAATTTTTTTCTAAGCTTTTTGCAGCACTTACGTTTTTCATCGTACTTTTTGTCTCTGAGTTTAGCTGATTCGACAATAACTGAGTTATACCATGGCTCTTGGCGGGCTTTAACCCTGGTGGTTTGCAAGGGGGCCACGTTGTCTAGAGCATCGGTCAATTTGGTTTTAAAACCACACCATGCTCCTTCGACATCTGTACACTGCAGTTCTGAGGAAAAGTCTGTATTCGCTAGTGTGTGATTTAAAGCCTCACTGGAGTAGTTTTTGAGGCTTCTAGCTACAACTGTTTTGTGGCCACTAGCCTTGGGTTTGTGTATTTTACGCGTACAGTAGATCATGTAATGATCGCTAAGACCGCATACAATAGCCCCGCTAGCGGTGACTTTTGATTTGTCTGTGGTTACGATGAGATCTATGAGGGTTTGGGAGTGCTCCGTCACCCTAGTGGGTACGGTAACGAGCTGAGTGAGGCCATATTGATTACATAACCCATTAAATGACTTGAACAGGGGTGTTTCTTTACGCAAAACATCAACATTCCAGTCGCCCAAAGCGTAATACTCAATACCGTCCACCTTTGCTAAGTTCTCCTCAAACAGCTCAAAGAAGTCATTCTGGTCAGGGGGTCTATAGACAGCGCATATTAGTATATTTTTAGCATGTTCAAAAATTATCTCGACCCATACAGTTTCTAGAGAGCTGTGGTGTAGGTCTGGGCGAGTGATAAAATTTAAATCATTGTGAATATACATGCAAACCCCTCCCCCCTTCCTGTTCCTATCATTCCTAATGACAGTGTAATTGGCTATTCCAATGTTAGCATCTGAGAATGAGTCATCGAGTTTAGTTTCTGAGAAGGTTAAAATTTGTACCTTACCATCAAGAAACATATCTTTGATTTGTTCCAGTTTGGGTTTCAAACTGTTGACGTTGAGATGAACCATTTTCAGTCCTCTTTTCACAAAAGTTTCTTTCATGTCTGAGGTGACCAAATATCCATTATCAGGGCTGAGGGGGGAGGTTTCCCCTGTGTGTGAGTCCACATCCGTCTCTGGTGGTGATGGGGGTAGGGGGGGGGGGAGGGGGGGAGGGGTTGACCCTTTGATGTCTGAGACCCTAGACAACAGGATATCCAGCTTCTCTCCTCTGCGCGGGGGGGCGAGGTGTCGCCGCAGATTGAATCAAAGCCGAGCTTTGCCAACAGCCACGATTGGTTTCGATCCCTGGGGGGTGACGTGGCCAGCGAGGGGGCATCCTGCTCGATGGTAATCTCCGGGGATCCGACGGCCACGAACTGGGCACCAGCAGCCACGATGTCGGGTGGTGGAGCCGGCGCGGGGGTAGGCACACCGTCGTCCGGAGCGCTCCGTGGGTCGGGTGTTCCCTCGAAGATCCGTGGTTCCTCCGAGTTGGCCACGTTGGTAACCTCCCTGGTCGACAATGATGATGAGTCGACCGTGGAGAGACCATCCGCGGCCGCGAGAACGGCGGCGAGTCTGCGAGTCATCTGCCGGGTTGCAATCGGCCCTGGGTTCACTTCTATATCTCCACAAAGTAGCAGCAAAAAGTAAATACAGGACCTTCTGTCCATATTACTGCCAATTGGGGGGTTTTTCTTTGTTGCTATCAGCGTACCAAAGACAGTCATTCTCCCGTAGCCAAGGTGTTTGGATTCCGACCCACCGTGTAGATAAAAATCATTGTGTGATTCCTCTCTGTCCTGCACATAATCCATCGTATCCAAGTTATGTGGGATCCACGGTGAACTCAAGCATGAGTCGGTAAACCATACGAGAAACGTTAGAAAAGATAAAAATATCCATCCCTTTGTCCCTGGTGAGTAGTTTACTTGCGCGCGGTAACTCCGGCAGCGGTGACGACGACTCCTGCGAGGATTTGCGGATCGAGAAAAAAAGTGACCGTCCTGCATGGCTGCTGCATGGCTGCTGAACTGAACTTATCATCTTTCAGATGAGATGAACAGCTTTGTCTCTGTCTCTATGACACATTTCTCATAACCCATTAATTATAACACAGAGATCTAAAAGTTAATCCATATATGTTCACAAAATCAACAGACACCTGGGCATTAAAACGTTTCCTTGGGAAGTAAGAAGGTAATCTTCCCTAATGGAGCCATTAAACGTCTTCTAACGATTATGATAATGTAATTAGCATCCTTCCCTTTGTCAAACATGTCCACTGTAAAACACATATATATGTTATGTGGGTCTAGGGACGTTTCTGTGATCTTGAAAAGGCATTTTACCTGTCAGTTGCTGCTCTCCCGTGTGTCACAAACACTAAACATGCATATATACATTACATGTGTAAATCCAGGCCACGATGTCGTCCAAAAACATAAAACAAAACCGGAATGTAATCGCGAGGCACTCGGAGACCGAGATACCGCCATTGTTTACTTGCCATGCCCATAATTAAACAAATAAAGTGCATATCAGACTGGCATACAGCAGCTTCAGGTTATGAGAACGTAAACATAAACACCGCTGAACAGGAAGCTCGAGACGCCGGAGCATAGAGTCGTAGAGAATAGGTAAAGAGGGCACCAGACGCAAAAGTGGCAGCGAAAGCGGAACAGCGCCACGGCCAGCCCATCCACTCCCACGTTGTGGTCGAGGAACGTCACTACATCGGCTGTTTCAGGCAGCCCGTAGAGAGTGAACGGCACTGTTTAGGGCCGTTTAGCTAAACAATCCCCGGCCGCCGCCTACGCTTGTCTGATCTTTTAATCAAGAAGATGCCAAAGAGTGTTGCGCAGTATGAGCCATGGTGGAGCAGTGATTAAAGAACAGGTCTTATCATCTGTAGGTGGTGTGTTCAAAACCACCAGGTGTATTTTTCAAGTTTAAACCGGCATTACCACAAGCAAAATCATTTGTAGTTTATTTTATCTTTCTTTATGTCCTCTTTTTTACCTGGATTTCTGATACAGTGGCTAAGATACCGGGCTTGCAATCAGGATGATTTATTTGAAACCAGCAAGAACATTTCCCATGTTTTGTCTGGCTCTAGTAACTCATTAAAACCTACAAAGTGTAATGAACATGTTAAATTCAGTAGGCTAGTGGTTAAGCTGCAGCCCTTGTATGTACAGGGTCATGGGTCCAAATCCAGCTAGGAACTTTCTCTATCTTTTATCTAGTTCTTTTACCTTTATGTAAGCTTGAAAGAAAACAAATTAATAACTCCAGTGGTGCAGTGGTAAGATCCCTGACTGGCAATCCATAGGGTTCTGGTACGACTCCAGTAAAGGATTCTGTTAAACATTTATCTTATTCTTGCACCTTTATCTGATCTTTTACTGAAAATGTGCATGAGAAAAGAACCTGTACAAATCTTCATGGAGTAGTGGTTAAGGTGAAGGCCTGGTGGCCAGAAGGTCATCAGTTCAAATCTGGCAAGGATGTTACTCAAAGTTTTAACTGGCTCCTATACCTTTAACTAATCTTCAATTAAGATTGTGTAAGAAAACCATTGCTACATGAGCTGTGGTGGTGCAGTGGACAAGATACAGGACTAACAAGTAGAAGGTTCCTAGTTCAAATCCAGCATAGGGTTTTTCTGAAGTTTTTCCTGGCTCTTGTACCTTTACATCTGATCTTTCACTTAACAGCTTGCAAGAGAACAGAATAAGTAAGATCCGCAGTGGTGTAGTGGTTAAGAAAATTGCCTCAGAGTTCAAACACTGCAAGTTCAAACCTCACCAATAGTGAAGGAACAGTCCGAAAGATGGTTCAAGGAACGACCCCGAAAGATGGTTCAAGGAATAACCCAGAAAGATGGTTCAAGGAAACACCCCGAAAGATGGTTCAAGGAACAATCCCGAAAGTTGATACAAGGGAAAACATGCAAAAGAAAAACCCGAAAGGTGACACAATAGAGATTCCCACAATGCAAACCCCCGAAATATGGTAAAATACAGTGAAAATCAGAATGTAAAGATCTACGACACTAACAAGGATCCGCAAGCGACGTCTCAAGATGCACAGGGACGAAGGGAAAAGGTGTCAGAGAAAAGAAGGCAGAGAAGAAAGGGAAAAACAACAAAATAAATATTTTAATTAGATTTACATTTTAAGCCCCTCCCTCTACCACCTGAAGGAGGCGGGCTAAATCCATCCAACTCTTCTTATGGCCAAAAAAAAAGAAGCTGCTATTGCCCGGATTCAAACCCCCAACCCTCTGCTTTCAAGTCCTGTGTGTTACCTTTACACCACCAGGTCTTTCACAATAGAATATCTTGGGTCATATTTGAAGTCGAAGCCACAGACGGCAGGTCAAACCATACAAATATTTAAATATTCGCATATTTAAATATGTGTTCTTTTTTTTCATCATAAAGCTCATTGGAGAAAGGTGCTATATAAATGCACCATTTACCATTTATATATAAGTAATTTGATAAGTTACCAAAAATAGAACAGTTATTTTCTAATCAAACAGATTAGCTCTTGGGTTTTTACATACATTTTGGTTGTTACATTAAAATAATTAATGTCTATAAGGTTTCAGATGGTGTCGTACTACACCCAAACGTACATGTTTAACTGAAAGAATATCAGTCGTGGCATGCAGCATATCACATTAATGAACAATTATAAGCTGAGCCACATAGTTATCAACTGCATTCAGTTTAACAGATTAAACAGCATCCTGTTGTTTTTTTTACTGATTCTAGACAGCATTCTGCCTGTTTGACTTGAAACTTACATAAAACAGATTCCAACCGCTTCCATTCCATGTCTTTGTTACAACATAAAAACCTCACCTCAACCATTAATAAAGGCTATGCGCATGCATAAAGTGAATGGCAAATTCTGTCAAAAACATGAACCAATAATACTGTCAAAAACATAATAATAACTCAGATTTATATAGCGCTTTTTTAAGTACCCAAAGATGCTTTACATGGGGGCAATAAAACTAAAGGATAAAACCATTTAAAAACAATAAAGAAAACATGAACCTAACTAAACCTATGTCGTCAAAAGACACGACAAGGTGGGTTTTGATTTAATTTCTTTATTGACACAAATGTATATTAATAAACGCCTGTCAAAAGGATTTAGTAGTGTGTGTGTGTGTGTGTGTGTGTGTGTGTGTATCTGTTGGGAGGAGAGCAGATATAATTATTACAGGAAAACAAAATCAATAATACATTAATTAATAACATTTCCAATTAAAGGAGCTATAGTCAACTTTTTCATTGTAGGGCCGACACTTTGTTTACATCCTAGTCTATCCACAAGTTTCCAACATCCCATCGTGCATTGCGCAGAAATTGGACGGAGCTTCCGGCGCCGCAACCGAGTGTGATCTACAAGCTCACAACGGCTGCATCTGCGACGCGACGTGAGCTTGTATGTCTGCTGTTAACCGGAAGTGTGGTGCAGTGTGGTGTAAAACATTCTCCAGTAAATTCCCGCGGAAAGAGGTGGATAGACTAGAATGTAAACAAAGTGTCGGTCTGACAATGGCCAAAATGATTATTGTGTCGGTCTGACAATGGCCAAAATGATTATTTTATCATGATTTTACGCTTTTTGTGGTCATTTTTTAATAGAAACATATATGAAGCTTATTTTTTTTATAAAATATTTTCGAAACATTTTTATTTTCCGTTTTTCAAGAAAAAGTTGACTATATCTCCTTTAACCATTCAATTAAAATAACATTAACGATATGGGCGTATAGAACCCATTTTCAATGTCCCAAATAGTGTTGTTTTGTGGTGTTAAGGGCAGTTCACACTGAGCACTATGAAATACAGTGAACCATATAGTCATATAGTTATAGTGTGAATGGCCCTTTGATGTTAGGGTAAGTTCTTGTGGTGTTAGGATATATTTGTGTGGTGTGTGGGTTGAATTCATACCCTCTGTTAACACTCTAACATGGTGTGGTCTCGTAGAGAAGGTTACATTCATACCCTCTGGTAACACTCTAACATGGTGTGGTCTAGTAGAGAAGGTGGGCATCAGGATCCTGATCCACTCCCTCAACAGTGGATCCACCCTGAAGGTCAAACACAAAGGCCACAGGTCACAAACTGATGCACAGTGATATTTATTATCTATTCATTTCAACAGTAGAATAATGATCAGATCCTATAGCTATAGACAGTTATATCTATAATCTATTCATTTCAACAGTAGAATAATGATCAGATCCTATAGCTATAGACAGTTATATCTATAATCTATACATTTCAACAGTAGAATAATGATCAGATCCTATAGCTATAGACAGTTATATCTATAATCTATACATTTCAACAGTAGAATAATGATCAGATCCTATAGCTATAGACAGTTATATCTATAATCTATACATTTCAACAGTAGAATAATGATCAGATCCTATCGCTATAGACAGTTATATCTATAATCCATCTGAGGACAAAATGTTATACGGCCCGCGGCTTCATTCCTAAATTGTACTATAAACGGCCCATCAACATCGTAGTATAATTACTCAGGATTCCTTGTCCCCTGTTGTCTCAATCTGAAGGGGTCAAAGAAAGGCTACTACATTTGATAATGTGATTTATTTGTGTTTTATTCAGAACACCTGACAAAAGACCATTGATATTAAATATTGATGATTATAGTTAAATTCAATCGGCCTCGAGTCAAAGCCTGGCCAATGTGACCCTGGGCGTACAACACACTTTGAGCGCTTTGTGCCAAGATGTAGACCAGATGTAGGCCAGATGTAGACCATATGTAGACCATATGTAGGCCATATGTAGACCATATGTAGACCATATGTAGACCATATGTAGACCATATGTAGACCATATGTAGACCAGATGTAGGCCATATGTAGGCCAGATGTAGACCAGATGTAGGCCATATGTAGACCATATGTAGACCATATGTAGACCATATGTAGACCATATGTAGACCAGATGTAGGCCATATGTAGACCATATGTAGACCATATGTAGACCAGATGTAGGCCATATGTAGGCCAGATGTAGACCAGATGTAGGCCAGATGCAGGCCAGATGTAGGCCAGATGTAGACCAGATGCAGGCCAGATGTAGGCCAGATGTAGGCCAGATGTAGACCATATGTAGACCAGATGTAGGCCAGATGCAGGCCAGATGTAGGCCAGATGTAGACCAGATGTAGGCCAGATGTAGACCAGATGTAGACCAGATGTAGGCCAGATGCAGGCCAGATGTAGGCCAGATGTAGGCCAGATGTAGGCCAGGTGTAGGCCAGATGTAGGCCAGATGTAGGCCACGCTTCAGAGCCCGGACAAAGCCAGATGTTGGAGCTACATCTGTCCTACATAGCCTGCACTGGGGCCGTAACGCTACAAAATAACATCACAATCAAACAATAGATGAAAACCTGGCATTTAGCAGATACTCTAAGAGCAACTTACATTAAGCAAAGTAAACACATACATACACACATAGAATGTGTAGTGTCTCAGTAAACTAGGATCACATAGAGTAGAGACAGTGTAGTGCTAAACCATGGGTCTTCAACAGGGGGTCAGGGACCCTAAGGGGGCCACAATATCTTTGTGGCCAATAGCATCCCTATTCATCCCTATTCTGGTGGGTCCCAAAAATATCCGATTTACAAGCTCACAACATTTTGGTGACCAATGTCAGAACCAATACAAGTAGCCAAAGGTCATGTTAAATGTCTGAAAATACACATGAACATGAACCCTACACAACAACGATGACAGTGCTGTCAAACAAGTCTATGAAATCCATCAGAAGGTTTGATCTGTACTCTGAAACTATGGGATAGCAGGTAAACAATGAACCCTGCATCAGTCTGAATAACATGCTTTCTAAATGACATTTATAGTGCGGCGATACGCAGGATCAAAGCTAGTTCAGTAGCCGGTCACAAGGGGGCGCGCGCGCGGCGGGGGCCGGGACACTGGGTCCCCCCCCCCCCCCCTTACCCAGGGTCCATAGGAAGGTTAGCCAGTGGGTCTCCTCATGTCGCTTAGCCTCCACCCCAGCTCCACCGTTAGGTTCTGCTTCAGATCCCCCGCGGGGGGTCTCGGGCCAGAGCTCGCTGTAATAAGATTATGCCCTCGATACTCATGGCAACATGGGGATCGTGGGACAGCGAGATATGGCCCGAGGCAGAATCCATGCCAATCCATGTTCCTACTTAGGCTATAGATTCTATGCTGTCTCCATAGTAGTGCTTCAGGTAGGCTGCCAATCTAATGCTCTTACATAGGCCTTAGATAGTATGCTGTCTCTATAGTAGGGTGCTCAATATGCCATGCTGTGTGATGCTTGCCTACTGCCTTCATTCTTGTCAATAAAGTATACCTAAACCCAAGTGATCGTCTCCTGAACTAACATTGTGGTCAAGAAAAACAAGCCTAGGTAACAAAAACACAAGAATGACCAGCATATGTACAGTACGGTACATCTGCATGGTCGTCATATCTAGGTCAGTCACTAACATCAATCCAGCACAATGTGGAAGGGACACGCTCTCTTCTCCTCCAGGCTAGTTTGTTAGTCCAGTGGTTCTCAACCGCGACCCCCAAAATAATCATAGTTGAACTGGGGACCCCCCACCCTGACAGGCACTTGGAATTGTAGGAGTTGAGGCATTACATTTTGTTTGACTCGGTTCCACAGATATTAAATATTGTGAAAATAGCAGACCGACAAGCTCAAAACATTGATCGTGTCAGCGTGGAGTATTAGGCGGGAGGAGTAGGACGAAGACTCTACCTCTAGTTATCAACTGGCATAATACAAGTAATCTTGTAGATTGGTTATTTTCACAATATTTATCTGTGGAACCGAGTCAAACTAAATGTAATGCTTACAATTCCAAGTGCTTGTCAGGGTGGTGGGGGCCCCAGTTCAAATGTGATTATTTGAGGGTCACAGCCTGAAAAGTTAGGGGACCCTTGATATTGAGTGTAAACCTACAGGATCTGCAATCCTGTGCCTTGCAATGTGTGCCTTGAATGTGTGCCTTGAGTGAGAGCTGACTGTCCAAGACAACACCAAGGCTCTGAATGAATGAATGAATGAATGTCCAGGACAACACCAAGGCTCTTGGCTGTTGGAACGGAAGTCACCGGAGATAGAAACAGTGAGATCTTGCATGGGACAGGACTTACCTGGGAAGAAGAGAAGCTCAGTCTTGTCTGGGTTCAGCTTGAGGTGGTGAGAAGAAAACATCCTCTGTGAGATGTCAGCCAGACATGCAGCGATGCCCTCTTCAACCTGAGTGGCAGAGGAGTGGAGAGAGAAAAACTGTTGAGTTACAATCAACTAATTGTGACCGTGGGTCGCATTTAATAAACAAAATCCCCTTTATGCCCATATATGGAGATTTCTCATGTCATCAATCCTAACCTGCTTTACTCTAATTTTTTACACCCTACCTTCCCCGAAAACGTTAATATTAAGTCCATATATGTATATGGATATATATATATATATGTCATAGTATATTAGAGAAACAGCACATTCGAGACGCGGAGCACTCGTGGTGCGGCACGGGGCGGAGCAAGCGGTCGCCACAACAACGTACTCCAGGCGGTGCGCCGCTCTATTGTCCACGACACTGCGAGCGGCTACCGAAGCCCCCCTGTATCCACGAAGCCCAAACGAGTTACGAGGCCCCCCTGGGTCCACGAAGCCCCAAGCGGCGCGAAGGCCAGCGGACCTTGGTCCTGCTCTTCGCCCCCGAGCGCCGCAGGCGCGAGTGGCCGCGAAGAGCGGGCCAGGGCCGCGCGGCCGGCGGAGCGCCGCGCGAGTTACGAAGCCGTGGTGAATGCAATCGTTATATTTATGCCCAGGCCGTAAGGCCTGGGCAAGCGCACGTTAAACGCCCTGTCCAAGTGACTACAATGGAGCTAATGGCTAGGCTAGGCTAGGCTAGGCTAGGCTAGTAAATAAAGAGTAAACACTTCCGGTCTGCGGCGAGTTCAAAGCGTGACGTAACTCTCTTATATACACTCTGGTGAATGGCAGAGCAGTGGCTGACGTCGCCATCTGGTGGTGATTAGTGTGTGGTGAACGTCAAAACGAGTGCTCCTTGACAACTTTTACTGGTTTCTTGAACATACTGTAACATATATATATATATTGATAAAGGATAAAATAAATAAAATGCACATATACAGTATGGGCATTCCCAGATGAAGCCCTGTTAAGCCCTTATGCCCATATATGAAGATCCCCAGGCATCAAACCCAGGCTCTAACTCGCCAAGGCCCTGCTTGGCTTTACTAATTAACATATGTTTTATGCCCATATAAGGAGATCCCTGTCCCAATGTCATCAATATTAAGGACATATCTGGGAATGCCCATATTTGGTAACACCCATATATGGGCATGTTTTGACATAACATTGTTGACTATATCATGCAGGGGTCTCCATATATGGGTAACTGGTCCGATATACATCACTGGCCAGATGGCCAAGAATTCACTCTTTGTCAAGTCCCCCCCATGTCGCTCTGTTACTAGGTGGGACAAAAAAGCCAGGAAAGACTTTTTTGTGCATTCACAAGAAAAACATCTAGGTGATATTAATAAAAAAGGAACAAAAAAGTACAGTAGTTACATTGCAAAACTGGCGTTTTCCCCCGAAAATACATGTTTTAATTAGTTTAACCAAAATAAATCCTCTGACACAGGCAGAGGGAGAGAGAGCAGTGCATCTAGGCTGACTCGCACTGACCAGGAAATTGAGGAAGTATCCACGGCTTTCCAACGCCCATATAGTGCATTG